>NC_040907.2:62761647-63071766 GCF_004126475.2 Phyllostomus discolor
AAACTTTGTCTTTTTAACTTCAGAATATCTTCAAGGGAAATATCATTAAGTGGATTTTTTTTAAATGCACCTCTTATAAAGTTATGGTTAAATTTCATTTTACCAGAACAGAATGTGCATCACTTATAAACATAAATTCCCCATAATATAATTTTAGTTATAAAAATTGCATTATTAGAAATTACTCAAATTCATTATAATTCAGCCTGAAGAGTTAGCTCAGTTAGTTAGAAAATAAGTTCTAATAAAATGTCACATTGGTTTCTATTTGATCCCCTTTTCACACAGGATGTGATGCACGGCATTGGCCATAGTGAGAACTGGATGTATGAGTTCAGAGAGATTGTGGAATTTAAAAGTTTTATCTGTCTCCTCACATGGAGAAATTGAGTCTTGGGAACAGAGTCACCTATTCAAAGTCACACACTTCTTTTAGAGCAGTGCGGGCCCTACTTTCTGTTAGAAACTGGAGTCAGAAAAATGTGATGTGAAACATGGCACACCGGACTTAGTAGCTGTACCCTTTGTAAGTCAAGGTATATGTACTGCTTAGCTAGGCATGAGTAAGTCACTGAAGTTCAAATTCTTCATCACTAGAAATGGCTATACCTAGCTTCCAAGATAGTTAAGAAAATTCAAAATTACATATGTTAAAATTCTGACCCCAAAAAGCTTTAAATGAAATGGTAAAGATTATAATTATTAGTATTTTCACACAACTAACCTACATCACCTTTCTGGCCCTTTCTCTGTGATTTATTCTTCACACAGTTTCCAGAATATTTTCTAAAGCGTGAGTCAGAGTATCACATTGTATGCGGGAAACACAATTATACGTTTTACATTGACTGGTAGTAGAGCTCACGATAAAAACTACCCACAAACAATGTGGTATGATTCTCTTCACTTTGAAACCCTCAATGACTTCCTGTTATCAGCCGAATTAAGTTAAAATCTCTTCCCTCACATGCAAGGTCTTGCACATCAGGCCACAACTCACCTTTCATTTTGCTTCAATTATTGTTTATTCAGGGTAGAAATTATGTGTTAATCTCCAGTATAGCACCTTTACAAGGAGAAGGTACAAGAGTGAAAATGCTGATTGAGTGCCTTAAAATATATCAGGCAAAAACCAACAAACCAGCACTGCAAAAACATACAAACTTATTTGCATTTTCATCATGTGATGATGTAAAAAGTTCAAAAGTAGAAAAATATTTTCCAAGTGCATTTGTTTGAATGAATGTGTTTTCCAAAATATTTCAGAAAATGGGAGATGTGATGAGTTGAACAAATGAATTTACTGAAGGAATTTGATTAAGTATCAGCCCTAGGTGTATTTTTGTGGTCACGAACTGCCACTTTAGAAACATACCTCCATTTATTCACTATTATTCATGTCATATAAGTTGAACATAAATGTTACTGTGTAAGTGGATGTAGTTGATAAAAAAAGACAGCCACATGAATAACAAAATGCACTTTAACTACAGAGAATAATTTTCTATTACTGGTACTTAGAATATCTAAAATTATAGAACAATAATTCTAGCCCTTTAATAATACCATTACATACCCTAGACTATAAACTCCAGGGCAAAGGCCATGGTTGTTTAGCTCAACCAAAGTTGAGCAAAAAAACAGGTTTTTTTAATAAGTCAGACTGGATTTCAAAATGGAGACCAGCCTTCATTAAATCTTAATAACCTCCAAATGGAAACTTATAAACTAACAGTGAAAGCAGTAAAAGTTCACATTAGTACAGAGCAAACGGGGAAACCAAAATGGAAGGGAAAGAGAAAGGAAATGGAAAAGGTATTTAGAAGGGACCCACAGTTCATCAGCTGAGTGCACAAAAATGGATTCTTGCTTTTCAAGACAAGGAAAATCAACTGACCCCTTTGAAGAGAGTCCCCCACCTTTTAATGCCCCACAACCAATGGAGGGGCTCCTGCATGAAATTACTCAAAGAAACAGTGAGTTTAGATTCCTTCCTGATATTTCTTATCTTCTTTCTTTTTTTTAATATACCAGAGTCTCTCTACAGCCTGGAAGAAGCTGGGCATTCACTTTTTTAGCTCATTAAGGTACCATTTAGGAAATCACTGTGATGCTTTAGTTCACAGCCTACAAGTCCGCTACAGGGAGAATCGGGATCTATGTATATTATGCCTTTGAAATTTGGGGAGAATTAGAAGAATGCTTTTGTTATAAACATGTGAAGTCCACATTTCCCATCATCCTGTAGGAACAGAAAGTCCCGTTTTCTGAACCCAAATTGTGTAATTCAATTACAAAGTCATTAGACCTCATTGTAAGATAATTCAGGGGGAGTCTCTGTTTTTATCAAAAGGCTTTTTTGTGTTCATCCAACATATATTCTGGCCTCTTGCACTCAGTTTACAAGGTTTCTAATTAAGCTCCAGAGAGGATTATATAGTTCACTGAACTGAGTCATTGTGTTACAACTGGGAAAGAAGAGGCACTCCTATTTTATCAGAAAAATAAACACTTTAGTTTTATTTCCTTTGCCACACATGTTCTCTCTTTGTCCTGTCACAACATTTTTATAGGTTTTTATTTCAAAGAATTACCTTGAGATTACTGTCAACAAAAACCAGAGAAAAGTCTCCATACAGAAAAGAGCAAGTGGTTTTGCCTCCTAGAAAACTCACTCTGGACAATATAGTATCATATATGTCATTGAAGTAGTCTCCCAAACTTTAAGAACAAACAGTTTTTCAATAGTAATTTGGTCCAAAATTTGAGGAAACTAAAATGTTTATTGGTGACAAAAGCACAATTTGCCAACTTGATTCTCAACTCAAAATTTTAACCTTTTAAATTGCTTCAGAAGCTTCACTGGTTTCTGCTGCTCCTTATAACATCTGCAGGCGAAATGCAGAGTGCTGGGTCACAATTCATAGCTAGGCAAGAAAATGTTGCTAAGAACATAAAGGGTGTTCCCTTTCTTATGCAAGGAGAAAACATTTTAGTTATTATTCAACTCAAGTAAATGCTTCATAACCATGGAATTAAATATTTCTGAAGAGGTCATTCCTGAGCTTTCTGGGTTGAATTAGGTTTTTCTCAGAACTACACTTTATGTCACCCACATGTCTTAAGAACTGGTGCCTTCTGCTCAGCTGTGCATTTTTTCCCAGACATGCCGGATGTCTATGCAATAAGCACTCGGAGAGTTCAAAGAGACACAGCACATTCTGTGCTTTCTCTTCCCACCATTCCATGTAAACACCATTAATAACCAGACCACTCTTATGCCAAAAGGCTCTGATGGCTTGACTTTTGACTGCTAATTGTTTGCACTCACTCTCTGCCTTTATTGTGCTCAGTAGAACCATCTATCTGGGGCCAGATCCAACCACTTGCTCCCACGTGTGCTTCTACAGGAGCACAGACACTGACCAGAGCCCAGAAGAAGCACGTATGTCACCCCATCTCTTTCCCTTACTGCACAGCCCCCTTTCCTTTGCAGTACACACATTCGGAAATGAAACAAACAAATCTTCAGAGTCTACCATTTATCAGGCCGTGGAATTGATACTAGAAAAGATCAGTACACAACAAGAAACACAAAAATACATGCTTCCAAGGAACTTCCATTCCAGTGGGGACAAATGCAGAGATAAATAAGTAAATGAAGATAATTTTAGATAGCGGTAAGCTGAGAAAGAAACCCCAGGATAATGTCATGGAGAGTGACTTGGGGATAGGCGAACCACATGGGGAGCTCATGGAGGGTCTTTCTGGGCAGGTGGCATTGTATCTGAAACATGAAGGAAAAGAAGATTCCGGGATAGCCTAGACACCCGGAGGAAAGGCTTCAAAAACGGAAACAATGAGAACAAAGCCCCAAGGAGTGTTAGTGCAATGCAGAGGACATCAGTAGGTTGGAAACATAAAAATGCTCATAAGTTGGAAAAACTGTGAAGCACAAACCATTCTAAGCCTTTGAAAGTTCCTTATAATTCTTCCATATTTCCTTTAAGCATATTAATGACAAGTTCTTTGTGAAAATTCCCAACTAAATGAGACTTTATAGGTGCAAACTTAATTTTTTCAATTTATTTGAAAGGTTGTTTAACTTTTCTTCTACTGTTCTTCACAGGAATAATAACACCCATCCTATAGGACTTCTATGAAACTACAATGTATGGCAGACCTTCCTACTCAAGAGCCAGTCTCCCCTTCCTTCAATCATGATTTGTTTGTGGCAGTAATGTGTTCTCCTTAAAAATATAAGCATGCATGCATGCGTACATACATACCTACACACACAAAACTCCACTCTCATCTTCCCTTGCTGCTAGAAAGCTGCGCACTATACCTCCCCTCACAATGCGATGGCTGGGAGTGAAGCAGCCATCTCGTGACTCTCAGGTAACTGTAAGACTAAAGGCACACATTTAGGATAGTTGAGCAGAAATCTTATAGGAGCCTGAGTCACTAACGCCATCATGGAGCTAGAATATGAGCCTTGGACGTCCTTCTGACCTCTTCTTGAGGAAAATAACCCCCCACATATTTAAATTATTGTCAAGTTCTCTGCATGGCTGCATGTAGCAAGTGCAGAATCACTGTATGTGAAGTGCTACAAAACTGATATAAGATAAACTGCACTTTAATACCTTCATCATCATCTGTATAACTGGTGTGATTTAACAAAGTATTTACTTACAGAAAAGAAAATGTGGAGGGTAGGAAGTGCTGAGTGCAGGTATTTTAAAGTCAAACTATAACGGAAATTGAAAAGTTATTGACTATAAAATATTTTCCACTTTTAAACAATACATCTGGTAGCTTATTAATTCCACAATAATTACACTATATTGTCATGCCTGAATATTCAGTGTTCTAAGATTGCAAAGTAAAGTAGTATTCATTTGTGTAGTATCTTGCCAGCAAAGAAGAGCGGGGAGGGAGATTCTGTTCTTGTTTCTTTTCGCCCATGACAGTGGCACTTGGCATTATTTCTATTTGACAAATAAATAATGAAAACACCTTTGAAGATATAGATATGTAAGAAATGGAAGTGCTCTCAGGGATTTGACAAGAGCAAGTAGACTGACCTGGCCTGCAGCGATAAGAAAGGGCTGTTTGTGGACTAAACCTGGAGGAAGGTGATATTGAGAAGGAGCCGTTAGGAAAGGAGTTTTTGACAAAAACAAAGGTCTGCTGCCCAAAGGCCCTTGGTGTACTCCATCTGTCACCGGAAATGCCCCGGAGGCATCTTTAGCAATCCATTAGGCAGCATGACCAAGAATAAGCAGTCATTACATATTAATGACCCAATATCTTACCAAACTTTCAGCATTGAAATAATAATTACTAGTTGTTTTGATGAAGCATCATGTGCCCAGAGCATGCTGTGCAGTATACATACATCACCTTTAATCTTTAGATTGGTTAACGATATGCTGGTAATTTTAAAAATATGTAAAATAAACTGACAAAATGGCACACATACGAGAAATTCAAATGTATTTTCAAATGCCTTCTATATTGAGCTAAATAACTATGTAATCAA
This sequence comes from Phyllostomus discolor, assembly GCF_004126475.2. Lineage (NCBI taxonomy): Eukaryota > Metazoa > Chordata > Mammalia > Chiroptera > Phyllostomidae > Phyllostomus > Phyllostomus discolor. Next base: position 62,767,196 of record NC_040907.2, read on the forward strand.
ATTTCTTTTATATACTACCTACTACCTATATTGAATTATTGATTAATGTGTGTAGATGCTCTGTCACTGGGACACTTGTTCCTTCAAGCTGCATAACCGTATGTGTGGCAATTGTGCACATTGTTTTTTCAGTAACTGCCAGGCTCTGTTAAGGTGAGATATGTCAGAGACACTCAATATGATCAGATACAGCGGGTGTATCTCACCCGGGTGTACCTGCTCTTTTCAATATTGCTCCAGGATTATACCTAGAAATATAAGAATTCTGATAAATTCTGTTTTACACAATTTCCTTTAAATATATATATACACACATATATATTTATATAACAGCGGTGTATATGCATAATATGCCCATTTTGACTAGCTATCTACAAAATCTTTGTTCCCCTCTTAAAATGCCTAGTGTTTAGAAAAATTTTCAAACTACCTTCTATCTCCACATATTCAAACTTTGTTTCTCTACCATTACCAAATATTTTTTTGTTGTTGCGCTCTGTAGTTCATGTTCATATCACGTGATCTACACCCTAGCACCTTTCTGTTGGGATGCCGGGTACATCAGCATAGTGGGCTGCAGGAGTATTCCTCGAAGGCATCCAAACCCAGACTAACAGCACATTAATTATACTTAAGTGACTAAAAAAATAAACTTGTGTCTCTAACTTCATCTTCCCTTAACATAATGCAAAAGAGTAAAATAAAAAGAAAGAAAAAAAGAGAAGGGAAGAAAGAAAAAGAAAAATTAAAAACTGCTGCACTCTAATCCTATCTAACAGGAAAGAAGGGAGGACAGAGGGGTGGACATAGTGTAAAGAAGCACTGATTTTACATAACTCTGGTTAAAATATTGTCTTTTACTTTTACAAAGTCCACAACAACCTATACAATCAATACATTGCCAGGGCCCTTCTAGAGACCTTAAAAGGGGTTAGTGCGAGCAAGGGGTCCTGAACCTTAGGCTGCTTTACAGTAGATCTGCTTCAGGTCTTACGTTGCCTATGTGTTAACAGGGAGAAATAAGGGAGCTGCCATATTATCAAACAGGGACACAGGGCTTCCAGCCAAACCTCCTCGGTGATGTTTGCCAGGTACAATCAAAGATGCCCAGTTTTGAAGCTGATATATCAGAATACACATCCAAAACTTAGTAATGATTTGAGTCTTTAGAGTACCCAGGAAAATAAAAATCTCTTAATGTCCCCCTAAAAGAAATACCACTTTAACGCCAGAACATGTGATGGTGGGGTGGGGGTGGTGTGGGGAAGAGGAATTATCCTTTATGACTCTCTAACAAATAACAAATGCCAGTGGCGACAGTTACTGCTTATTGAGCTCTTCCCCTGTGCTGGCGCTGCCACCTCATTCAATTCGTGAAACAACTCTTTGAAGTAGGAACTTTATTATGTCCATTTTTAAAAGTCAGATTTATTAAAGTTTAATTTATTTACCCTTTTAGTGAATAGAACCTTGAAATCAAGTCATACGAGTCCAACTTGGTACCTCTTTTACAAAACTGTTTGGCTAGTCTTGGACCTTTGCTTTTCTTTATAAAAATTTAAATCATCCTGAAAAGTTCTAGTAAGAAGCCTTCTGAGATTTTGATTGGGGTTGCATTGATTTTATAGGTGAATTTGGGGAATATTAATGTTTTTAAAACATTGAGACTTCTGAACCATAAACATATTCTATATCTCTGTTTATTTGGATCTTCTTTAATTTGTCTCAGCAACATTTTGTCATTTTTAACATAAACATTTTCCAGTTATATTCTTAGATATATCCCTAAATAGTTTGTGTTTTTTGAAAAAAGAGGCGTCAGGGGTGTAACCTGTCGTTTTCCAGGGGGCTCATGACTTTCACTTTATGTGAGAGAAACGTAAAGATGCCCCGTTGAGGAGAACTGACTTAGTTCTTCTCCCTTTCCTGACTATTTTCTGTGAGCACCAGTGGGAGCCTTGGAAAAACACTTTTGAGAAAGAACAGACTCCACTTGTACTGGAACTCCTGGGGATTTTACTGTCATACTAACTCATACTTGGCCTTTAAAAATGTGTTAAAATTTTAGCTATTTTCTCCTTACCTGCTGTTATTGGCAGTCACCTCTTTCTTCCATGTTCTTCCAAAGGTGAAACAGTTTATTTGCTTCATTTCTCTTCAGAGAGGGTTTCCCAGCCTTTGGAAATCAGTTCATGTGAATAGACATCTCATCTGTCTAATGATTTTAAGAAAAATAATGCTTTCATAGATTTTTTTAAATTCTTATTCTTGGTGGAGTGACTTTCCCTTGCATCTTTCTACCTGTTAAGCAAAAGAGTAGCCAACAAATACCACTTTAGATGAGGAAACTGAGCCTTGGGGAGCCCAAGGAACTTGCCTGATAGACATCTATTAACTATCATGGCCAAAACTCAAACTCGAGTTTTTCTGAAATGAAAGTTTATTGTGTTAAACATCACATTAAAATGCATTCTGAAGCATTGTTTTTTTTTTTTACCAAAAAAACACGTTTTAGCTGTCTAGATGATTCTAGTCAGACCCAAATATTTTCTTCTTTATTGTAATGCAGAACTAGAAATAATGCTACGTAATTATCTGATGAGTTACCAAGGCTTCTAACCCACAAGTTTCTCAAGTTAAAAAAAAAAGTTTTTAAGTGAGTACATCTACAAAATCTGTACCCATTTTCAGAGGCCTGATCCGTTTTGAAAAGTAAATGTTCAGCATGTCTACCATTATTAAATAATGTTGGATAATCCTAAAAATGTATACTATTTGCAACTTTATAGAAATGCCTGGGCAAGCCCAATGAAAACGCCATCTGAACACAAGAGCTTAGACTTGAAAGGAGCAGTAGAGGGTAGCTCAGGGCAGAAGGATTCTGCATCAAATTAAGATGGTGCGACTGCAGGTGGTGGGCACACAATGCAATATACAGATCCAGGACCATAGAATTGTACACTTGGGACCTATATGATTCTATTAACCAATGTCACCCCCCAAAAATAATTTAAAAAGTTAAAACAAATTGAGAAAAGTGATCAAAAGGCAACTTAGATTGGGTTGCTAGCATTACCATTAGCATTAGCTAGCATTAGCAACCCAATCTAATTTGCCTACACAAGTTGCTTAAGGGGAACCAATAGTATTACCAGGAAAAGTATCAAATTCAAAGACTGAACCAAAAACAAAAACTAAGCAACATGCAACAATTCAGGAAAGGTAACAGAATTAGGCATTTGAAAGAGATGGAAATGTCATTTGGTAAGGAACTATGAATATCAAATATGTACCTGTGGCTTTCTTGTGGTCTCCTGTAGATGCCATTCTTATAGCTTAGAAACCTGGGAAGTCTGACATGGGGCCAAATGTCCCTCACATCTTGGTAATGTATATTTGTATAGCATGCCTTATCTCATAAACCACTTACACATGCTATCTCATTTGAAATTCATGGCAATCCTATGTAACAGATGAAAACCCTGGTACAGAATATTCAGAATATTCCATATTTTACAATGATATGAGTCATAGATCATGATACAGACAGCTATGTTATAATTTTTATCATCTGAACATGCATATGTGTGTGTATATTTATTTCCAAAGTATGTGCTATTATATACATTCCCTGAATATTGCTAAGATATTTATAAATGGGATAAGTAAGAAAAATCACAAGAATAAAAAATCATTTCAGTTCACAAATTGAAATATGATCAAAGGGAAAAAATCAAAAGGGAAGAATCCTCTCCAAAGTTCAGGCAACAAATTTTCATGTGTTGCTGGTAAAAGCAAAAGGTGTTACAGCTCTTAGAAGCATAAATCAAAACCTTCCCACCAACATTTGCAACCTTTTTCAGGTTTTATTAAGGTACAAATTATCTGCAAACTCATTACTTAGAAGATTGATAGGATTGGATAAAAGAGGAAAGCCCTGCCTGTGACAAGTAAAAAGCATTGGTGAATGCCTGAAACATTTTTCTTAAGCACTTAAGAATTTACCTATATTGCCTATTAAACTGCATTTGTAAGTTTGTGAATCTGTTTTCCCTAATAAATTGTGATTTTCATGAAGGTAGAGACTGGGAAAGATGAGATTTTTACATCCTAAATGTCTAGCAAAGTTCCTAGATACAGTATATACTCAATAACATTTGGTGAATAAGCAAATGAAGTCAGTATTATATATATATATATATATATATATATATATATATATATATATACACACACACACACACACATATATATATACATATATATATATATATATACACATATACATATAATATATGAGGTCTGTCTGGAAAAATTCCAGTCATTGTTAATATAAGGAGAATGGTTTGTGTGACATTCTGTAACCTGACAGCCAAGGACAGTGGACTGGAATGCACATGTGTGAACAATGATGACTTCACTGTACTAGCCAGTGGGGGCAGTAGGTGCCATTGAGTGAGCATGTGTACTGTGTGGCTGTCACATTCAAAATGACTGAGCGAGTAGAACTATGAATCTGCATCAAATTTTGCATGAAGCTTGAACATTCCTCCGTGAAAACTATTCAGATGATTCAGAAGGCTTTCAGAGATGATGCGATAACTGCAGCACAAATAAAAGTGCGGGCAAATGCTTCAAAGATGGTTGACAACCTGTTGAAAGTGGTCCATGTTCTGGAAAGTCTGCAACAAGCAGAACACCTGAGAATGTTGAACGATTGTGTACAGGCTTTTAGTTTCACTTTTTCTAAAACTAAAACCACCTTTGAAAGGGAAAAGATTTCCGATCATCGTTGAGATTCCGAAAAATACACTGGGCAGCTGATAGAGATTCCAAAAAAGGATTTTGCAGAGTGTTTTGAACAGTGGAAGAGATGCTGGGAAAACTGTGAGGTCCCAAGGTGCCTACTTTGAAGGGGGCGGACACATCATTGTTCTATGTGCAATGTTTGTTGTATCTTGTATCTTCAATAAATGTCTCTATTTTTCACAGTATGCATCTGGATACTTTCTGGATAGATCTTGTATACACATGTACACACATATGCATATGTGTATCTACAATCATATACTCACACATTAATATTACCCATGCAATTCCATATATATAAAATTTGATATGTAGGTATTCAATGTATATGTGTATACACATACCCATTTGTCCATATATTATGGAATGTATAGTATAGGTAATATGGAATTAAGAGTGTTGCTATTATGAGTATATGCATGTGTGCTCTTACATAAAGTGTGTTTTCTCCATGTTTTTAAAATCACGTTAGCTTTAGTAAAAGTGAGTTGCAAAAGTGAGAATGAATAACTGATATTAGTCTTAGCTTATGAGAATCAGCTTATGAGAGTCAAAGTCACTTGAAATGGCTTTGCAAGTGCTTGCTGCTTTGCATTGCCTGATCACTCCTGGAATCACAAGTGATTGAAAATTATTTGAAATGTATCATTAAGCTACACACTCCTGATACTACAAGAATTCCAAGCTGACAATTGGCTAAAATCACTTTCTGATATACTGTGCACAGTGTCCCTGGCTGATCTCTCTGCTTCCCTGCAGCCAGACACTGCTTAAGTGAAGATTTACTTGAACCAACTCATGTAGTCCGTGGCTGGACTGAGGTCTTGTTCCAATTCTCAGGAGAGTGTGGAATGAAGTCTGTCTGGAGTGAGCTGTGCATGTAGTTTCCTTCTCATTCAGTCATTCATTTCCTCATCCTCAAACACTGAGTGTCTGCACTGGATCGGCACTGCATTAATCCCTGGGGACACACATGTGAATAAAGCACAGCCTCTAACTGCTGTTGACGTTTCCACAGTGGCACTTTTTTGAACTCTAGGTTGTATAGGGTACTTTCAGAGTGGGGTTGTAAATGTTCCCAAAAGATGGTATAATGACCTAAAACCCAAGTGATATGGTTTAATAATTTTGACCATCAAAAATCCAGTTCATACATCAAACTAAAAAGCTCTGCTTGGCAAAGAAAACCACTAATGAAATGAAAAGGCAACCTACCAAGTGACAGAGAACATTTGCAAATTATATATTTAATAGAGGGTTAATACTCAAAATATATAAAGAACTCATACAACTCAATGGTAAAAAAGGAAAATATTCTAATTTAAAAATGGGAGGAGTACCTGAGCAGACATATTTCCAAAGACATACAGATGGTTGACAGGTACATGAAAAGATGCTCAGTATTATCAATAATTAGGAAAATGCAAATCAAAATCATTTAGAATGGCTACTATCAAAAAGGTAATAAATAACAAGTGTTGGCAAAGATGTGAAAAAAGGAACTCTTGTGCACTGTTGGTGGAATAAAAATTGGTGCAACAAATATGGAAAACAATATGGACATTTTCAAAAAATAGTTTAGAAATAGAACTGCTGTGTGATCCCAAAATTCTACTTTTGGGTATATATCCAGAGGAAACAAACTCACTTTCTTATAATGATATCAGCACCACTATATTTATTGTGGCATTATTTACAATAGTAGAGACATGAAAACAATCTAAGCATGCATGAGTCACACATGTACACATATACAATGGAATAGTATTCAGCTGTGGAAAAGAATGAGATCTTACTACAACATGGATAGACTTTGAGGACATTATATGAAATGAAATAAGTTTGACAGAGAAAGAGAAATACCATATGATCTCACTTACATGTGGAATCCATCCCCTCCAAAAAAATTAAAATCTGACCTCAAAAGATACAGAGGACAGATAGGTAGTTTACAGAAGCAGGGGTTTGAGTGTGGATGAAATGAATGAAGAGGATCATAAGACACAAATTTTTAGTTATAAATAATTAAGTCATGGGAATGTAATGTATAGTATGGTGATGATAGCTACTAATATTATATTGTATATTTGAAAGGTGCTAAGAGAGTAAGTAGACCTTAAAAGTTCTGATCACTAGAAAATAAATTATCATTATGTTTATTGTGTATGGAGATGGATCTTAACTAGACTTGTTACTGGTAGTTGGTTGGTAGGAACTCAGGGAGTCTCCTCTTTGGCCACAGTGGCAGCAGGGGCAGGTTCTTACACTGAGCATGAGAAAAGCCTCCTCAGGATCAGATTGGGGTTGGGAACAAGAGAAGGCAGGCACCTGCACCATAGAAGTCAAAAGGCAGCAGGGGGAGGTGTGACTAGAGAGGCCTGTCCATCTAGCCTGGGGTAAGAAGGGATTGGATCGGGGTTGGACCGTCCAGAAATGCACAGAAGTTTGGGAAGTTGATTGGTCATTTGGAGAAAGCAGCAGGTCCATCCCACACCCAAGCTAATGTAAACCCAGGGGAACAAAGAAAGCTCTCTTGTTTGTGGCTCACAGGCTCCTGACCTACACTCAGACCTCCCAAGGACTCTTGTTTTCTCCATGGGCCACATAGCCTTAGCAGCCATGTGGCTTCCTGGGGGAAGCCTCTCTTGCTCTCTTGCCCACCTGGTTATGCATTCATCATTGCATCCACACACTGTCTAGCCCAGGAGAATGCAACCTTGTGGCCCTAGCAGCTGCATGGCCCGTGGCCACACAGACTCCACATGCAGGCTCCAGTAGGGATCCTGAAATGGACAGTAACTGGGAACAAGATAAGCTACCTGGATGACCACTTAGCAGTCCCTTGAAGAACTCGAAGGACTATGCTTTCAATGGGAGCAGGAACTTTGGACACTGGCTTTTCCATGGTTTTGCTGAGGAGATGGTATTTGAGATAGAAAGTCCGCCATTCTTCCAGATTGCGTAGCACTGCAGCTCCTGAATAAAACCACCTTCCTTTTTTTCACCAGCATCTGCCTCACAAATTTGGGTTTTATGGTGGCAGGCAGCCAAGCCCCCTTTTTTGTTTAGTAACAGACTTATTGTGGTGATCATCTATTTTTATATAGATAGATAGGTGTATAAGTATGGTCTGTCCAGAAGGTATCTAGCCATGAAATATGAAAAACAAATACATTTATTGAAGAAGACACAAGAAACATTGTACATAGGACAATGACACCTCTGACCCCTTCAAAGTAGTCACCTTGGGACCTTACACACTTCTCCTCATCACCATCAGCTGCCCCATAGTATTTTTCTGAATCTCATCGATGGTCTGAAATCTCTCCTCTTTTAAAAGTGATTTTAGTTTTTGGAAAATCAAGAAGTTGCAGAGCACCAAATCTGGGCTGAAGGGGGGTATTGAGTCACCTGGATGATTTGATGTTTCACCTCTGAACCACATGTGTGATGCCTGAGCAGGCATGTTGTCATGATGAAACTGCCAGTCACCAGTTGCCCATAGCTGTGGTCTTCTGAATTACCTGAATAATTCCTGTGGAGGAATGTTCAAGCTTAACACAAAATTTGATGCAGATTCATTGCTCTGCTTGCTCAGTCATTTGAATGCAACAGCTACACAGTACACATGCTCATTCAACACGATCTACAACCCCCACTGACTAATACAGTAAAGTCATTATTGTTGCATTCTAGTCCACTCTCCTTGGCCACCAGATTCCATCAATGTTGCACAAACTGTTCTATTCTATTATTATTGTTATTATTATTATTATTATTATATTATTATTATTATTAGTCATATTAACAGTGACTGTACTTTTTTCAGACAAGCCTCATAAATATTATTTTTACACTAAAACTAAAATGCCGTATGTCAGTTTTATCTCAAAAAATCCAATTTGAAAAATGAACCAGAATACAAATATATGATGTTTAATGACAAAGAAATAATAAATGCATAATATTTTTTAAAAATATTTCATCCTCTGAACACTCAGAGTGGTCTAAATCCAAAGGTAATGTGAGCGTGCTTCAGCTGTGACTATGCACAACAGGATCTGCACTCAGCTTCATATTAACTACAGTAGATTTTATTTCCCTCCTGTTTAAGCTAATTCCAGAACCCCAAGGCTGAGGCTTGACATAGATACACTGTAAATGAAGTGCTAATGAGATGGAGATTCTCCAGGTTGCTTTTGAGTCTTACACTGCCTCAGTGTGGACCTGCTTAAAATATCTAAGAGCTGAGAATCATTTTGGAATGATCCCAACCTCTAGAGTTTGAAAACTTAACTGGAAATTCCCTTCCAACAATCCTGTGGGTTATTTTGGCATTTTGGTTTATAATCCTATCTGGACCCCATCTGAAGTTCTAAAGCCTATAAGAAGAATGAATGATCAGTGTAAACAAGCCAACCTTGTTTGGCTTGAAACTTCAAACCTTGCTCTAGAGAATATTTCTGTCAACCTACATTGTCTAAGCTGGTTTAGCTTCTTTCTGTCTAGACTGATTTTCTGTTGTAACTCCTCTGTAAATATGAAACTTTCTTTTTCACCATGCAGAAGATCCTTCTCTCTGAAGGCTGTGTTGCATTGTACTGCATTACAATTAATTTATTTGGATATGTTTGCTGTCTGAATACCAATGTAAGTACAATGTGAACCGTATTGTCCTTAATCAAAGGTTACTTTAATTTGTAGTTTTTAAGGGCAACTAAAATTTTTATGTGACGGGTTCCAATCACTCCAGTTGGCATACCTGCACATTTTTATTGTTTCTGGGATCAGGCATAAATCAAGTGATTTCTCACAGACAAATAAAAGTGGTAGAATAATATAGTTCCTGGAATTTAACACTTTGAGGTCAGGAGGTCACATATGCTAAGTCACTTATTTATACAACTCTTAAAGTTTAATTCTGTGGGCAGAAGACATGAGGCAATGTGACTTATTATGTCAGTGAAGAATGTATTGTTCTTTTTCTCCATGGAGATAAAATTAACAGTGTTAGAACAGCAGATCAAACAAGAATATCATCAGAAATAAAGCATTTGCCATTTCTTGGAAATGTGCTTGTTTTATAATTCTCTTTTTTATTACAATTATCAGTTTTCAGCAGTGAGATTTATTAAACATATTTTTAATGCGGAAGACAGTTAGTGTGCACCAGTTATTGAATGCTTGCTGACACCTCCCAGCCTAACCTTGCAGTTAGGTTAGGGCCCAGGTAGCCTGAGTAGAGGTGATGCATGTCATTTCCAAGTTGAGGCATGTCCAGGAGCCGTTGTGTGGCCTCCGGCCCCCTCTCTCACTGCCAAATATTCCAGATGGTGATTGTAAATTGGAGATAGCCATTTGACCACATTTAACTATTACATTAGACAAGAGATGGACACTTTTACAACTTTCTACATAAAACACTATAAGGAGAACAAAGATCATTATAAACATAGTTTTATGGGGTAACTAATTTATATATGCAATGCAAATATATTGAGTTATAAACTTGTAATTAAGTGCTAAACACTTTCTTCTTCATTGTCTTCTTTTCATGTTTACCCCTTCTAAAACTTTACTGTATTCTGAATCAGGACCTCCTAACTCAGTATCTCAACTTTTCTTCTCTGAAAAATGCCTTAAAAGCCTAAAATGATCATAGTCCACTAAACCTCATTTTTCTCCCAGGACCCTAGTTTTCCTCCTTAGAAACATCTCCCTTCAAATGCATCAGGAATTTATAGGTGACACACTGACAAATTCATAAAGAAAACTACATCAGTGCCCTAATAATGGCAGGCCAGGTGTCATGGTGGAAACAGTGCAAAGCAAGAAAACCCCTACAGCCTTATCACAATACAATTATGCAATTATTTATTGCATCATTCAGAGCCTTGAACACTTGTCCCTTGCCTGGTGGCCAGCTAGCTACTGGCAATAATAAGGAAAGGGCCAGAAAGAGGGGCTTTTCTCCCCTCCATAATAAGGAAACCAGCTGCATTGCTGGGATTCCTAAAGGCAAACTGGGGAAACGAAGCCCCTTATGTTTTTCTATGAACAGAACAATGTTGAATTGGCATAATGCAGCCATGTGTCTTGTTTTTGCTTTCAGAATATTGTCTTTTCATAGTCCTTCAGAATATGTTAAGGATGGTTCACTATATATCACAAACCATGGTTTAAATTTCAAAGCATTGGATAAAAATGACCTTACACTATATTTGTGGATGTCATTCTTAAGCCATCCCAATGTGGTTTCCATGGGAACTAATGTACATCAAAGGAGAAAAGAAAGAGAGAGAAAGAGACTGTAAGACAAAATTTTCAGTCCTTGCCTCCTCTTTCTTTGGAGAAAACCAAAATGAGCCCCATGTTAAGTGCTGATGAAATGAGGCTCTGAATCTGATTTTCAATGTGAATGTAACTTTTTCTTTTGAAAATCTACTCCTTAGGATTATGCACATGGATATGCAAAGATTTTTCTTGTAATATTTACAAATTATATTAAAAGCTTTAGAAGGCACATTAACCTGTCCAGGAGGAGAATCATCATCATCATTCATTATTATTATTGTTATAAAGCTGTTTTTATAATTTTTATTATTATATAGATTTACCATTTGTTGAGAATCCAGTCTATACCAAGCACTCAAATGGAACTATGAATGAACATTTACAGTCACTATGTCATAAGCACATATGTCAAAATTGTGTTCTATTGGTACATGTATAATGTCTTTCAGAGTCATGTGAAATAACGTAATGTGGGTAGCTGTTATTAATTTCCTATCACAAAAGAGCAACTACCACACAGCACTGTTAAAAGGGGCAAGTTTCAGCAATGACACCAAAACCCAGTGCCACACTTAAAGGCCACCATTCTCTGATTGTGTCTCACAGGGCTCACCTGAATTGTAAAATAAATTCAACACTTTAATTTTAGGGGTGGTTTGAGAGATGCAATGATATATTACATTCCCAAAAGTAATTGAATATAATGATATACAATGTATCTCTAGTCAATAGAAAATTAAGTAGATTAATATTTAAAAAGCAAAAAATTTGGCTACAAGAGCTGTGACAGAAATATGATCATGTGATAAAAAATGACAATTATATTAATAGCTTCAACAATAAAATTTTATTCAGACTGGAAGTTATCTTAATCTTATGTAAAAGCTAAGGGATGATTTCATTACCATCAACATTATTTCATCCTCATTCAATGCATTTTTATTGATAAATAATTTAGGCTAGGCATTTGGTTTAGGCACAAGGAACAGAGCAGTGAACAAGACAGATAAGATTCTAATGTCTACGTTACTTACAATTGAGCCAAGAAAGAAAATGAAAAGAAAACAGAGGGGCTAGGGTCTAAAAAGCACAGGGTAGGGGGTCCAAAGTTATTCACGGGGCAGCGGTTGGCTAACAGACTCCGAAAGACCTAGAATCCAAAAAAGGGTAAACTAGGGCTAGAAACACAACAATGAGTACTTTTTTCTTAGATGAACACTGAGCAGATGATCTAATCATAAAATATTCTGCAAGGAAATGACCCAAGAGGTATGCCATACAATAAAGAATGTCATGAAATACAGTTGAGGACCAATAAGTAATATAAAACAGGACACTGAAAGATAATTTAGGAGAAAAACACTTCCCTTAGCCACAAAGGGCCACGCATTTTCTAATTTGCTACAGTGACATGCAAGCTAAAAATATCACATTGGATATTACCTGTGGTCCATTGTATATTTTAGCATGCATTTGCAAGGAACTACTAGTATCCTACATAGGACTTGAGGGGAGGCAACATTTTTGAGGAATATTTTTTCTTGTCATTATAAATAAGCAAACTTTAAAATTAAGAGAAATAAAATCTTTTCACCTACAGATATATAAATATAATTTAACATTATTAGTTTTTTGGAGGGAAAAGAGGTGACATGCCATCATAGAGGAACGTGGATTCAATTTATGATTCTTTTATTTACTGTGAGGTTATTTTGGGTGAGTTAATTAACTTTTTAGGGTTAAAAAGTTAAATTCTTGATCTTTATTTTTTAATATATTTTATTGATTATGCTATTACAGTTGTCCCATTTTTTTGCTCCCCGTTATTCCTCTCTGCCTGTACACCGCTGCACCATCATTTCTCCACCTTTGTTCATGCCTGTACATATAAGTTCTTTGGCTTCTCCATTTCCCATACTATTCTTAACTCCCCCTGTCTATTTTGTACCTACCATTCATGCCTTTTATTCCCTGTACCTTTACCCTCATTTCCCCCTTCCCCTTCCCTATTGATAATTCTCCATGTGATCACTATTTCTGTAAATCTGTTCCTGTTCCAGTTTTTTGCTTGGTTCATTTTGTTTTTGTTTTTGTTTTTTTTAGGTTCGGTTGTTGATAATTGTGTTCATTGTCATTTTACTGTTTGTATTTTTATCTTCTTTTTCTTAGATGAGTCCTTTTAACATTTCATATAATAAGGACTTGGTGATGATGAACTCCTTTAACTTGACCTCATCTGGAAGCACTTTATCTGCCCTCCCATTCTAAATGATAGGTTTGCTGGCTAGAGTAATCTTGGACATAGGTCCTTGCCTTTCATGACTTGAAATGCTTCTTTCCAGCTCCTTCTTGCCTGCAAGGTTTCTTTTGAGAAATCAGCTGATAGTCTTATGGACATTCCTTTGTAGGTAACTGTCTCCTTTTCTCTTTCTGCTTTTAAGATTTCTTATCTTTAATCTTGGGTAATATAATTATGATGTGCCTTAGTGTGTGCTCCCTTGGGTCCAACTTCTTTGGGGCTCTCTGAGCTTCCTGGACTTCCTTGAAGTCTATTTCCTTTGCCAGATTGGGTAAGTTTTCTTTAACTATTTTTTCAAACAAGTTTTCAATTTCTTGCACTTCCTCTTCTCCTTCTCACACCCCTATGATTTAGATGTTGGAATGTTTAAAGTTGTCCTGAAGGTTCCTAAGACTCTCCTCATTTTTTTTTGAATTCTTGATTCTTCTTTCTGTTCTGGTTGAATGTTTATTTTTTCCTTCTGCTCCAGACTATTGGTTTGAGTCCCAGTTTCCTTCTCTTCACTGTTGGTTCCCTTTATTTCACTTTGCACAGCCTTCATTTTTTCCTCTAGTTTGTAACTATACTCAACCAGGACACTGTGAATGTCCTGTTTACCAGTGTTTGAACTGTGCATCTGATAGGTTGGCTGTCTCTTCATCGCTTAGTTCTGTTTTTTTTTTTCTGGAGCTTTGATCTGTTCTTTCATTTTGATCATATTTTTACATTGTAAAAGGCAGACTCTTAGGTATTCACTAGGGCAGGGCAACCCACATTGCTGCATTGTGGCTCTGTATGTGGGGAAGGGATCAGAGAGGGAATAATGCTGCTTGCTCAGCTCTTGACCAGATTTCAGTCACTTTCCTCTGCTACCCACAAGCAAATTGGGTCCTTCTGGTGCTGATTCCTTGGGTGGATAGATTTGTGTACATTCTAGGACCCTGTGGGTCTCTCCAACTAGCTCTCCTGTGAGGCTGGGAGTTTCTCTCACCACCTCAACTCCCATAGGCTTTTTCAGTCAGATGTTTTAAGCCTTTATTTCCCTGAGCTGGAACCCTGGGTTGCATGGTCTGTCTCACTCCTCAGTTGTTCCTCCCAGTTTATCTGCATGCACAAGTGAGACTGCCTACTCCACCAGCCGCTGCCTTGTTGTGATCTCTCTTCACCCTGGCTGATCCTCTCAACCCCTCCTACTGGTCTAGATGAATGTTTCTTCTTTATTGCTAGACTTCTTGTTTGTCAGGCTCCTTGGTTGTCAGACTTCCATACAGTTCAATTTTCTGGAAATTCTGGTAATTTTTTTACTTTTAAATTTGTTGTTGTCCTTTTGGTTGTGTGAGGGGGCAAAGTATATTTACCAACTCCTCCATCTCATCTTTAAAATGAAGATGATAATTGCACCTATGTCACAGATTTGTTTTGAAGATTAGAATAACATATACAAAACATATGGAATTTAGAGGTCAGTTATACGTTGATATATATTCATTCTCCCCCTTTCCTATTACTTCTATGTAGAATAGCTCCCTGGGTCTCTGTCTTCAGTCTCACTCATACTTTGAAAAATGGTGGGAAGAGCACAGGGCAGAAGGGAGAGGTGATATATCCGATTGAAGGGCTTGGAAGGAATTCTGCGCACATGGCTTTCTTCTTTGGAACTAGATGTCTGCAGAGAGTCGTGCTCTCAGTTGTGTCAGGGACTGGGTTCAAAAGCTAAGTTCTGGGCTAAAGTAATGGGAGGCCCTTTCAGCCCAACACTTCAGCCATGTTCTCTGACAATTTTATCAGAAATAAAGCTTAATGTTTAACTTTTGTCTATCTGATCACTATATTTATCTTTGGTTTCAATCTCTGGTGGGAAAAAAAGGTTATTTTATAAAACATCAGAACCACACACTCTATAATTCTGGTTTAACACATGACTAATAAGAATAAAAGTAATAATAGTTATGAATATAACAGCCAATAAATATTAACCACATAATTTGTATCAGTCACTGTTCTAACTAATTTTAAAATGTTATTCTAACAATAACTCTATAAATTAGAAACTCAAAGATATTGAAAAACAGTGAATTTAATAAAGTACTCAACATCATATAACCTTTATCTGAAGCAGGTTGGTTTCTTAACTACTATTCTAAAAAGATCTGAATGAGGTAGCTATGTTAACAAATTTCTACCAAGTTTCTGCAACTCATGAAAAGCACGATTTAAAAAAAGACTTGCAAAATTAGCATTAGTATACTCCTGTCTGGTATAGTTTTTCCAGTACCTAAACTCCAGTACCTAACAATGTGACCTGATTTGTAAATAGGACTTTTCTGGATGTAATTAAGATGAGATCATTAAGGTGGACCCTGATTCAATATGACTATTGTTCTTACACAAAATGTTGAAGGTAGAGACACAAGGAGAAGAATACCATGTGAAAACAGAGGCAGAAATTGGAGTTCTGCAGATGCAAGCCAAGGAAATGCAAGGATTATTACTAACCTCAGAAAATAATAAAAAGACATGAAACACATTCTCTCCTAGACCCTTTAGAGGAAGCAGGGCCTTGCCAATGCCTTGATTTCTAATTTCTAACTACCATAACTATGAGAGAATAAATATCTGCTGTTTTAAGTCACCTAGGTCATGGTATTTTTTTAATGACCACCCTTGGAAACTTATATTTGTATTAGAATACTTCAGTTAAGAAATGGTGATCACTTAAATTAAGGTAGTGACCACAACAAATGGAGAGCAGGAGTTGCATGGCGAGCCAGTGTTAGGCGTGCTCTAAGGATAACAAAAAGGTAAGAAGCAGAAACAGAATGCTGTAGCCACAAAGAATCCCATACATGGTAATAGAGTGAAAACTTGAATTTCAATCACCCCTTTCTGTAGTCCTCCCACACTGCTTCTAGGTTCCATTAGGAAGGGGCTAGTAAGAAGGAAGGACCTTTGGCAGTCCCAGTTTCTTCACCAGCTAGTCCAGCACTAAAAGCTCTGGAGGTTTGGCCAGTTTTGGGAGCTTTAAGAGGCACAGTGCAGAACCCAGATCTCCAGCCACCAAGCAGGAACCTAGATATGAAAATTGGTGTGGGTTTGATTCTTCCATCTTCCCATATTCCCCCAATTTCTTAGTATATTGTGTTGAAGGATTTATTGAAAGTGAGAAACCAGAAATAATACCTTTAACCTACTCATTCTAGAAGTTGGGAAGTAAGAGGAAGAAGAGAAATAGGAAAGTTGTTCAAGTGCAAGGCCCGTGAATCAGAGATAAAAAGACCCAAAGCAGCAGAACAAAGCTTCAATAAAGAGATATTGTTACTTGGAGAGATAGCCTTTGTCCTTTGTTCTATTACCAGTCAGAGGACAGGGACAAAACCTGAGCCTGAGACAACAGCTCTGCTAAGTGCCCTTGAGAGGGTCTATCAGGGTCAGCAGCAAAGCCAGACCACTAGAGAGGAAAAGAAATAAAGAGAAGGCTAGAGAGGAAAAATAAGAACGGTGGAAAAAATAATTTTCAAGCCCAAAAGAATCAGAAAAGAGCAGAAGTGCCTCTGGAAGAAAGCATAGCAGGTAGTTCGGGAGGGAGGGCTGTTAACCCCTTTGAAGCTCTGACTACATTAGAAGGCCTTACAAGGCAGCCCTTGCTTTCACAGGCAGGGAGAGAAACTTTTCTGACTATTATGCCTCCGGATTATAAATCACTGGCTGCTTTATGATTTCTGAAAAGAAAATTGCTTCAACTTTCTTAAAAACTTTCCCCCAACGTATTCTTTATCCTCAGTATGGGGAAGTCTGGGTCTTTGTGCGTTTAATCTGCAGTGACCTGAAACTTTCCATTGCTCTTTCTCATTCTCTACTGTTAAGTAAGTGGTGGTCAGCAACCAGGGCCAGTGGGGGAGGTACAAACCCTGAATAAAATGAGAAAGGCCTTTATACCGCCCAACGCACATATTAGGACACTGAGGACTCTGACAACATCCTAACAAAAAACATAAATGCACGTCCTCATTGGATTATCAAGTGCTGTCTGTTTGAATATTTGGTCTGAACACACACACTGTAAAGTTAAGTGGAAACAAATATAATAGTTTGCTGTATTTAACAAACATGTGCTGAGTTCTCACCATAACAACTACATCCTAACAGAAATAATTATCACACACCTATGCTAAGTGCCTTGTGCAGTTTATATCATTTAATCCTCAAAAATAAATCGATGAGATAAGTTGCTGATGTTGTGTTCACCTTACAGGTGAAAAATATCAGCCCTAAGACCTCATAGCTAAGATGAAGCAGAGTCAAGTTTGGAATTCAAATTATAAGAGATCATTACTTATCCTCTTTATAATGTTACTCTGCATCATGCACTGTATGTATTAGGCAAGAGAGTTCAAGGCTCCAGGGTTTCAGAGAACGGAATGTTTCATAAGGGTGCATGTAATCACAGCAGGCTGCAAGTGAGAGGTGGGGCATGACTTTATCCTTGAAACACAGGCAGACCTGAGTCAGCAGAGGGTCAAATGGAATGCTCCCAGGTGAGGAATGGGAAAGCACATAAGTGCAGTGCAAAATCAACATAGTATAAGAGTTATTATAAGAAAACAGGGAGAATACCTTGATTAGAATGGAGGCTCTATGGGAAATAAAATGAGTCAGACAAAATAGAGCTGGCTTAAGGAAGACCTTGGCCACCAGGCAGAATTTTCTGACATGGCGAAAAGTAGAAAACTCTGATGATGATTTTAGTCTAGCAAAAGTGTCAAAGGCACCAACAACAATGTGCAGAAGAGGTTGCACCTGCAGGAAAGCCTAGAGCCCAAAGATCTGTAAGACTCACTGACTGATATGTTAAAAGAAGGTAAATGAACTCATACTAACAATAACCAATATTTATTGAATATGTACTATATGCTACAATAATTTATATGGAACCATGCATTAATTTTCATGAAAGAACCATGATTTAGAATTAAACATAAATCTGTCTTAATATTAGAATTCCTTTGATTGTCTCTTAAAGTTACCAAAGACATTAATTTAGATAATAGTGTAATGGGTGTATTGTGATAACATTAGCAGGTAAGGGAGTATGGAGGGTTAAGAGCAAAGAATGACAATCTTGATTAAAGACAGGTACACTATTCAAGTATAGTATAACCTATCAGACAATAATAATGATATAATGGGTAATTGTTGAGTGCTTACTATGTACCAACAAGTGTTCTATATAAATGCAGTAACTCAGTTATGACAACAATAATTATAGTGCTCACTTATTAAAATAACAGAGCTTATACATACCATGCTTATTGTGCGCAAGGCACTAAGATAAATTTTTAATTATACTGTATGAACTAATTTAATACTCACAAAACCATGTGAAGTAGATACTAACATTTAATCTTTAATTTACAGAGGAAACTCTGGCCCCTAGACATGAACTAACTGCCACAGAACTCATGAAGAGCAGAATCCAGGTCTGAACCCAGTTCCTCTAGCTCTAGGTCCATGCTTTTAACAACAGCTCTCCAGGGTCATGAACATGGGGAGCGTCACATAGGCCTGGGTTCGAGACAAAAGATTTTATTGAGATGTAAATGACACATAATACTATATTATTTTAGGTGTACAAAATAATGATTCAAAATATGCATATAATGTGAAATGATCACTATAGTAAGTCTAGTTAATATCTCTCTCCCCATATAGTTAAAAATATTTCTTTCTTATGATGAGAACTTTTAAGTTCTACTCTCTTAGCAACTTTCAAGTACATGCTTATAGCATTAACTATAGTTAGCATGCTGTATGTCACATTCCCATGACTAAATTATTTAATAAGGGGAAGTTTGTACCTTTTGATTCCCTTTACCCATTTTGCCTACTCCCATCCTTTTTGTTGCAACTTAGAGAATTTGAGTATATTTTTTTGTCTCTGAGTCTCAGTTTTCCATGAGCAAAAACAGAAATAATGTTAGTACTTTCCATGTGATGAAAACTATGAAAATTAAGCTCTATTACCCTTCTTTGTGCTTAGTAGAGTGCTTCAACATAGGAAGTATTTAGTGTGTGTTTTAGGAATGAGTGAATAAATAAGTAAAACAATTATCATCAATGCAGAACCATTAACATTTTGTTGTATACTACCTTATAGTACTTAATTTTTCTGCGTATGTACTTTCCTTATCAGTCAACCTAGACTGTATGCAGTCTGAGAGAAAACCATTTGCTTTCCACTTCTCCATTTACCCCAATGCTCTGAGCAGTGCTGTGCACATAATGAGGTGCTCAACAGCTATAACCTTCATGAATGAGGCACTCACTATGGCCCAGACATTGCACCAAGTCTGTGATCTTCCTAGTAATCCTACGTAGGAAATACTAATATAAATTCCAGTTTACCAAATAGGGCTGTGCCTTATACAAAGATGAAGTGGTTCTCTAATGGTCACATAATTAACCCATGCAGAGTCAGGAATGAAATTCATCTCTATTTATCTCCAAAACTCTTAAGCTTAACCACCATCTTAAGCTTAATTACCACATATACTGACTCCCTGAAACTTTAACTGATGAGCAATTTGACAATGTCAGGGCCCATCATTACCTGCCTTTGGAAGGGAACTTCCTGCACTTGTGTTTCTGGTCTGTTTGCAAGACTTAGCTCAGTAAACCTCCAAGTTCACAGCATTTCTGTAGTTCCCTCCTTTTAGAAACTCAGGCACAGCCCACAAAACAAAGAGACAGAAAAGACACAAAAATATGTTGCGTGTGGCCTGCCAGGGCATGGAGTAAGAACACTCATGAACTTCTACCTTCTCAGCATACTGAGACTTTAGCATTCTCTGTGTGTAATAACCTCTAGCTGATCCATTGTGAAAATTTTGTGCTCAATAGTCCTCAAAATTTCTGATTTCATACCTGTTGTAAAGTAACTTTGTGGCTGATCAAAGAGACCACCTTTAAAGCTCACAGTGGAAAAGGCAAGACTTCTAACCTCCTACAGAATTGTTTTTTAATATTTCCTGCAAGCTGTTATTGGTGCCTTATTTAGGCTGTATTTCTTCATTTTAGTGTCTATATTTAGCAGATATATAAAGGAGCAAATGGGTTTAATGGCCTGAAGTGGCAAAGCAATGATAAGTGGGCCTTCTCAGAGCAACAAAAAAAATCAAAAGACCATGGAGGAGACTTCCTGTTTCCTGTGACTGTAAGTCAAGTTTCTTTTACCTTTCTGTGAGTCTAGGGGAAATTCATGACCATCCTGTATGCTCTGAATTCTTCCTTTGAAAGTCTCTTCCTGCAGACAGAGCAGGGCAGAGTAGGCGTGGAGCACTACTTTAATGGGCCATGGAGATAATCCTCTCATCTTCCAATTTGTGGGTAGTACAGACCCACATTCTCTTGCAATACTGAAAGGTTTTAATTGCACTAGATGACTCCTGGGTCTGGGCATTTCCCAATCTAGGAATCATGCATCCAATGTCCCAAAGACTACTGTGGGCACCAGTAGAACCCCCTTGTAATCACTCCCCTCTGCTTTCACCAGACTTGCCATTCCTCACTCCTGCCTCAGCATTCCTACCAGACAGTGTGAGGCCTGAGTCAGGCAGCCCTGGCTCTCAATCCAGGTTCTGTCTCTTATGTGATATTTGACTTTCCAAGTGTTATTTATGTCTTTATCTGAAAATGGAGACAATGGTATTACTAATATCATGCATTTATTGTAAAGAGGAAAACGTCCTACATGAAATTCTTTGGTTAATAACTGTGCACACACTAAGACCCCAAGAAATGGGTGCTATTAATGCAAGTAGCTGGGTTATTTTCCCCAGAATATCGATTCTGCATTTCTGTTTGAAAGCAGTAAAAATAGACTCTCAGAAGTAATCTCATTTTAGTCATGATAGGGTCAAAATAAGCAGGGGAAAAAATCATTCATAAATTCTTTAGTTTAAGCTTTCCCTTGTGTTCACCCTGAATCAGTTGTGAGCTCTGAAACCACCTTTCCTCACTTCCCAATTTTTACCATCTATTTAATGGGGGCAAAACCTTAATACTTCTCCCACAGTTGTACCATATGCTTAAATAATCTTTCAAGTATTATTCTCTCCTTTTCCCCTTTTACATTAATAAACATGTGTCTCCAAGCACGGAGCAAAGGAACTCCCTTTTGATTCTGCCCCCTAACGTTCTATGCACAGCTCACATGTATAGAAACTCATCTGAAGCCAAACAACGAGGCTCTCCTGTCAGCCTGTCCCTGGGCCTGACTGTCCTACACGGCCCCGAGCCATGTTATCTCTGTTCTTCTGTCACTGTGGAGGCACAGGAAACCCCTTATGGCTGTTTTGCCATGTTTCCACATGACTGAACCATGATGTGTTTGTGCTTGTGTGTTCTTTTAATCATTACAGTTTTCAAAAAAATATTTTGATTTATAAAATTCCCCATTCTCACCACCTCCCCACTTCTAAGAAGATGCTTAGAAAGAATTCGGATATGCTGGTATATTTACAAGTGTATCTACAACTTTTTTAAAGCCAGTATAATTCAATGACTTTTAAGTTCACAGATGCTTTAAATTAACATCCAGATTTAGTATCAATCCTTTAGGAGGTACTTAATCTTCACCTTGACCATGACAGAATGCATTTTTGGATGGGGACAAGGGAGTTAAATATCTTACAGTGAGAACATTAAGACAATAAATATGATTAAGTCCCAAGGCTAACACTCCTTTTATTGAGAAAAGTAAAATTGTTTCTTCTCTTTTTCCTATTTTTTAAAATTTTATTTTAATTGTTGTTCAAGTATAATTTTCTATCTTTTACTCCCATCCCAGCCCACCCACCCAGCCCTCCCCACCTCCCTCCCATTTCCACCCACCCCTAGTTTTTGTCCATGTGTCCTTTACACTTGTTCTTGTAAATCTTTCCCCTTTTTCCCTGAAATTCCCCTGAAAATTCCCTCCCCTCTTCTCTCTGGACACTGTTAGCCTGTTCTCTATTTCAGTGTCTTTGGTTATATTTTGCTTGTTTCTTTGTTTTGTTGTTTAGGATCCTGTTAAAGGTGAGATCATATGATATGTTCATAGCAGCACAATTTACAATAGCCAAGTGTTGGAAGCAACCTAGGTGCCCATCAGTAAAAGAATGGATCAAAAAACTACGGTACATTTACACAATGGAATTCTATGCAGCAGAAAGAAAGAAGGAACTCCTACCCTTTGTGACAGCATGGTTGGAGCTGGAAAGCATTATGCTAAGCGAAATAAGCCAGGCAGTGGAAGACAAATACCATATGATCTCTTTTTCCTATTAAAGAAATTACCAAGTCTGAGTATCTCAATCAGCATTCTTCATTTAAACTCAAGGTGGATTCTTCATCGTCTACTGAACACCTATAACTATTTAACACTTTCTCAGTCAATATCACACTTAACCTCCCAAAGAACTCTTGCAAGCCTTTGGCATCTCCTTTATTTCAGGGTACCTACAGGTTAGAGAAAGCAGATGATATAGACCCATATTCTGACATTGAGTCAGCACAATTTCAGTACTTTCTACTGCTGCAATCACATTAGTTTTACAGCATTACCAGGATTACTAAAAACATTCAAGGTTTGGTCTCCCAAACAAAAGAGGACAATATGAAGAAAATAGAGTATAGAAAAACAGTAAGGGAACCACAATAAAAAATAAAAGGTACAGTACCTCATATATATATCTATATAGACATATCGATATATCTATAGATTATCTATATATCTATTTTTATCTATATATCTATGTCTATAGATATATCTATGTCTACCTAGACATAGATATATAGAGTTTGGTCCTACAGTATTACTTTGATTATGGTTTCTTATATCTGGCATAAATATATTCCCTTTGTGCATCTTTTTAGGTGCAGTATATGGATATATAGATACATAGATATAATCACCTTTAAAAAAATGCCTAGGTGAATCTATGTCTATGTTGACATCCCAACTTTCAATTTGAAATCACTCTTTTATATATTTTTCTCATAGTATTTTAATTAAATGGTTTAACTTGAATATATGAAACTTTTATGTAACTATTTTATCTATTTGACCCTCTGGAATAGTGCTGAGTAATACAACATTTACACAATTACCACTGTGTCCACTTACAGGATTTAAAATGTAGTTTCAACAGCTAAAGCGTCCTCCTCACTCTTTGGAGCTCAACTACCCTGTTTCAGAGGGCCTTTCACTCGGGCGTTCGAACCACTTTACAGACATCTCGTTATTCGGCTTTGTTTTATAAATTGGGAAATAGATCAAGTAGAAGTTAAGTGGCAGATAGAGGTCAATAGCAGATTACTGGAAGGAACAGGGAAAGATGTCACCCTGGACTCACCTACAGTTATCACTCAGATAATTTGACATTCCTTCATAAGGTTGAGATAGCCTATGAATGTAGGAGGCAGATTAAAAAGATTATTTTTTCATGAGGCTTTTTCAAGAGGATTCACAATTAACTCTGACTCAGCTGACATGTCCTTTTTCCCTGCCCCAATATATCTATATTAAAATCAGATTGACTGCTTATCTTTTCTTCCTATTAGTTATAGATGCTAAGAATGTGAAGATAAAAATATAAGTTTTGGTTCAATATAAGTTTCTATATTCAATTTCTTGATTGAGTGATTTCATAAGGTAGCAAATAACCAAAGTCTTTTTGCAGTGATTTTGGTAAAGGAATGCTCTTTACTGATAACCATGTCTCCACCACTAACTGACAAAAAATAATATCCATTTAAAAATTAGTCATAAAATCCTAATGGCATCAAATAGATATCACTTTTGAATAAGAGCCACATAGTCATTTTTCTACTACAATTCCAGTGTTGAACTAGACTTTTCCAGATCATAGATCTGCAAACTATGGCCCTAAGATCAAATCCAACTTCTGTTTGTGTAAATAAAGTTTTATTGGAATACAGCCCCATTGACCATTGGTTTGCATATTGTCTGTGGCTGTTCTCATAAGACAACAGCAGAATTGAATAGCTGGAACAGAGATCATGGCCTACAAAGTCTAAAATATTTACGATCTAATTATTTACAGAAAAAGTTGCCAACAACTATTGTAGTTTAAACAATATATAAGTTCTGGCAGGTATGAATAGTAACCTGGACTATCTCATAGATCTCATTAAAGTTTAATTTCCAAGGTTCCAAGCAAAATTTTCCAAACGTCCTTCCTTAAGACCACACACTTTGGAATCAAACATGACAGGTTTTGAATTCTTCTCTAAATAGGGTCACTTTGCACCTTTCAAACCAGTAGTGCAGAGGATGACAATTTTGCTGAAAGGCCATTCTGTGAGTGTCAAGGGAAACGGGCTCTTGGGAACATATTTGAGGATCTCAATTTTCTGTACTTTGCTCTAATTACTAGAATACTATAGATACATATCTCTGATTTACAGTCTGCCAAGTGAAGATTTCTGAATTTCTTGGCATGAGGTTGGTCCTACAGTATTACTTTGATTATGGCTTCTTATATCTGGCATAAATATATCCCTTTGTGCATATTCTTTTTAGGTACAGTACAGGAAAAAGCATGACTTCCTTTCTTTCCCCTCTTTTGCCTTTTCCTTTAGGAGAAGCAGCTGTGAAGTCATAATTATGTTCACTTCCCACTGGCAACTGGCGAACCTTTTATTTTTATATATTTGGAATTCACCAAGAATAAAGTCCATTCTCTCCTTAAGGGGCTGTTCTCCCATTTTATCTAGGATTTCACAGTTTGCCAATTCCTGCAATATCTGTCATTATAAATAGCTTTATATCCCTAAAGAGGGGGGCTTATAGAATGAGGTAAGGAAAAACTTGCAAAAGAATATGAAAAAAAATCAACATCATCTTTAAAATATAGCAACAAATTTCATGGCTTTTAAAACTTATAATTACCATTGTTGGTTAATTGGTGCCATAGATTACACAGTACTGACATGTAATTTTCTAAAACAAAGAGATTTTTTTATCATGTTATATTGAGTTATGGATTTAGGGAATTCTTATTTTATTTTTACACATTGAAGAACAAAGGGCAAAAGTCTTGAAACATACAAGGATTTAGATAATTAATTGCATCCTAAATTTAGAAAATATATCAGACAATATAGAATGATTCATGATAGGAATTTATGATCTTGCAAAAGCAAGTTATTGAGACTTTTGTTTATAAATAAGTCAATGTCTCTTGGCTCAGATCTCGATATAAGCCAGAAACATTTAATGAACATTTCTTCTGCTTCAAAAAAGTCAGAACCAGGGAACATTATTTATGTTTTATGGGATAATGTATTTAATATTTGTAAATCCATTTGAATAGTAACATTGATTTTAATAGGCTGATAGATGTATTTGTCTTTTAATGTCCATTATGATAATGATTGCCTAGAGCCTATGAAAAATTAAACATGTACTTTTTGATTAGTTTGTTTTTCATTCATAGGTACAATTACTTCTTTTTTTTATTTTATTTTAATCATTGTTCAAGTACAGTTTTCTCCCTTTTACTCCCAATCCAGCCCATCCTCCCAACCCTTCCCACTTCCCTCCCATTACCACCCTCCCCCTGGTTTTCGTCCATGTGTCCTTTAAATTTGTCCCTGTGAACCCTTCCCATTGTCCCCTGAAATTCCCTCTTCTCTCCCCTGTGGTCACTGTCAGCCTGTCCTCTATTTCATACAATTACTTCTTAACTGAAGTTTTTAGGAGTCACTAGCCTCTCCTCCAAAGTTAACCCTATTTGTCTGAGAATGTGAACAAACTGTAGGTTTGTGACTCTGGCTCTGTATTTTGTCCCGAAAAGCACCCCTGGACTTGGTATTTACTGTCTTCTTGGCTGTCTGGCCTATAAAGAAATGCTTCTGAAGGGAGCCTGATGTTTGTCTCAGACACCGGTTTAAAGGGCTGGGTTCTTTCTGCAGCAGCAGGTATGAAGGTCAGAAAGAAATATTGGGGGTCCAAATAAAGACATTAGTACATTTTAAATGTAGACCTCATGCCCCAGTCTGGATTGGATCGATGGTAATGCTGCAGAGAAAAATGTAGTGAAGATAACTTGGGAATGAACCCAAAAGACACAAAGTAAATGTAGACCCTTAAAGCCCCCTGCCTCTAAGATGAGCATCTTTTTTTAATTTTATTCCTTAAAAAGAATAGCACACACAGAGATGAACTCATGGAATTTACATTCAACAATGGATGACTTTTGGCATTTCTTCCTAATTTCCTTTCAGGGGAAATGACGCAACTGATTCTTTGGAATTACTTCATAATTAAGCAGGCCTTTGGGTGCATCACATAACCACCCTCTACAGTTATGTATCTTATAGCATTTTTTAAAAAAATATTTTAACCTAAAATCTCAGGAGTTACGATGACTTAACATTTTTTAGATAAAAAGACAGTGAAATACAGGCAGTATCCATCTGAACATAAAAATAGCCTGTGACCCAGATGATGACCCAGATGGTGCCATTCTAGGGGCAGCTGCCACCAGCAGCCTCACCACAGCACAGGGACCTGCCACAGTACCTGATGAATTAGTCATGTGGCAGTGCACTTGGTCTGAAGTCAGCAGACACGGTCAGAATGCAAATGAAGAAAACATAAGTAAACACAATAGTCAATGAAGTAAGTAATGCAATTAATGACAACTGTGAATAAAGTAAATTAATAAAAGTAGTGAGAGCAAAAGATAATAAAGCATCCATCTTCCATCCAAATTACATTATTTACACTTTTATACTAGTTTCCACTGACATGGAAGTGATAGATATTTGCACTGGAGCTGCAGTCACTGCTTAAAATTCATGAATAGGAATACTACGTGGTAATCCACCAGACCACCTTGTTTTCCTGTCTCCGAAGTTCCCTTCAATTCGTCCACTCATTCAGTCAACAAGCCTCAATCAAAAGTCATCTGTGATTCAGAATTGGGGGCCCTCGCTTAAGAACTAAGAGTTCTACATTTAAGAGATGAATTTGGGGAGAAATCATTGTAAAATTTTGTTAATTTTTTTAAGATGTGTTTTATTTTTATTTTTCATTTTTCATTTTTATTGACACTGGCTAACAAAATTATAGAGGTTTCAAGTGCACAATTCTACAGCACATCATCTATACACTGTATTGTATCTGTACACTATTGTTTAACCCTCCATGTCCATCACCTTTTCTCCCCCATAACCTCTTTCACCTCAGCAATCACTACACTGTTGTCTGTAACCATAATTTCCCTTTCTCTCTCTCTTTTTTGTTCAATCCTTTACTCCACCCCCCCAAGTAGCCTTCAGCCTGCTTTCTATCTATGAATCTGTCTCTATTTTGCTTGTCACTTCAGTTTGTTCATTGGAATCCACATATGAGTGAAAATATATGGTATTTGTCTTTCTGTGTCTGACTTATTTCACTTAGCACATGTTCTCCAGGTCTATCCATGCTGTCACAAAAGGTTAAGATTTCAATTTTTTTGTGGCCAAGTAGTATTCCATTGTATAAATGTACCACAGCTTTTTTACCCACTCATCTATTGATGGACACTTGGGCTGCTTCCAAATTTTGGCTATTGTAAATAATGTTGCACTGAACATAGAGGTGCATATATTCTTTCGAATTTCTGTTTTGGGTCTCTTCATATAAATTCCCAGAAGTGGAATTGTTGAGTCATAAAAGGTTCTATTTTTAATTTTTTGAGGTAACTCCATGCCACCTTCCACAGTGTCTGCACCAGTCTGTACTCCCACCAACAGTGCACTAGGGTTCCCTTTCTTCCACATCCTCATCATCATTTGTTTATTGTTGATTTATTGGTAATAGCCATTCTAACAGGTGTGAGGTGATAGCTCATTGTGCTTTTAATTTGCATTTCTCTGATGATTAGTGATGCTGAGCACTTTTTCATATGTCTATTGGCCATGTGATGTCCTCTTTGGTGAAGTATCTGTTCATTGTTCATTCTTAATTGGATTATTTGTTTGTTTGGTGTTGAGTCTCATAAGTTCTTTATAAATTTTGAATATAAACTCCTTATTAGATGTATCTGCAAATATGTTCTCCCATTCAGTGGGTTGTCTTTTCATTTTGTTAATGGTTTCCTTTGTTGTTCAAAAGCTTTTTACTTCGATGTAGTTCCATTTGCTTATTTTTCTTTTGTTTCTCTTGCTTGAGGAGACATATCAGAAAAAATATTGCTGTGAGTAATGTCCAAGGTTTTTCTGCCTATGTTTTCCTTTAAGCTTTTTATGGTTTAGAATCTAATGTGTGTTAGAAAAGAAATGTGTTTCTTTTCAAACTCAGATGGGCTCTTCTGTACATTTTTAACCTTACAGGGCCATTCTGGAATGTTTTGTGGGAGGACAGAATTTATCTTCATGTTAACTTCAAAGAGTCAGGTAAGTCCCGCCACCCTCATTTGTTCCCATTATATGTGTTAGGAATCCATAAACTTATATAAACTGTCAAATACTCAGATTTGGTGAGCAAATCCATGTGCACCTATACATAATCTTTATGATATGCTAAATCCCAATCACTCTATTTTTCTTAATGAAAAGACCACTGAAAAGTAAGTTCACAAACATGTTTACAACAATTTGTAAATAATCTTGCTTGAATCTGGTAAACTCTCTGTTTTTTTTATGTTTGCCATTATTTATTTTAAAAATGATCACATTGGATCGTGTCTTCACTTCATGAATTGTCTATGAAACTTATAGTTTAGTGGTCAGGAGACTGTTGCTTAAACAAAGTTAAATTGGGGGGTGAGGAAGGCTAGAGGTGGTGACTGCAGGATTGGAAGCATGTGGTGGCTGGAGGCAGGTTCCAGTGGGTAACCCAGGTAAGTTAGGTTGGTATGTGTATTCCTTGGTCATAGAAACGGTGTTACAGAAATGATGTATCTCTTTTGTGTAGAGTACAATGAGTTCAGCTACCATTTAAAAACAAAGAATTAGAAATAAAGTTTAACAAAGTAAGAAGTCAGACCTTGGGCTGTAAATCTAGTACGTGGTGAAATGTTTCTATGTAAAAAAGGAAAACATTTTACTAAGATATCTGGTTTGATCTCTGCTCAGAATAGTCTTTGAGAGACATTCAATGTAACAACAGAAAAAGGAGGCAAAAAACACTCATCAAATAAATATTTTGTGTCAGTTACATCCAGTGCCTCTAAACATAAAGTACTAGACTCTTAAAGAAGAGATTAGACATTAGATATGCAGAATCAGGCTCAAACTGATAATCTTGTCTATAGCCATTTATGCAGTCAAAATATACTAATGACTATTACAGCTAAAAGTTCTTATTAAATACCAGGTATTTGTTTTTCCAACTATTAGAAAAAATAAGAAAACTTTACATAAAGTACTCACAAAACTCAATGTCAAAAAAAAATCCAGTTAAAAAATGGACAAAGGACCTGAATAGACTTTTCAAAAGAGGACATACAAATGGCCAATAGACACATGAAAAGATGTTCAACATCACTAATCATCAGAGAAATGCAAATTAAAACCACAATGAGATACCATCTCACACCTGTCAGAATGGCTATCGTCAATAAATCAACAAACAAATGTTGGCAAGGATGTGGAGAAAGAGGAACCCTTTTGCACTATTGGTGGGAATGCAAATTGGTGTAGGCACTGTGGAAAGCAGTATGGAGATAACTCAAAAAATTAAAAATTGATCTACCTTTTGACCCAGCAATCCCAGTTCTGGGAATATATCCAAAGGAACCCAAAACACTAATTCAAAAGAACATAAACACTGCTATGTTCAGTGCAGCATTATTTACAACTTGCAAGGCATGGAAGCAGCCCAAGTGCCCATCAATAGATGAGTGGATAAAACAACTATGGGACATTTACACAATGAAATACCACTCAGCCATAAAAAGGAAGAAAATCTTTACCTTTTGTGACAGTATGGATGGACCTAGAGAACATTATGTTAAGTGAAATAAGCCAGTCAGAGAAAGATAAATACTATATGATTTCACTCATATGTGGAATCTAATTAACAAACTGAGATAACAAGGAACATGGGGACAGTTATAGATGGGGAGCAGGATGACAACTGGGGGTGTAGATTAGGGGGAGGAGGCATTGAGCAAAAAGGTAAAAGGGCTCATGAACATGGACTATATAGTGTGGTGATTGCAGGGGGAGGGAGATATGAGGGACTCAATGGTAATGGAAAAAATATAATAAAGATTAAATTATAAGAAAAGAGAAAGAGATCCTGTATCCTGCCCAAAGTCACTCTGGATGTGGTCATTTAATCTCTGACATGTCACTTGTCACCAGAACAAAAATAACAAGTTTTGATCTCTGGTTAGCAAAGATGTAAAGTACTCAGAATAGAGTGTACCTGTTGCCAGCTTCCTTTTCTGGTTTCTTCTTCCCCTGCACATTCAACTAATTTTCTACTTATAGGTGGGTATGACTCAATGAAAGTAAAGGAATGTTGTGTTTCCTACACCCAGTAATGTGGAATAACTTCAAATCTGCAACAGTTGTTCATTGTGTACCTACAATGGGATAAGAGAGCAAGGGGCTGGAGATTCAGGCATCTCTAAAACACAGTTCATGCTCCTGAGCAAATGTGCAGTCTCAGGATGGGACAGAGTACACAGTGATCAGGAGAAAGCATCTGGAGTGAATGTTGTACCTTCAGTCACTAACGGTGTGCCATGGATGGAAGGGTTACCTCTGTCTGGTAAAACCACCAGCTCTGCAGTAAGGATAAGAACATGACCTCTATTAGTGCATTCTTTATACTTACTTTTGTAAAAAGTTAAGTGTCTAATTTTCCTATAGTAACATTCCTCCAGTGACCAAAACATAATAAACAATAAGTGAGTATAATGTGTTTTAATTAGTATTATTACTTCTACCAATAATTATTTGGAATTTATAAAATAATTATTTCTTCCCAAAATCAAGAAGAGAAAATTTAGATATATATCAAAGTTTTAAATTAAAAATATTTATCTTTAATACCATTTAAAGTCAGGTATTTGTTGGGAAAAGGATTTAGGAGGAATAAAAAGAAGAGTGTGCTAGAATCTTTCACATCACAAGATTCAGTTAGCTACACATTCCGAGGGCTTGCATTACTCACTCACTGACATTCACATCACCACAAAGGAGGTCTGCAGCCTCCAAGACATTATGTTGATGTCTAGGACATTCCACCTGTATAAGGTTTGAGTCATGGAGCTTCAAAATTATTATTCCCAGCGATATCAATATGGTTCTTTGGCTTGCTAGCTGAAGTATAGAATATGGGGACAAAAACTCTATTTTTTTAAATTTTACTGTTCACACTGTTGCAGACATCCCCATTTTCTTCCCATTTGCCCTCCTCCTCCAAGCCTGACTTCCCCTCCCAGAGTGGCCCTCACCACACTGTTGTCTGTGTCCATGGGTTGCACATACATGTTCTTTGACTAATCCCTTCAACCTTCTTTCATTCAGTGCCCCCACAGGTGAAATCTGTCAGCCTGTTCCATGTATCCATGCCTCTCTTTCTATTTTTCTTGTCAGTTTATTTTGACAAAACCCCTATCTTGTTTACTGAATACTCAGTATCCTTTAAGACATATTGCACCAAGTTTTACCAAGTATTTTTGAAATATGTGTCAATTTTTTCCACTCATCTGCTGAATGAAAAGGAGGGGAATGTCAGAAGTTTTCAAGCAGATGCTGAGGCCCTGTGGGGTGCTGTCAAGCCCTCGCTCTGGTTTGTCACCCACGGAATGCACCTGGCTGGAGGACCGAAGAGAAGGCATGCTAGTCCTCACCTCACTGGTGGCCCCATCCAGCTGCTGTACCAGCTCCAGTGTCCAGCACTGGCTTCTGGTCCAAGCGTCTTGTCATCTCCTTTCTGTAACACTTCTCCATCCAAACGGTTTTCAGAAAGAATTCTATCACTTTTTATGACACAAACATCAGGCATGCAGCAAACACATTTTCCTGCCGATCCACAGAAATTCTCGAAGCACCAGTGTCTCTATAGCACTAGTACATCACTGCTTGATAATTAAAACATGGTCAATCCATGTTTTAGTTTGCACATACAGACTCCATTTAAATCCAATAATATTTATTTAATTAACAATAAACAATTCCTATGTCTTCCAGTTATATCCAGGAAAATTTCCCCTTTGTCACACTATTTTAGAACTTTGTTTATAATGTATTGGAAATACAATCATGTCTCTAAATTAACAACTTTTAATTGATATAAGAAGGCATACTTCCCTTAAGTTTATTTTGTTACAGCTATGTTTGTCATTTTTAAAAGAAGCTTCCACTCCAAAAAATGTGGAAGGTATTATCTATCTCCAGACTTTGGTGTTTTGACTATTCTGAAATTCTTTAAATAAAATATAATACAGAAGTCGTGTTCTGTATGTCAAGACTGTTCTGCTATGGAGCCTTTAGAACCAGAAAACAAACTCAAAACAATTAGATACAAAATAATGATGACACAAAATAATTAGATACAATAATTTGGACAAAATCATTTTAGTTATTTTTCCTTCTCTAATAAGGAAGTAAGTATTATAAGGAGAGTCATAAGTGTGCAAACAATGGGTATAAATTCTTTTAAAAATTAACTCAGAAATAGGTAATATCATCTTAGAATCTCTTACAATTATCATCTAGCTCTCTCTACCTATTGTTGAAAAAACATAGAGTATATAAAACAAAATGGATGTAATCAAAAGCAATTTAATAACGTATTTACCTGAATGATCCGATTACTCACAACAGTTCATCAGAGGCAATAAAGATCTATGGGGACTGATCTCAGAGTGGGGATGTGTAAAAATCCCTTATATTTCAGCAGAGCCGTTCTATTCATCACACAGGAAAGGTGCAGCTACTCACAGTGAGCAACTGTCTGCTTCCCCTAGGAAACAGGAACAACTGTGTGAGTTGCACTGGACCAAGGATTACAAATTTGTGAACAAAAATCTGATTTTCAATCTGTAGGACAAGAAAAAAACTTTGGAGAGATTGTGCTCACCACCAAGGAAATTGTGGTTGAGTAATATTTTCCAAAAGATTTTATTTATTTATTTTTTAGAGAAGGGGGAAGGGAGGGAGAAAGAGAAAGAGAGAGAACCATCAATGTGAGAGAGAAACATCGATTGGTTGCCTCTTGCACACACCCTGACTGGGGCGAACTGGCAACCTAGGCATGTGCCCTCATCAGGAATTGAACTGGTGACCTTTAGCTCTGTGGGATGATGCTCAACCAACTGAGCCATACCAGTTAGGGCAAGTAACATACTTTTAAGAAGACACCAACACAGAGGACATTGCAGTAAATCATCCTAATCTGGAAACATGTTTTGTACTGACTGAATTTCTCGGTCTGCTGCAAACTTCCTGTTGTGAGACCCTGCTAAGGAGGAAATGAGCTATTCTCCAACTGTACCAAACTTGCACAGAAGTACTGACTGACCCACTCATCACATTTTGCTTTTTACAAATGCAGTTAGTGGGTTATGAAAACTTAACTGCTAAACATTCCTTAGTTGTGAAGAACTAGAAATAGATTATTTCCTTTAGCCTCTACACTATCTTTTTAAAAAATTAGAGTAGTTTAAGTTTTACAGCAAAACTGAGAGAAACATAAAAAGATTTCCTATATTCCTCTGTCTCCTCACATGCCCAGCCTCTAGCATTATCAACATCACTCACCAGAGTGGTACATTTATTACCTTTGATAAACCTACATAGACACATCAGTATCACCCAGAGTCCATGGATTATATACTAGGGTTCACTCCTTGTGTTCATTCTGTGGCTTTAAGCAAATGTATAATGGCATGCATCATCATTGTGATATTATACAGATTATTTTCACTGCCCTCAAAATCCTCTATGCTCTGCCTATTCGTCCATCCCCTTCTCCAACTGCTGGCAACTACTGATCTTTTTACAGCCTGCACAGTTTTGCTTTTTCCAGAATATCCTAAAGGTGGAATCATAAAGTATATATGTAGCCTTTTCACATTGGCTTTTTTTCTCTTAGTACACTGCATTTAAGGTCCCTTCATGTCTTTTCATGACTTGATTATTTTTTTACTCAATAATATTCCATTGTCTCAACGGACAACTGTGTATTCATCCATTCACCTACTGAAAGACATTTGGTCACTTCCACATTTTGCTAATTATAAATAAAGCTGCTATAAATATTTGTGTGCAGTCTGTTGTGTGAACATAAATTTTCAGTTCCTATACCAAAAAATATGAATTTTGGATAATATGATAAAAGCATGTTTAGTTTTATAAGAAACTGCCAAATGTTCCTCCAAAGTGGGTATACCATCCCTGCCATCCTCATTGCTCACTGGAGACATACAGCAGCTTATCCTTGGCCAATGACATCAGCCGTGACTGCATCTGTCTCTCAGCACGCCCTCTCCTCCTGATTCAAGTCTGGACCCATAACTGGCCTGCTTTTCTCTCTTACTCTCATCACCTAAAACTTTGTTGATTTCGCCAGAGGCAAACTCACAAATATATTTAACCATCTTTCCCATTCCTTCTCTTTTTCAATTCTTCCCCACTTACCTGACTAAAATTTTGTTCTATTTTCCTTTTTTCTATAGATTCCAAAAATAGATTCATTTTGAGCCAAAAATACAAGAATAATGCAAATAAAAAACCATGTTTTCAGGAGTAATTATGTGCAATTAAAAAGAAACAATGTCTTCTTTCTTGAATGCCTTCTAAAAATGTCCTAAATTCCATTTCATAAGTCCTATTAATATTTCATCTGTATCTTCCTTCTCCTTCAGATAAGTTTTTATTAAGCTACACATATTCAAAATAAATTCAACATTATTGTATCCAGTTGTGTTATTCATATTGCCATACTATAGCCTTTTAACTTATTACATATAAAGCCTTAAGCTCTGCTATGTGTTAATTAGCCTTTGGAAGCTAGTCTGGAAATCTATTATGGTTAAACAATTGACTCACTAGGAAAATTTAAGAAAATAACTAATTTATGAGTTTAGCATTTATTGTATAACTGTATTAAATCACAAATCTCAAATCCAGTTTTTAAATTGTTTGACTCCAGTATCAAGATACTTCATATTTGTTCTGGGTTACTCTCCATATTTAAGTTATCGCTGATGACTACATCAAAATAGAACACTTCTGAAAGTGAAAACAAAAATTAAACCCCAAACATAGAACAAGTAACAAATAGAAAATATCATGGAGAAGTACCTGATAACTGATAATTCTAAAGTAAATGTAGACATATGATTGCCAGAAATACGGCTTATGAAGTTAAAACAGTTGCAAAAACTAAGAGAATAATTTGAAAGAATCATTAATAAGATTTTTTAAAATTTTATTTTAATCATTGTTCAAGTACAGTTTTCTCCCCCCTACTCCAATTCCAGCTTACCCACCCAACCCTCCCCCCTTCCCCCCCATTACCCCCCACCCCTAGTTTTTGTCCACGTGTCCTCCAAATTTGTTCCTGTAAACCCTAGCCATTCCCCCCTGAAATTCCCTCTTCTCTCCCCTCTGGTCACTGTCAGACTATCCCCTATTTCAGTGTCTTTGGTTATATTTTGCTAGTTTTTTTTTTGTTTTGTTGTTTAGATTCCTGTTAAAGGTGATATCATGTGGTATTTGTCTTTCACTGCCTGGCTTGTTTCGCTTAGCATAATGCTTTCCAGCTCCATCCATGCTGTTGCAAAGGGTAGGAGCTCCTTGAAAGAATCATTAATAAGATTAACTGAAAAATTTTACTCTCACTCTATCTTTAAATGCCTTTTCCAACATAATAAATTAGACTGAAGCTCACTGTTGTTGTTTTTATTTCATTCTGATCAAAAGGCTGAAGTGAAATATAAAAAGCAGATGACCAAATGAAGTCTGAATGAATTAAGTATAGTTCCTACATTAACTTACAGTTAATATAAATTGAACATCCTCTTTGTATAACAAAAATTTTCACCATAGAGATAGGCAGCAACTCACATGTTTGCAAGAATGAGTCACTTCCAGAGTCTATCCCAATAA
The DNA here is from genome assembly GCF_004126475.2 of Phyllostomus discolor. Classification (NCBI taxonomy): domain Eukaryota; kingdom Metazoa; phylum Chordata; class Mammalia; order Chiroptera; family Phyllostomidae; genus Phyllostomus; species Phyllostomus discolor. Next base: position 62,803,698 of record NC_040907.2, read on the forward strand.
TGACACAATTAACCTTTACTACCCAATTCAGAATATCTACAGCAAGAGGTTTCGACTTTGGTGCAAAATCCTACTAATTGGCTTTGGAGACCCAGGGTGCTGTGTTAAAGATTTGGAGGTAACTTCTGTGATAAATGACAGAGAACATTGTCAATCCACTTGGTAAGGCTTATCCAAGACTTATTTGTGTTAAAAGATTTATATTAAAACCTATGATGGCAAATATGAGTGGTACACATGGTACTCATATTGCACCATCCCCATTTCTGCCCACAGCTGGTTGAAGGTGTAATCCCTGCCATGTTCACAGAAGGAGAGGATGGAACATGAGTACCCTGTTACATGGAGATTTTGAAAGATGTTTTGTGTTATGCAGAAGTATAGAGGTTCCGTCCTTATGAGTTGCAGTGTTTATGCTGCCTGCAACCCTCTATCTACTGCCCTGTGGGGTTCTGCTCCAATTTCACTCAGGAAGGTGCCACTACCACTGATACAGCAAGACGTATATTGTACCTAGGGTAAGAATGAAAGTCACTTTTCCTTAGAACTATAAGATTGTGCCTGACAATCATATACTAGTATATCTAAGTATACGGGGGTGGGCAAATGTAGGTTTATAGTTATAATACAAGTAAATAGTAGTACACGAATAAATGCTGTGCTTTGCATGCTCACAACTGTAAACCTACCTTTGCCCACCTCTGTATTTGTTCAACAAATACTTAGACAATGTACTATATTTAAGAGTATATATACATATAACTATATTTTATGTTTGAATTATAATACATATGTAATTTTAGTAATAAGCTTTGTGATGGTTTCAGGTTTTACATTAAAACTCCCATAAAAATGTAGAAAACAATGGATTCTGATGTGAAAGAAGTTGCAACTCTGCCATTTACCAAACATGCTGACATCTCACTTTTCTTCTCTGAGTCTGTTTTCAAAACATCAAAGGTCTCAAACTTCAAAAAGCTGCATGGAACAAATTAAATAAGATATTACATATGTTTTGGGGGACTGTAAACATGATGTCAAAAGCAAGGTATCCCCATCAATAGCTTACCTTCCTTTTCTTGCTCCTACTAATGCCGCTTTCTCATCCTTGTGTTTAAAGCTCTTCTAAGAGTCCATAGCAACTCTTCAAATGCCTGGCTTCCTGTCTTAAAGTTTTAAGGTTTATGGCCATGCATCTTTTCTTCTTAGGAGAGGCTCAGGGAAAGAGAGGTTAATATCTCAGGGCAAGAAGGAAGGTAATGTAAGTGGACTGGTTGCCTGGCTGGCACTTAGCTGGGTATTGCTTTCAGGGAGTCACACAGAGAAACATAAAAGTACTGGAATAAAAATCATCCCAGCTTGGATGCTGGATATAGCAGAGGGGATTCTGATGAAGAAAGCCTAGAGAGACAAGTTAACTCAGAACTGCTAGGAAAACTAAAATTTTAATAAAAGTTCATTATTTTAAAATGAGAGGAGGGTCTTTCCCCAGCCCATGCTTTGTTCAAAAGAATAACACAAAGGATATTGTCCTAAAAGCAACCTAAAATCCTTCCTTGTTCTTAATTTGTAATTGCTGCCCATAATTTCAGTTAACAGGCCATGAGAGAGACAATCACAAATACCAAAAGGGGTACACACACAAGGACAATTCAAATAAAGTGGGGGGCAAAGGGGGAAAATTGGGACAACTGTAATAGCATAAACAATAAAATATTTAAATCAGAAAATTAAATTGAGCTCTGTCTACATGGATAGAGGAAGCCAATGCTGTAAGTCAAAGTGTAATGCCAGTGGAAAATATTCACTATTAATAGAAAATGGAATAGCTTTATTATCTAGACCAGGGGTCAGCAAACTATAGGCTGGCTTTGTATTTATAAATACAGTTTTATTATAATGTTGAGGTCTGCCCTGCCTGGTCTCAGGAAACTGTAACCGCCTGTGGCTAAGGCTGAGTAAGAGGCCTCCAAACCAGGAACCGCTAAGGAGACAAAAACTTATTTCCCTGGCATGAACGCTGCCTGTTCTATTGCCTAACCCCCAATGCTTGATCAGTTAGCCAATGACGGGTAAGATTTCCCATGGGGGTATCGCCTAAGACAGGCATGATCACATGGAGGCCTCAGGGAAGGACTTGGGGGGCTGCGGAAATGAAGGGGTGATCGATATTGACCCCTGCCCCCTCAGCTTTGTCAAAACCTGAGTCCTTGTTCTTAGTTGTTAAAAATCCAGGTCTCCTGGCTGCGTTTTTTTCCTCTGCCCAACTCAGGCCTGCGGAAACGACAGGGGCGGTGCAGTCCAGACCAGAGTGGGTGGACCCCCCGGGGTAATCAGGCCTGAGACATAGAATATGCAAGATTCTGTAAGATCTGCTTGCTGGAGGATGCTCTTTAATTAGAATATGAAGGCATGGGCAGGAAACAAAACTAAGCTTTTAGGTCCTGTAGTCTTTTTAAATGATAAAGCCCCTTTCAAAGTTAACTACTTGTTTTATCTTCCCTGTCAGACTGTAAACTGTATCGGTATATTTAATAAAAGCCTGCTTGGGTGGGAGAATGAGGTGGTCTCCAATAGAGAGAGTGGCCATTTCGTACCTATTTCTCCACAGGACTCGGTTGTCCGTGTGTATATTTTTCTCCTGTTTTGACGAGCATCTGCAGCAGGGATGGATACTGCTGGCTAGTATCCCCCACATTATAATACAACTGTGCCGTGTATTTACTATCATCTGTGGCTGCCTCTGCACTGTAAGAACCGGGTTGAGGGGTTGTGACAGGGACTATATGGCCCATAAAGTAATGGGAGACATAAGACATACTGGAGCAGCAGATGTCCTGCTGTCATAGAGAGAGCTTAGTATTATGAAGACTTGAACTTGTTGCCCATCTTTTATGAATTATGTGACTTTGGGAGAGTTACTTAAAATTCCTTTAAACTTCAATTTTCTGAGCTCTAAAATGGGATAATCATGATCATTCTCTGCATGCACATATACACAATATGTCTTTTCCTTTACCCAGGCCAGTATGGAAATTGCTGTAGCCACCACGCAGGGAGGGTGCTGTTTAGGGTCTGGGTTTAGAATTTCTAAAGACTCAATGTACCTGAATGATGCTTTTCAGCATCAAGTGGATCCTGAAATATTGTTAGCAGGCATGCTATCTTAGTATTATCATTTTTACTTATATTATTTATATATGATATATTTATATGATTTCCTAAACAATTTCATCTTTTGTATTTTTATCCTCAAAATATGTTGACTTCTATGACCTCACAAATTTAATCATTTATACAGTAAGATTAAGTGATATTTTTGAAGTTTTGGTTTGGGGAGCAGTTGTGCAAAACAGGTTGACTTCTTCTGAGGCTGGGGAGGGAGTCACCAAGTTAATTGAATTAATCATTTGCTTCTGTACCATGTAGACTCAGCCACAGAGAAGACAAACTGACTTTTACAAAACTGCTACAAACCAATCATTACAAACATTAAGTGTGTCAATTTTGCCTGGAGGCAGGCTTATTCTTTCCCATACTGTTTTTGTATTTCCCAGATTAACACCATTTTTTTTTCCTGCAAGTCTCACATTAACAATATATTCAAATGTCTAAATGCTTATATAAGCTTCTTTGGAAAAAACACATTCAAAATTAGAACCAAAGTTTTAGAGATTCATGAGTAGGCAGCATGAATGAGGTTCACTAAATGTAGCATCAGACGCTTACTGTAGTGGCAACAGGATTAATTCAGCAGGAACATCAACTCTCGTTGTACAGAGAGGTGGCAGTAAGTGCGTGCCGTACCCCTGCACAAATGATGAATCCATTTTCAGCTTAGACGCCAAGCAGGAAAATACTACTGCTCCATCTGGAAGTATCTTTTTCCTTTTATCTGAAGCTTAAGAAATCAAGTTTCTCAGGAGTGGGTAAAACTGGGGTGGTGTTTCTGTGCCTTTTCGTGTGACTTGATTGGCATCTAAATATATTGCTATAGGTGTCTGGGTGCTTTAGCTTCCTTTGCCTAAAATATGCTTCCAAAATTAGAAAATATGAGCTTAACTTTTATAAGAGCTGAAGCTCTACAATTTTGAAATCACTCAAAACAATTGAAAAATTTCCCCTTCCCCAACCTTCTTTCTTCTAACACATACCATTTTCTCAAGGGAAGACTCATAAGAGCTTCTCAACAGAGAAAACTTTTAGGAGAGAAATGGAAAATTATAGCTATATCAATGGAACCTAAAAATGAGGCAATTTTGACATAACATATTTATGTTAAAAGGAAAGGGATGTCTTCCTCAAGATTTACACATTTACAGATGAGAGACCCTCTCACAGAAGTCTATCCTGATCCTGTAATGTCATGTACCCACTACAGTCATTTCTTATCAGAGTCACCTGCTTTCTTATCTTCATAAAACATTGTCACTATATGAAATTATGTTGTCATTTATGTGGTTACTGACATTTTCCATCTGCCCTCTGAATGCAGACTCTATGAGATCAGGGCCCCTCCTCCGTTTAGCTCAGCGTCTGATACGTAGTAGACACTGAATCATAGGAGTTGAATGAATAAAGAAATGACTGAATATGTTCTGTGGCAGTGGTCACCTCTCACCGCTGCTTGACATTCAGCCCCAGCAAGGATTTGCATCCATAAAGAAGTAAACATACATTCTAATCTTAAACTTGGGGACAATCTCTCTTCAACTCCTGCCAACAAGCTTCTTATTAATGTATATAAAAATCAATTTGAAAATTCTAATGCACCACACAAATCTAGGTCCTCTAATGAATACTTTTATTTAATAACCAGAATGCTCCTTAGATATTGTCTAATCCATAACCCTTTATATATCAATGGAGAAATTAAAGTGAAATGGATTCTTCCAAGGTCACAAGCTAGTCTTCGCTGAAGGAAGTACAGTGTCAGGTCTCTCAGCTCCTAGCCCAGAGCTCATTTCACTCTCCTCAAGTGGGCACCATCACCGCTGGGCAAAGGAATGAGAAGTCATAGAGTACCTATCATGTTTTCAGGCATGCTGTTGGGTGTTTGTATGTGGCTGAACAAATATTTTTCCTTCCTTACAAAACTCCCAATTTTTTTCAGAGAAGCCACCCATTGTTAGCTCCAAAGTAGGATTCTCTATACTTACCAGTTTTCCTAAAAACTGTTATATGTCCAGGAGTGACTGTGTGACATAATTTGGTCCAGTAAAGCTAAAGGGCATGGAAGACACCATGCCTGGAGGAAATGGTTCTTATTCCCGGACTCTTTTTTTCTCCATCTCTCTGTCTCTGTCTCTCTTTGTTTCTCTTTGATTGCTGCCGGCAACCATTTTATGGGCATGGAGGGACCCATTCTAAGGATAAGTACTGCTGAGGACAGTAGTGTCACTCTCTATTTTAGGAGTTGACAAATTCAGATAGTAAAGGGCCAGTTCAGCTTTGCCAACATGATGGTCCATGGTTCTTGTGATAACTATTTAACTCAACCATCATACTGTAAAAGTTACCAGAATGGAATAGCCCAGTTCAGTAAAATTTTGTTTTCAGTAACAGCCATTGGTCTGTTTATATCATTGAGCCATTTTTGACACCATTGAGCCACAATTATATAATCTCTGGAAGTCATCGTGCATACTAACTGGCAATTATTTGAGAGCATAAATTTTCTTATTTAAACCAGTTTTAGTAAAAAGATTTTTAAAAATATTATTAGTAAAACCAAATCAACTTAATTGACTTAGCATGTTATGCACATTATTTATATAAGCTCTGATAAAGTTGGTATTTTTAGATTCATTTTTAAGATGAAAAGATAGAACCAAAGTTTCATAGTTACTAATTCTCAAAACCAAGATTTGGACCCAAATATGCCTGACCTTTCACTCTGCATTGACAAAACCCTTAATTATCTATTACTCAGCACTTAAAAGTGGAAGAACAGCTGCAGTGTCTATAGCTTCCAAAACCAGCAAAAGCATATCACACACAGGATGATTTTATGCAAGAAAGTTGAGATTACAAAATCTTTGGGGTGGTTGGAGGAATGGATGTGAGTGAACTGCTCTTGAACTTTCAGTTTTAAGGTCATATCAATGTTCATGAAACCCTAAAGAAAGGCAACAGCTATTGCTACTGATTTACATGACTTCAGCCAGCACAGCCTCCTCACACCAATGGCACTGGCATGGATAACTATTCCACAACTATGTCATGATGAGCTACTATAATCCCTAACAACTCTTAGAAATCATCTGTCAATTGCTACAACTGCAATTAAATGGCCCCTGCTCCACTTGTGGTTTCTGGATCTCATTCAAGTCAATCTAAGTGGTAGAACCTAGCTGCAAAGGAGTCTGGGAAGTATACTTTATAACTGTACAATCACTCCAAATAGGAGGGTGTGATGGACATTAAGTAAAGTGTCTCCTCAGAAGATTGAATGAAGCTCTCCTCAGAATGGCTTGCATGTATATCTTCTACACCTGTGGAAGAATGATGGCTTTGAGACAGTTTTTTTAAAAAACAGCTTGACAGGACTATTTCCTCATCCTTAGCCCCATCAACTGAGCCAGAGTAATGACTTCAGAGTAATTTTTCACTGTACATTTGAGGAAACTAATGCATTCATTATTGGAATAAAAATGGTTCATGTGTATAAATCTTGCCCTTAGCAAAATAAATGATCAAAGCCTATGCCAATGGAAAAGATAGCAGTGTCCTGATGTTAACAGCCAAGTTCCATAAATTGATAAGGTAGACAGCTTTCTCTTAAGCAAAAGAATTTATGTTTCATGGTTTAGTACTGGTGAGGTATTGATCCCCCAAATGAGACATTGTGGAAACTGTAAATAAATTAGAGAGGTGTTTAATTCACCTAAAAATATATCGTCAGTTATTGAAAGCATGTGGTACTTTATGCAGGAACACATTCCAAAGATGCTATAAGAAAGAACTGAACAGGCATCCAGCACAAGAAGCACTCTGGGAATTCATTCCTAAGCTCTTTATTTAGTACGGCACATGTTTTGGGGTAAGTAACTCCACTTCTCTCGATTTTTAGTTTCACATCCCTGAAATCTGGGGATAATAGCATTGAAGGTTTAATTATTAAATCTAAGCAAAATTATTTGAGCTTCTTGAAGAGCACTATACTAGCTATATATGCAGGAATATTGCTACTTATAATGAGATAGAGTCAGATGCATAAATTTGGGATCTTTGAACTAGTGACATACAGGAAAACAGTGAATCTATGTCAATGGAGACCTTATTCTCAAACTGTCTATTCTATGAATAAAATACAAAGGAAACTTTTCTAACTCTCTCAAAAGCAAGTCTACTTCTACAGCGATTTCAGGGAATAATCTTTCTCCAGGAGGATACAATTCTAAGGTGGGTGTAGTATCCTTTCAAAAGGAGATTTGGAGGTCTCACTTCCTTACATTTCTAAAGTATCCTCTGAGAATAGGAACTTTATATACATAGTATTAAACAAGCTCTGGGACTGTGCACAAAATTCACACCTGTGTATCTTATTTTCATCTGATTTTGCCACATTTTCTATTAGCTGAAAAAAATACTCATCCATGTTCCAAATCCAATGAGATTTCTACTTTCCCTGGGAATCAGAGAGCTGAACTGAGTTTTATACAAAATCATTCAACAGCCAAAAAAAAGTCTTCAGAATAGTTTTGAAAGCACTGCATCTTCTGCAACCTGAATGATGGCCAAAAACTTTTTTTTAATTTCAGTAAAAAATACTTGAATGCTATTACAAAGGAACTATTGGCTTAACATGCATGACCTATTGATCTATACAATGAAACCAAAATTTTAAAATGTATAAAATGTTATTTCTGTATATTTGTTTTTACTAAACATAGATAGATCTATTTAACTCTTTCAAGGCGTAGATTTCACCTGATAAAATATGCCTATGGTGAATTTGGAGGTCACCCTAGTTGATACATCAGAAGAGAATGACATATTATTAGCAAGTGTGATTTATAAAAGCGATAAGGAGTCTTGGTCAGGGGTAAGGTGTTTGGGACATTGTAAAAACAGAGTTGAAGGGTCACTTTCCTTCCCAGAATAGGTTAAATAAAATAACAACTCTGCTCCATGCATAAAGGATCTGAGCACAGAAGAACCTGGGCTGCCTCCTGGTATATTGTCCCCTCAGAAATGCTTATGTTCATAGTAGGAGAGAAACAATCACCATGAGCTGAGCAGCCCCCAGGTTTGATATTTGACAACATCACATTAAAAACCTAAGTGTGGGACAGTGGAAAATGAGGGCTAGCAGGATCTAAAATGTCATCTGCAGCAGAAAACTTGAGTCATCCTGCCTACCCTTCCATGAAACCGTGGGCTGTGTCTCATCCCCTCAGTAATACACACTGATGGCCCAACAACAGCTCTGTGGGAGGTTCTGTAGGTTTGGGTAGGGGTGGGACAGATGTCGGGGATACACAGATGTGTTAGCTGTTACATATGGGAATGCTTAGAATCTGTTTAGAGAGCCACCATGCAATACAGTAAACCCTGAATACATAACCAGGAAATGGCACTCTAGAAGGTGTCACTGGAAACATGCTCTGGGTGTTTGTAAAAGAAAAATCCAATCACAGGAGAATGGAAGAGGCACTGTGTCTAGCAGCAAAACCACAGAGGAAAGATGTCTAAGCAAGGGGAGAAAAAGATGAAAATGGTAACAGTAAGAGTAAAACATACAGTCTATTCCATCTCTTATAAACTGAAAGTTTTCTGAACATCAATTCCTGATTTTGAAAATGAATGAATGAGGCCAATCTACTGCTGAAGGCAACAGGAAGGCAGGAAGTGACCGAGGAGCCCATGTTAGAAATGGCACCAGCTCTATTCTGGGAATCGGGAATGGTTGCCTCCATGGCAAGGAAGCCCAAGTGAAACTTTCCTATTTTGATCTATATTGAACAACTTGATAAACTCTCCCAAAGCCAGTAGTTTCCCAATGATGGTGTGATGGTGTAGCTTCCTATTACCAAGCATTGAGCTGTTGACCATCTATTTTCTAAAAAAATTAATTAATTAAGAATGGTAATATAGTTTTGTGCCACGGTTGCTCAGAAACATTTGCATCTGTAAGAAACATCACTTAGCTCAAAAAAATAAATATTCCTGAATTCAACACATTGGGACCAGGGAAGCACATCCATGAAACTGTGAACCCTGAAACTTCACACCAGCAAAGCCAGAGAGAGATAACACACACACTACTTCCTGGTAGGGCATCACATTGTAGATCCATTCCGTGTGGGCTATATGAGTCCAGAAAAGAGAACCCTGGCTTTGGAGAGGTGATGAAGTCTTTGTGGAGAAGGCAAAACTTAGGTTGTCTTTTAGAAAACAGACATTAAAAAGCAAAAGAGAAAGTTTGAGTGGATATGAAGGGAAGGATTCCAGTAAATCTTAAACTGAGAAAAGAACTCAGGCAAAACCTCCAATATTCTTCATAATGCTCAGGAGAATGCTTATATATGATTTGCACATAAAATATTGAATTTGAAAAGATCTTATATTGAATTCCCCAACCATTTGTTGAATGCAGTGTGAAACATTAATGTGGCAGAGGGGACATAAAACAAACAAGTAAACAAACTCTCTGCACAAGCACCCAAGGGAGATGATGAATAAGCTCACAGACCTTCAAAAATAGAAAAACTCTTTTTCTCGAAATCTATGCAAACATACCTTTCCTGGATAAGGTCAGGATTATAATTAGACTGAGTATATGATTTGAGAAATAATGGAAAGGGTTACATTCCTACCACCACAACCTCCCACTAACTGGCTTATCTGCGGGCAAGCTGACACTGATACTCTACAGTCATGTATGAATTCTTTGGCTAAATGGCTGCCCTCTCTCAAAACAGCAAATAATCCCCCCCCCCAAAATTAGGCAATATATCTCATGAAATATTTATGCAGTAAAGAAAATAAATGTATCATAGCTTGTTTTTAAGATAGAGTTTTTATGGGTCAGAAGGTAGAGAGAATACAAGGGGTACTTAGAGGAAGGCAACCACAGGTATTGAAAGCATTTAGGGTGAAGTGAAAAGACATTCTTTTTCATTAAGTATTTTATTGTTTTTCTATTACAGCCATCCAATATGTCACCTGCTGCTTTCCTCCGCACCACCCACCCCCACTCCCACAGTCTTTCCCCACTCTGTTGCCCATGTCCGTGGGTCATTCACACATGTTTCTTGACTAGTCCCTTCCCCTTCTTTCTACCTTTATCTTTCTCCCCTCTCCCCTCTGGTCACTATCAGTCTATTTCTTATTTCCATGTCTATAGTCTATTTTGCTTATTAGTTCATTTTGTTCATTAGGTTTCTCTTATAGGTGATATCATTTGTTATTTGTCTTTCACCAACTGGTTCATTTCACTTAGCATAGTATTCTCCAATTCCATCCATGCCATCTCAAAAGGTAGGAGTTCCATACAGAGGGTCCATAGACATATGAAAAGGTGTGCAACATCACTAGCCATCAGAGAGATGCAAATTAAAATCGCAATGAGATACCACCTCACACCAGTCAGAATGACAATCATTAACAAATCAATAAACAACAAGTGTTAGAGAGGATGTGGAGAAAAAGGAACCCTAGTGCACTGTTGGTGGGAACGCAGACTGGTGCAGCCACTGTGGAAAACAGTATGGAATTTCCTCAAAAATCTAAAAATGGAACCATCTTTTGACCAGTGATTCCACTGCTGGGTTTATACCCTAAGAATTGTGAAACACCAATTTAAAGGAACCTATGCACCCCTTTGTTCATAGCAGCATTATTTACAATAGTCAAGTACTGGAAACAGCCTAAGTACCCATTAGTAAGTGAGTGGATCAAAAAACTGTGATACATTTATACAATGGAATACTATGCAGCAGGAAGAATGGAGAGAGATGCTTATAGTAGTTGTATTCCTAATTTTTAAGAAGATCTTTATAGGAGCCTGACTGCATAGTTAGCACCCAGAAAAGCTCCTTTCTTGATCAAAAATGTTGCCATCTGGACTTTTACAATAGAAAGTTACTTACCTTTTTTATTCTTTTTATTATATAATAATATGTTTAAACACTCCTCTATTGATGGTTATGTAGTTTTCTTCCAATCATTTTCTACATCCAAAACGCTACATGAAAACTTTGTACTTATACCCTGATACAACTGTGCAATTATTTCTGGAGAAAGAACCTAGACAAGGAATTGCCATCGAAGTTATAGCACTGGATTATCCCACATACAACTGATTCCCACACAAACACACACACACACACAGTCTAACTCTGGTAAGTGAGCATTAAAGGTCTTGGCTATGTAAAACTGATTTAACTCTAAGTCCTCAGTTTGCTTCTCTGCCTGAAAGTACAAATAAGACAATTGCAAACTGATTATTTTATACTCAGTGTCCCTAAGAGTAGTCTAGAATACACAAACATGTACTTGCAGAATTTTGAAAGGGCTTGAGCATCATAGATGTGCTGGTCTTCCCATAAAATGAGACTTCCCACATTTATTTTTATTGTAGTTAAAACATGAATCAAGAATGCTCATTCAGCAACAGGTCTGTGTAAAATCCATTGGGATAAGAGGTTATTTAACTGTCCAGAATGGGAAGAGTCTGTCTTTCTATCATCTCTGTCCATAATAATTAGCCCTTTCTGAAGGGGGTGTTGTAGACACACTGTCAAAATGGTCCTTAAAGGAAGGATGTAATTTGGCTTACAGAAATCCATTACCAACAAACAAATGCTCGTGGAGGAAAAACACAACAAAGCATTGCACTTGGAAATGATAATCAGAGTAAATAGCATCCTGAACCTAGATGCTATTCACTGCCAATTAAACAGTATTTTCTCAGTGTAATGACACTTTAAAATGGGTAAACAAAATTGGAAGGAGAAAAAGAATTTCTCTCAGTCACCTTCCTGTTCCCCATCTCTGCTTCCACAGACCTCAACAAAAAGACACAAGAGAAAATCCAACAATTCTGTATGAATGATTTTTTTGGCTCATTTTTATGAGTATAGCACCAGTTTATACACCAGATAGAGCACCTGTTTTGTCAATATAGAAAATCAGTCCCAAAGGCCCAACCCTGCTTTGTGGCCTTCAGAGCTGCTTCAGTAATCAGAAGAATGGAAGGGCACACCGGGAGGCTTGGGAGCACAGACCTGAGATCACCAGCCACAGAGCCCGATTCCTCCAGGGCTCAGCAACCTTAGCTCAAAGTGTGATGTGAGAGGAAGAACCGTCTTGGTCAGGCGTACATGCTCTTTTGAAGTGAGCCATTTTTTTTTCTCATGCTGACATTTTTGAGGACTTGGTGGGTTAGGTACTGAGCTAAGCCTTTACATAAATTATCTCATTTAATCTCCATAATAGCCCTATTAGGTAGATGTTTTTATAATTCTCCTATACAGAACAGAATAATGACACAGTGTCAGTTGGCCAAAGTACTGAACTAACAAATGAAGTCATCCCCTTTTATCTTAAGTGCTTAGAAAATTAAACTTTTTCTTAGTATCATTGTATTTGGACAGCTCTAACAAAGTACCACAGTGGTTTAAACAACAAAAATTTATTTTCTTCAAGTTTTAGAGGTTGGAAGTCCAAAGTATTAGCAGGGTTGGTTTCATCTGAGGCCTCTCTCCTTGGTTTATAGATGGCCATGTAATCCTGGTGTTTTTACATATTTTCTTTTCCTATGTCTTTATGTCCTGATGTCCTCCGCTTTTAAAGACACCAATTATATTGGATTAAGGCCAACTTAATGACCTCTTTAAAGGCCCTATGTCCAAATATAGACACTTTTTGAGGTACTGGCAGTTAGGACATGTAGAATGTGAATGTTGAATAGACACAGCTGATCCCATAAAGGTCTTCATTATTGCAACTTTTATAGGCCCATCATTTAATTTTTAAGAAAACAATGACCATAACCTATAAATCCAACTCTCAGTCCATGCCATTAAAAAAAAAAAACCTGATTGCAGTTAGAGAAAAGCCTAAGATGTATTGACTGACTGGTCTTACTTTGTATGTTCTTGGCATTCAAGGCAATTGGGGTGACCCCCAATCATACAGTAACTACCCATCCAGTGACTTGCAAACTTCAGTGTACAACAGAACCCCTGGAGGACTTCCTGAGCTCACCCCACCCTCACCCCTCAGTTCATCATTCAATAGATCTGAAGTAAGGACTATGAATTTGCATACCTAGTAAGTTACCAGGTGATGCTGATGTTGTTCTCCTGAAAACTACTGTTCTAGGTCATTTCCAATCCACTCTCCTAGGTGGCTGTTCCACATCTGCTGTTTTCTCTAAACCTCCAAGACCTGTTTGCCCATCTTCACTCTCAGTTCACGATCATCTCTTTTCCTCCCACACCAAGAGAGGTAAAACAATTAGAAGAGAACTTGCTCAGACTCCCTCTACTGTATCTCCTCACCCAACCACTGACATCCATACTCACTCCGCCTTCCTGGCTGTTTGAAGAAATAAATTTTCTGTAGTATTTCTGGAGCCAGTCCCACCACCAACATGTGTATTAGTTCCCAAGCCTGATTGCCTACTCATGAGAATTAGTCAATGTATTTTTTTCTGTCTCCCTTATAGTTTCAACCTTATAGTTTCAACATTTTTCTCCTCACTGAATTATCCACATCAACACATAAGCTGGTATTAATTCTCCCATCTTAAAAAAGCAAAAACTAAACAACAGAAAAAAAGCATACTTTTCACTGGACTCACTCTCCCCATCAGCTTTCACTCTATTTTTTTCTAGTCTAGCAAAAATAACCTGGAAAGGATGGCCTATATTCAATATACCCAATTTCTTTCCTTCCATTCTCCCATAAACCCACTGTAACTGGGCCTTACCCTCCACTATTTCACCAAAACTGTTCTTATTAAGGTCACAAATAACCTCCAGGTGGCTAAATCTCCTGAATCACATTTAGTCCTGTCATATTTGATCAGACATGACATTCCTAACTGATATACTTCTTTTGGTTTCTAGGGTACCACACATAACTTATAATGGGCTTATTATTATGTTAAAAATATTAATGAAGTAAATTTCAACAATTTCTCAGTTTTTATTCCTAATATAGTAAATATAAATAGCTACGATCCACATTTTTAAACAAACTTCTTTGGAGTCTTCATCAATTTTTTAGGACTGTGAAGAGGTTCTAAGAAGCACTAAAGGTTGGAGAAGCGCTATAATCCTGCATGCTCCAGAGATTTTCATAGTTCAGCAACTTCCATTTTATTGTATTTCCGATGCTTACACAGAGTTTTGGCAAAAGTTGGGTCTTGTGTTTTTGTCACATGGATGACTAGGATGTGATTCCCAGCAAGGTGCCACCATAAACAAAAGGTAAAAATCTCTCTAATGTGGCTGAGGTTTACATTTTTATTCTTAGCTAGAAAGGAGCAGGGAGGAGAAACAAAGCCTCCAGGCTCTCAAGTCCTACAAGTTCTCAGCTGGTGAAAGTAAGACCCCATTGGGCTCTTTGAAAAATATTTCTTTGCCAGTATAAATGGTTTGGGGGTTTTATTATACATGTGCTTACCCACCAAAGACACTCACACAGGAACCTGCTAAAGGATTTATTGAAAGTGTGGGCAAATCAGAGTTTCTGTTCCCACGTGTATGATTCTCTTGATAGGCCTGAGCATTAAGGCTTAAAGGTCTGTCACTCCAAACAGAAGTGCTATAAATATTTACTGATTAATTGACTGACTGAAGAAATAAAAATTATTAATCAAGGAGACGTAATATATATAAAATTATCACAGCTTGCAAATGTCCTGAAAGAGATCATTTGAGTGAAGTTTGTAATTATATGCAATATTAGGAATGAATAATTTAAGATAAATTATTTCCCCAATAATTTAAAAAGTATTGTTGCAATGGATATTATAAGTTATAAGGTCATACAATTCACATGGGTAGATGTGCCATATCTCTTGAATAATGTGAAAGGGACACAGAATCTTCAGTTATTCAAAAAGGTGAATAATTCAAAAAGAGTATTATTTCAATTACACCAATAAAGGCTTACAAGAACTACACAGCAAGCTCAGAAACATTTGGTGCACTATCCTGGCAATACTCTACACTATAGGAAAAAATTACTGATAGCTAAATTATATTAAAATATTGCAAGAAAGAAAGAAAAGAGAAAGAAGAAGGGAAGGAAGGAAGGAAGGAAGGAAGGAAGGAAGGAAGGAAGGAAGGAAAGGAGGGAGGGAGGGAGGGAGGGGGGGAGGGAGGGAGGGAGGAAGGAAGGGGCCAAAAAAAAAGAAAGGAAAGGAAGAAAGAAACATTAGACAGCAATGCATGGAACATATTTTTGAGCATTTTCCCCAAGTTTCAAAACACAATTCAATCATTGTTTCTCATCCAGGAAGTCCCACAAATATTACTATTTACAACCCAGGCAAAAAAATTAAGGGAAGAAAATATATTTATTTTTATTTTCTCTGCCATTGAAATTCTACTAACATTTAGCAATCGAGAATCCATTAAGACATAACAATTCTGATGCACTATGAGTATTGTTATTCTACATCAACTTGAACATGGAAATTGCAATTCTTTTGACTATTCACCTCTAATTTTTCTCCTTAAAAACCATTAATATAAAGCTTTTGGGAATACATTATTAAAATCCATTCTTTCGGATTCCAAAGCACCTTTGCATATTAAAAAAACACTACCAAGTGAGGCATTATCTTAGAGAAATAGTTACTCTTTCTAAATACTAGATAAAGAAATAAACTCTAATAGTTTTATCTAGCACTCACATATAATTCTTTTCAATTCATGTAATATTTACAACCTTTCTACTATAAAGTGTAGCTGTGTAAGGACAGAGGCTGTGATTTCTCAGCCTTATTTGCCTTGTTTAAAATAAGTTCAACAAATATTTGTTGAATTACAAAATTACATGTTGCCATCTGAATCTTCAACAAGACCAAAAAGTCAGCATTTTATTCTCCCCTTGTTACCTATATTATTGATTGCTTTATCACCCATTCATTTACCAAGGCCAAAAATATTAGTTTCAATAACTGTAGCCCCTCCTGTTCTAAACTTTATAATCAATTAAATACCAAGTTCTACAGACCTTTTTACAAATTTTCTATTATACTACAAATTTGGGTTCATTATTACTTACCAAAATATTACTTTATACTCACTTATTTTGTGTAGCATAATACTTTCTCCAACTCATTCCATTATAATGTTGGCAGTATTTGTTTCCTAAAAGGTGAAAGAAAGAAGTATAATTGATATGTGAAGAAAGAAGTATAATTGTTATGTTAAGAAAGAAGAGAAAATAGAATCATCAGATGTTCAGTTAAAACCAAAAAGGCAAAAAAAAAAGAGTGAAAGATAAAAATAAGAACAAAGAACAAGGGCAACAAGTAGAAAACTAACAAATATGATAAATATATTAATAAAACTATATTAATAATCACTTTGAATATCAATGGTTGAAATGCACGTATTAAAACACAGAGATTATCAGAGTGGATCAAAAAATAAGATCCAACACTATGTTGTTTATAAGAAATACACTTGACTCTAAAATCACATATCAATTAAAAGCAGAAGGATGGAGAAAATAAACCTCACTAACATTAATCAAAAGAAATCAGTAGCTATATTAATATCAGACAGACCAGACATTTAATAAGGGAAGTGATCAGGGATGAAGGATATTCTGTAATGGGTCAATTCTTCAAGAAGACAATACAATTCCTAACACATGAGCACCCAACAAATGTCACTATACATGAGGTAAAAAACTTCAATAAGGATAGAACTTCAAGAACATGTATATAACTATAATATTATATTTGGAGACTTCAAAAGAAATAGAACCAACATGGCAGAAACATAAATGTATATTAGTAAGTGAAAGAGGTCAATCTGAAAAGGCTACATGCTATATGATTTTAACTATAGAATGTTCTGGAAAAAAACAAAACTATGAAGACATTAGAAAGATCAGTGGCTGTTAAAGGTTGGGGGAGGGATGAATATGCATATCACAGAGAACTTTGGGGCATTCCTAGTGCTCTGTATAATACTATAATGATAAATATATGCCCCTATACACTTGTCCCAATGTATATAGTGTACTGATCGAGAATGAACTCTAATACAATCTACGAACGTTACATGACTATGATGTGTCAATGGAGGTTCATCTTTGGTAATAAGTATACTATCTGTGAGCTTGCAGAACATATATAGGAAATCTCAATATTTTTTATAAATTAAAACTGCTCTTGAAATAGTATTTTTTAAGTAGCTATAAAAAATTGCTTGTGTTTTCTTTGCTGCCTCCCTTCTGTTTAGACTTTCAATATCATCCTGTATTATCCAAATAGGGATTATGTCCTACTAGGTTTCACTATCTGCCTCCAAACAACAGTTCCCCCATCAGCACCTGCCTACACTCTTCATGTTCCCTGTATTCCCAACAAATGTCTCTATCTTAAGTTAGTTTTCCAGAAAGCAGATCCAGAGACAAGGCTATGAATATAATTGCTTTATAATTTGGAAAATGGAGACAGGAAAGAAAAGAAAACAGTAGGATGTACATTATCAAAAAGTATTTAGAACTAGGGAAATTTAGGTGTAATCTCAGTGGGAAATCCTGGGAGATAGTGAGAAATGCCCCTTTTTTCTTATCTATACCACAACCCCACCAGCCTCCAAGGGGTATTTATTCTCCAATCCATTTGCCATTGGCCAAGAATTGCTCCTGGGTTCATTCAGTCCCTCACATTTTTAGCCTGTCCATGCACAAACAGATAGAAAGCCTCCAACAGAGTTAAAAGTGCTTCCAGTAGAATGCAAGTTGACAGGATGGTGAATGCCAAGGCCATCATGGGTGGATACTGATGCAGGGCTAATTTTGTGCTCATTGTACATCTATGGCTATGCTTAAACTGCTACTTGTGTAGGATCTGCCTCTGTTGTTGTTGTTGGCAGTGAAATTTTACTTAACCTTCACTCTCAAGGTAGTCACTTACTCTAAATACATCCCTAAGAAATAATTAATGATTTCTCCCTTGTACTTTCATCATACTTCCTTGGAGATTAGAATATCAACCTGTATTCCTGGTTCCCATCTGCAATATCATGAAGTGCTGTCGTTTCTGTTTTACAAATGAGGAAACACATAAGTCATGCCCAAGATTGTCTGACTCCTAAAAGTTGGAGCCCAGACTTCAACCTAATACCCTCTACTCAGAATCTTACACTTGGCTCAAAAACCCAACCACCCTGACACAAACTAAATTTGTATCCGCAATATTAAACGATTTAAGACCAACAGGATGAAATAAATCCTCAGACATTCAGAGACTCAGCAGCACAGTGAGGAACAGATTCATCTAAGGACAATTATTTTATATGGATTACTGCTATAGGAATTGCTCCACAAAATCTGAGGGCAGATATGAACATGTCTATATTTTCCATCAACAGTTCAAGCATTACCCACTTTATAAAAAAGAAGTCCAGTTTCTCCCTCCAGGTGCTCCTCATTTTACATGGCAGTCCTCACCCCCCCCAAAAAATCACAGACTCCACACACAAGCATGCAGAGAATCAGCGTCTCAAACCACTTCTTCCACTGAGTCCTGCTACAACACAGTGGACACTGGGAAGAGGCCCCACCCAGGCGGCTAGTCGAGGTGGCTTCCTGCTGTGATTATCTCATGGCCTAGATGGTACCCAGCTGACTTAAGAAATTTCACTGATCTTGTACCCTCAAAGCTACACTTGGGCTTCCAGTATTTATTGAAGCAATTAGTGCTCAATCCCTTACAGACTTCTACACAGCAAACTCAGAGTGTTTCCTGGCCCCAGAACACCAAGACAGGATGGTTCTGGTACCTGCTAGTTAATATGTATAACGATCTTTTCTCTTTTCTGTTTTCTCTTCTCAACCCTATCGCATATATTACCAATTTAATATTAGAGTGTTTGTTCTTTTTAGTGATACTAACTGGTGCAAAGCTCAGACTACACATTCATGTGAGCAAGAATATACAATCCTTTACTTTATAAAACCTGATTTTTATTTTGAAATCCACCTTCCCACAGAGGTGGTAGGAATCTTGAACTCAATCTCATTCATAATGAATGAGATTTTTTGGTATCCTTGTGGGGCACTGGAGAGTGCTCTGGGATTCAGAAGTGGAAGCTCTCCTATCTTTAAGTATTCATTCATACAGAAGGCAACAGCCATACCCTCAGCTCCAGTCCCTACGGCCCCTTCTAGTCTGCTGGCTCACTCATGCTTTCAGGAACACTTGAAACAGATAACTCTTCTCAAAATTCATCCATGGAGCCCATTTCTCCAATATACTACACAGTCATTTCCTCTGAGAGTTTTGCCACTGCTCACTACTGATGGCTGAGGCCTCAGTCCCTTCTGCACACAGACTTATATATGTTATCTTATTTTCACCTTCTAGGCTAAGACATATCTCTCCAGTCTTAAGGAGTTAAGTCTAGCTCTACCTGCTACTTCAAGCCAAGATATTTTGTCCCACTTGCCAGTCTTCTCTCCTATATGGGATTTTTTGAAAAAAATAAGCAAATAAACCAACAAATAATAAGCCCAAAAGAATGGCAAGGTATTTCTACTTTCTGCCTTTTCACAGCTCTTCCCTGAGTTGGATAAAGAAAGAGATGGAGTGATTAAGGAAGAAAAAGATTCCAGATTAACAATGCAAATTATTACCCTAGATACATGTAGAAATGTAAAGATATAATTACAATCCCTTCATCACATTGGAGGTATAAGCTGTCCTTCTTACTCCACATAAAGCTAATAGCCTAAGCCCTTGTACACAAGTACCCCCTTCATACTCCATACTTTTCCCTCCAGAGTAGGTCCTCTTGTTATACTCCTACTCTTGTACTATACATAAAAAATTTTTAGGATTCTAGAAAGCCTTGTTCATCCCCCTTTTTAAAAGGGAATTGCTCCCTAAAAGTCCAGGGTGATTTTCTGGCTACAAATATATTCTCTACTGGCCTATCCACAAAAAATATATATATAAATCAGAAAAAATTAACATGTGTCAGTTGATATAACTTGATAAACCTTAATATATTTACACTCACTACCAAATGACAATAGAGGGGAGGGTAAAGATACCCAGAGATTGAGAACTATAATTCTGAGTTAGAACTTGTCTTCTGCTTCTATAAACATCACCTTGTTATGAAAGACTTAAAAATCACTAGACAAAGCAAACCTTTACTCACGTCCAAACAGAAAGAAACATTTTTGTGACTGTCTGTTCTTATAGTCTAACAAGCATCACTCTGGAGAAAAAAAGGAAAGATCAAAAAATTTCTGAAAAACAACACAGCTATTCATATATAGAGAGATCATAGTCATCCTCTTTGTAAGATACTCTAAAGATGTTTAGATGTTCAGAGGCTGCTCAGGAGAAAAAGAAAAAAAATGCAAACTCTTAAATCTCAGTTAAATAACTGTGTTTATTGCAATATAAGCTAATAGTTATTTATTATTCACTATTTGGTAGAAACAAATAAATATTCTTCCACTTGTTGGTCCCTGGGGGCTTTCTTAATCCTATCTGGATTTACTTTCTGTGAATTTCTGAGTAATCAGAAGCGATGTGTTGGATTCATCTTGTGCTAGGGACACCCATGGTGTAACTGCTTCATTTTTTCTTTTTATTTCAAAGGAAATGGTCCATCCAAAGTGAAAATTGTTGGGGTTTTTTTCATGGTAGAGCATTTTCCTTTTTGTTGGTGCTGTTATTGTTGCTGTTGTTTTAATCAAATAGTTATTTCAAGCAGAAGCAATCAAGTTTCTTTTTTCATTGCCACCACCCCTCCCACTCAATCCAGGCTGTTAAGGAAATATCCTTGTTAGTAAAGTGATGTATCTATTTTTGTGTGTGCAGCTGAAGCAGCTGGAAAGCTCATCCTGAAGGACTCTTTTCAGATTGTCTATAGAAGCTAAAATGTCATTAGAGACATGACAATGTCTGAAGGTCACAGGTATTTTCTCAGATCTAAAATGTCTTCCAGAGAAAGGAGAAGAAATTTGCACTCATCAGGGTAAAAAGGAGGGCATTTAATTTTAAACTCCACAATCTGAAAGTGGTCCATGCATCATCTGTCTCTAAAACTGGAAGTCAGCTTCTCCTCCTTTCATTCATGCATGAGCTGGAGACAAGAGCTTTCTCTGCAGGTGAACAGAAGGTGGGTAAAGACCTGAAATAAAGGAACACTATCTGGAGAAAGCAGATTAAAAAAGTAGAGTAGAAAAAGAGGGAAAGGAGAAAATAGCTGTAAAAGTTATTCACATCTACATTCAAAATATTTTCTCAACTGCTAATCAGAGGTTCCTTTCTATACAAAGGATGTATATATAGATTGGAAACCTTAGCTGTTCCTCTTGGTAACTAAATCAACTTGCTGAAAAAACAGCTGACCAATTAAGTATTTCATTAAATGAGTTACAACAAGAAAAAATTACAAAGAAAGAGAATGTTATCTCATGTTTTCTTAGAAACAGTAAAAAATTTCTTGCTTTTAATTATAGTCAGTGCAGGCAAAGGGACTATCATTATATCTAATTCATAGATATTTCTTCATTTTCTCACTTTGGCCACATGGAAAATAGCTCTAAAAAGAGGAATCCAAAGAAGAGATATTATGCTTCTTCCTCAGCATTTCTATTTTGGTTGAGAAGAATCCGAGAAGAAATAAATGATTGGTGAAATATAGGAAAAATGTTTATGCAAGCTTTGAAATTGTTAAAAGTTGTAATTGGGATTTTCTGTTCAAATATTCTCTAGCCCACATGTCCAGAACTCATTATGAGAGTGTTGACTAACCAGCTTCAAAGTTCCTGAAAGTGCTTATGCTTGAGAGGTGTCAACAATTTGCCAATCAGAATGGACATTGTTAGGTAATTGGTATGTATGTACATCTCTGTGTATAAGAGAGAACATGAAAGAGAGTAGCAAAGAGACAACACAACAGAAGGAAAAATAAGAGAAGTAGAGTGAATCCATCCACAGTGGCCAAAATAAAAAAATAAAACAAAACAACCTTGCAGGTAAGTTAAGAAGCAGTGTGGTAACCATCCACTCGCTTTCTTATCCTTCCAAAGTAGTATGTAAGTGCTCATGATATATCAGACACTAAAGTTCAAGGGCAATAAGCCAAACAAACCAGTAGGGAAGCAATCCAGTGACAAGAGAGAAAAGACTTGAACCCAGTGTCAAAAGAGCTGATAAATTTGCAAGTCCTTAGGTTTTGTAACCTCATCACCACACCTTTTAAATGGCTACCCTTTCATGTCCTTCCAAACACCTGAACTACTTAAAAAATTCTCATCTACACGCCATTTCACATGCCCCAATCCCCTTTTCACCTTAATTAAACAACTATTTCCTTCCACAAATGATATCTGCCTGATAAATTCCCACTCACCTTTTAGGACAAAATTCCAAAACATAAGCTTTCGGGAAGCTTTCTCCTGACTTTCTAGGCAGGGGGGTCTCCTTCCTTCTCTATAGATTGTTTCACCAGGCAGGTAACATTCCTGCACATCAGCAATTTCCACCTAGTGTGCTGTGACGCACTCGGGCACTGCAAGCGTTTAAAAAACGTACAGTACCTGACTGTTTAGTCAGGGGCACTGACTTCTTTTCCCTTAGACTGTCAAATTTTAAAGATGACAACAGTCAACACAATAGCCAGCTGTGTAAATGAATCAAAATTATACCTATTTTTGTCACATCTGCCACAGAACTTTAATAATTAGTTTATGTGTGCCATGAGATGACAAAGGTTGACTGCTGCTGGTCTGTTTGATGGTCTTTTCCCAGCCTGAGCTAGAAACTTCTAAGGCACATTATGAAATTTTGTCTTAGCATCCTCAGCACAGTTTCTGGAACAATGTAGCTCTGAGAACAGGAATACAAAGAGAAGATTCTATGCTTCAGGAGTTTACAGACAGTCACTGATGGTTAAGAACCAACCCCAAGCAAGAAAAATGTATTCCACCTTCCCTAACTCTGAGGGTTTTTATAGGAAAAATAATAATATAAAAGACTGAAGGTGCCACAAATATGCAGAACCCCACACAATTATTTAACAAGCAAGTGTATATTGTGTGCCTGTACATATTAAGCACAAACTATGCGCTATTAGATATGGCCACAGTTACATGGTGTATGCTCCCTGTGCCTTTGTTAAAAAGGTTGCTAGAAAATAAAATAATCCTGTCTTCTTTATTTTAAAGGTTTCCCAGGAGTCTTCAGTTTCCCTGGAATTTCTATTAATAATTCCATTTATCCCGGTAGTACAATATGTGTCAAACATCACAATGTCTGTGAGAGATTAATAACCCAAGTTTGTCTTGACATGAGGAAAAAAAAGATTGATGAAAAAAAACTCTGGAGAGAGATTTTGATGCCAAATTAGGATTTCAAGGTGAATTGTTAAAGAGCAACTGCAGAATTGGCGTGTTGCCCTGTAAAGTTCATTTTAGACACCACACTGATATGCTATGTGGCCTTAATTCACCTACGTGGCTTGAATTCTGACTTGGACCCCTCCTGTACCCTCTCCTCACACGCATAAGACCTGCCTTGCTTCCAATTGTCTTGGTTTTTAACTGTAGTTCGCTTTCCCATTTTTGTTTATATATCTGCCATTTGGGTTTTGAGACATATCTTCTCACAGCAGATCTAATTCTGTTCCAGCTTGTTTTCCTCGGGCTACTTTAGGTAACTGCTCTGCCTGGGACCTCCTGCCCTCTGGATTTATCTTTGCTCAGGTAGAACCGGGCAACTTGTGAAGTGCAACCTGCAGTGTCATCACAGTGTCTACAGCTTTGTGTCCAATGTCTGGCATGTTGAGGGCACTCAATAAACCTACATAATTACATTAATTGTGTGTTCCTTTATTACATAGTTACTGTCACACTGAGCCTGAGACAGTAGGAAGTCAGTGACACAGGGTTTTAACTCAGGATAAGCAATACCAAACAAACAAACAAAGGCCAGAAATGAAATACAGGAGCAAGGCAAGGCAGTAGTGTGGAGCAAGAAAGGAACAAGGTAAAAACAATGAAGATAAGAGGCAGAGGTAGAATTTTGAGGAAGCTGATGCAACTGAAGTCAGAGCCCCTCATTTGTACAGGCCCCTTCTAAGGCCCTGTACCCAATTTTACATTCATAACTTTATGTTTTATTCCTTAAAGAGGATGCTACAAATTGTATAAAGCCCCACATAAAAGATAAAAGATAAGAATAGTAAGTTATTCACGTTGTCACTCAGTAAACATTTCTTGAACATTTAGAACTTTGCTAATTATAGCAGACTCAAAGTTAAATAAGACAGTCTAGCAATCATATTACTTATTAATATTTTACTCATATCTCATATTCATTTATCACTTTCAGGTATACAAAGTACATATACCTTGTCAATTGATCCTCACTACAAGTCAGTGAGTGGATCTTCCCAACACTGCAACTGAGAGCTGTTAACCCCATTATACAGATGAAGAAACTGAGGCAGAGACAGGTAAAATCTGTGTGGATGGCAGAATAATGACCCTCGTTATGTCCAAACCATCAGTTCCTAAACCTGTGAATGCTACCTTGTGGCAAAAGGGATTCTGCAGATGTAATCAAGGTATAGACTTTGAGACAGAGAAATTATTCCAGGTAGACCAAATTTAATCACATGAGCTGTGATTCCTTCAAAGTGAAGAGAGACTCTTCCAGCTAAGGAGAGTTTGAGAGATGCAACAGAAGAAAAAGGAGAGATTGGAAACATGGTAAGGACTGGGCCCATGTTGCCCATGGGCCCATTGAAGGTGGAGGAAAGAGGGCAAGGAGCCAAGGAATGCAAGTGACCTCCAGCAGCGGGAGACAGCCCCTAGCTCACAGCCAACAGCAACATGGGATCTTAGTTCTACAACCAGAAGGAAATGAGTTCTGCATCTTATTAAGGGCATATAATATTAGGTTATCTTACTTTTAGTTAAATGTAATTAAAACTATTGCACAGAGTCTTGTGATAGAGCACATACACACACAGAGATAGATATATTTTATTTCTGTATAAGCTGAAACTATGAAAACCATAGAAAGGGCTAAACATAAAGGAAGAAAACACTGAGAGAGCAAAGAGAGAGAATTATGGTTATTTTATAGTCAGTATGTAGATCCAGAAAAGGGATTGAATGATGCTGAAAAAATTACTAACTAAAAAATCTGTAAAACAAATTAATAAGGGATTCCACTTCGAACCACAGTGACCTTTGTGCTTCCAAGGCTCTGGCTTGAAACAAGAAAGGAGATCGTGAGTCACTGAAAACAAACATGCTTCTTAATATGTTGCTAGAAATCTGAGAAAGGAGAATTTCCACAACAAAATTCATGAATTAAGGATCTTTTTAAAATCTTAAGAAAAGTGAACTGAAATCAGACTGTGATAAATAACAAAAAAAAACCCAGGATTATTCTTAAATAATGCCAACCACCACAAAACAGAAAGCGAACCTAAAACTTATCTACTGAGCCTGGACGATTGGGGAAAATAAAGCAGACCCAGATCGATACCGCCCCACTGACACAGCCAAAAAAATAAAAAGAGACACATATTGCTAAGCATAGCTTAGTGAAACTACAACTACAAACCAAAAGATCTCAAAAGCCAGCAGAAAGAAATGACAGATTTATACAAAAGAAAAAAAATGATGGACAGCGGATATCTCAAAGTCATAATAGAGAGCAAATGTCAGCATAATAACATTCTCTAAGTGCAGAAAAATAACTGTCAACTCACAACTGTGCACAACAAAATTATCTTTCAAAAACAAAGATGGAAATGATATTTTTGTGAACAAAAATTGAGACTTTATCAAGAATAAAATCATTAAAAGAAACATTAAGCTTTAATAGTACTTCAAGTGGAAGGAATATGGCTCCAGAAAGATCTAAAATAAGGGAGAACATAAGCAAAAAACTTGGTCAACACGTAAGAAATCTTTCAGTAAAACTTCAAAGACTAGCTATCAAGTAATAGAAATATAACAGATAACTTCAAAATTAGTAAATAGGAAACAGAATAAAAACAAAAAAATTCATCCATAAATGAAAATGAATACAAAAAAAGGAAAGACAAAAATGTGAACTGAAATGGTAGAAATAATTTAAAATAAATAAGTTTAGGGGCAGAGATTATTAGTTTGGATTTTAAATTTTACTTTTTAAATAACCAACCTACTAGCTGTAAACAAAAGATATATCTAATATGTAAGAACACATAGAGGCAAAGTTAAAATTAGAAAAAATATATATATAAAATAACCAAAAGAAACTTGGATAGTTATAGTAATGCCAGACAACTAGATTTTAAGACAATAGCATTTTAAAGACAAAGAAGATGACTATATAAGATGAAAGTTTGAATTCACTAGGAGGGTGTTATAACTATAAATTATATTTGATTGATAAATTAGCCACGAAACATACAAAGTAAAAATTAGTAAACATACAGAAAAAAATGTACATATTCACATTCACAATAGAACTATCATTTTTATTAAGGTAGAGACTGTTTCTTGCCCATCATTGTAATCTTAGCAATAAATACCTACCTGGCTTATTACAGGTACTTAGTAAATACATCTTACATAATTTGAAGTACCAGAACCACCCCCCCACCAAAAAAAAAAAAAACCCAGAAATTGGAATGGGCAAGTTTCTGCAGCAAAAGACTGTTTCAGAGTATGGCCAAGGAAAGATATGAGTAGCAAAACTGTGTCTCCACATCCTTGTAGGAGCAAGTCTGAATCTAAAGTACCTTGCTGAGTGTGATGTCAATGTCAACGAAAGGAAGGCAAAATGACACAGTCAAGTGCTGGATGGGAACTTGACAGTCTGAATCATCCTCATAGGCCCTGTAGTTTGGGCTAAGAATTATTTTACAGAAATAGATACACTTCTGTTCAAATGAAAGGCACAGTTATAGGAGCCCAATCTCAACAAAAGTCTGCATGATGGTATTAATCCAAGATTTATCTCATGGAAGATGCCCTTTTACCAGCTGGCATACATGCTCTGAAATATGTAAATTTTTTTACCTTAATGATCGGGGCATGATGAAGTTTCATGATGAAACAGGCCAATGGGTACAATAAATCCTGAGAAAGCAAGCAATAGCTTCTTTCTGCCATCTCAGACAGGTATCATATATAATTAGAGTATTTTTTAATGTGAAAAGCTCTCCTTTGTACATGAGGTGTGACTCCAAATATTTTGAGCTATGTCCTAATGTGATTATTTAAAATGCATAATTATAAAGGAATTTAATGTTAACGTAGCCAGGAATCATGACACACACATACTTAAATCATTAAAGAAAACAGTGTTTTCCAATCTTTGCAATCAGTAAAATAAACTAATTTCTCCTTATTGTCCCTGGGTACCCACTTCCTGCAGTCTGTAAGAAGCAGTCTATAGATGGTGTCATTTACAAGGCTAATTTGGTTGAGGTTGTAGTGAAATTTGTGCAATGAAAGATGTTGCTTTATATCCATGCAAGATGACATGAATGATGTAGCCCACATTGGGTTGTCTCTAAGTGACATGGAGCTAAACTTTGCTGATATATAAGAATGTTACATGAGCCCTTTCTCCTTGGAGTGGCAGATTCCAGGTCAAAATTGGAGACACAGTGCACCTGTGTACATAGAATTACTGGATGCTGAGATTTGATTTTTCTGGTTATTGATAACAATGGATTGAATGGCAAATTCAGTCCTTTTGGGGGGCTTGGTATGCTTTTTATCTCTCTATTCATTTAACCAAATGTATAGGTTATACTGATGTCTTATAAACCCAGTTTATGTCAGTTTCAAAGCAACAAAGAACATGGGGACTGTTTATTCCCAGTGCAGATGTTAAAAAAGGGGGAGTTAATTTGCTTTCTAATATGAGATTCACCCTACTGTTTTGTGTAGACAAATGTGATGCCAAAGGGAGAGGTGGCTTCAGAGGAGAGACATTATTTGGCTTAGACAAAAGGGACATCTGAGAAGTGAGACCTATAGTATCGCATGGCTCTGACGCAGTAATGCCTCCTGCTGCTGGCCAAAAAAAATGTGGTGTGGCTTCGACAATAGCAAGCCCCAGGCGCTTTTTAAGTACCAGGACTATGAAAGCTGTGAGTATGCATAGCTGATGCTGCTTTTGCTCTATTCCAAGTTCATACTATGTAGATATAAATAACATGTCACAGAGTCTCTGTGAATTGGACTGTAAGATGGCAGAAAAGTGGCTG
This sequence comes from Phyllostomus discolor, assembly GCF_004126475.2. Lineage (NCBI taxonomy): Eukaryota > Metazoa > Chordata > Mammalia > Chiroptera > Phyllostomidae > Phyllostomus > Phyllostomus discolor. The sequence continues at coordinate 62,832,152 of NC_040907.2, forward strand.
TTGGGACAAAGGAAGAATAAATGATTTTAGTTTATTTATTAAAAATATGTACAGCCATGTGGAAACCTTACTTTTCTCTCCACCCCAGTGGGCTTTCCATCTAAGTTTCACTTGCTGCCCAAGAGAAGCACTTTAAACTTTATCATTTATAAAACTCAGCTACTTCCTTCACTTATTACCATTGCAAACATATTTTTTGAAACAATAGACGGTGTTGGCTCCTAACAAGTCGACAGCTTTTGGCTTTAAACTAGACATATTTTTCCCCAATTTAAGAATCTTCTTGTTACTAGTGACCTCCATTTCAAATATGCTCATTACCTTGAGTACACTGTGGCATGCAGTACATCACAATGCTGAGATTACCTCTGGCTGCTGTTTAAAAAAAAAAAAGATTGTTTTCAGAAACCGAAATGAATCAACAATTTCATACTTTAGAGACATGGAGAACACAAGGTGGTCCTGTCCCAGTGCCAAAATAAAAGCCTTGTAAAGCATTTAAGAAGTTTATTCCTCCCAAGACATGAAAACACAACCTACCTTAGCTTTCATTTGAGTTATGCATTCAGAGTGAATGGAAGGTAGACCTCCACCAAGTGAATAAATCTTTTTAAAAAGGGGTTTTTGGCTTGCCTAAATATATACACTGTACATAAAAATATAAAATATATATTTGTGTAGTTTAAGGCAGGTGTGAGAGGAACTAAGTGGTGGCCAGGGTTCTGAATGAGGTGTACAATGTGTGATGAACATATGGTAATGTGTGAAAAAAGTAAGCCTATATACAGAAGAGCTGACCTATGTGTTTATGATGTGCTCAAAAGGTCATTTCTTTCTATTTTCATAGCTTTTTTAATCCATATCAAGGTGCCCCTTGTGACAAGGTGTTGCAAGAGGGAAACACAATCTCAAGTGAATTCTGTATGGCATGAAAACTATCAAAATTCTTTATACTAGGTCAATATATTGAGGACCCCTAATAAAGTTTGCTAATTTAGTATTCATATTACAAAGCTATTATCTTTGTGTAAGACCTAATTAAGAAATTTGGCTTTCAAGATTTAGACCCAGGTGATGTGCTTGTGCATGTAGGTTAGGTTACAACTCATTTTAAGCTATAGACCCACCACCTGTACACCACGTCCCACATCCTCTGACCAAACAGGGTCCTCATGCCTTTTGTCTCAAACAACTAATACACCCTCCTTAAAGAAAAACTCAGTTCATCCTTCTAAAACTTTATCAAGACAAGTTGTCTGTCATGCTGTATGGTAGATCTGTGGCTGGAAACCTACTTGTTGCTGTAATAATCTACACAGAATGCAAGAGAGAGAGAAAATGCTAAATCATTGATGCTAAACTTGCCCCAAGAAAAGAGGAGATGTGTATCATGGAGTTGAAATAAGACTATAGAAAAGTGACTGGAATCAAGAAGAGTCCTCCAAACCAGAACTCATCTAAAAAATGCTACTTTTGTTCTCATAATCAGAAAAGAATATTAATCCCACATATTATACAGAAGGCATCAGAAGCATGTACAAAGTGTAGAGGAGAGGCAAGCTTCCTGAACATAAATTTTTATAGTAACAAGGGGTGAAGGAAAAAAAAAAAACGAATATTATAAATTCAGTTGCTGAAGTGAGGCTGCCAGGGAATACACAGTGAAAAGAGAAGCTCTAGGTCAGAATCCCAAGAAATATTAATGTAGCATCAAACTGGCTAGAGAAGGAAAGTTCCACAAAGAGAATGAGAAGGGATATCTACAGGAAAAGTGGGAGAACATGCAGTTATAGAAGTCAACACTAGAGAACTCTTTAAGAAGGGGCCAAATGACATTGAGAAGTCAAGGGTGATAAGGAGAGGGACAAGTCCACTGGATTTAGAAATTGAAGGCCAAAGGAGTGAAACCTTGAGGAAAGCAGGGTTGTGACCACAAGAAGAGGGGTGAAGAAGTAGAGAGCATGAGTAGAAAAGTTTGGCTCAGAAGAAAATAAAGAGATAGAAATGAGGAAAAGTAGGGTTTATTTATTCACTTGTCCATTTGTTTTTTTTTTAAGGTAGAAGAACCTTCTCCCACAGCATGTTTTAATATTGATGTTCTGGAGTCAGTAGAGAGGAGATAGTGTTTGTATTAGAAAAGCATAGAACAAAGAGTCCTGGCTGGTGTGACTCAGTGGATTGAGTGCCGGCCTGTGAACTAAAAGATCGCTGGTTCGATTCCTAGTCAGGGCATATGCCTGGGTTGCAGGCCAGGTCCCCAGTGGGGGGCACGTGAAAGGCAACTACACGCTGATGTTTCTCTACCTTTGTTTCTCCTTCCCTTCCCCTCTCTCTAAAATAAATAAATAAAGCCTTAAAAAAAAAGAACAGAATAAGGAAAAGGCAAGTTGGGTGTATCCAAGTTACTCTGGTGGAAGGAAACTGAGACAATTTCTTTTTATGATTTCTATTGTCTGTGTACTGTGCAAGGCAAAGTCATTTCCTAAATGTAGGGAAACAGGACCAGGTCAGAAGTCTGAGCAGTGCAGAAAAGTTCTGAAGTCACTGCTGAGAATGGAAGAGAGATGGCTAGGAGAGACACAGAAAGACTGCTAGCAGATATGAACACCTACCAAACCTGGACAGAATGGGATAATATTTTCACATCTTCTAACCTCATGCTTGGCATATCATGTGTGCCCAATAAAGACAGTTTTTTGTCCCTTCTGTTATCTGAAATCCTTCTACAAAAGTTGCTATCATCAATAATTCATACACATTTTCAGACACAGTAGCCCAGCAACAAATTTTTTAAAAATCTGTGTTGAATTACTCTCAGTGTAAGCTTAGTGTATGCCAGATTGAAGAAGAAAATGGTTTGTACAAAATTATTTTAAGAGATAAATGGGGAGAAAGGGTCTTCTATATTTACAGAAAACAATCACAATCATTTCCCAGCACTCTTACGGGATGTTAACAAGTAGTCTGTTTCTGTTTTGAATCTGTGTGCCCTCAATGGCCCTGCTTTGGTTTATGTGTTCTCAGCCATCTGCCTCCTGTCTTTCTTCCATCATGACAGAAAAGGCTCAGAAATTTCTATTTGAAAAGATATTTATAAATCAGATTTATTGATGTAAACTTAATACTTTCGATTATGCCTGCAAACAATAATTACGTTTAACAGATAACCTTTGTAAGAGCTAGTATGTTAACTACCAAGACTAAGTAAGAGAGCATGAAAGAAGGTTGACTTAAGTGGTCTTTAGGCAGCAATTGGCATGTCGTAGGCTATGTCCTGAGAGCAAAAGCACAGCATGTTTGTTTATTAACCATTATTTAATTGTACCATTGCTTAAACTTATGTTGTGTTTCCCTCTTCCTTTCACTCTCACCCCATCATCAGTGCCAAAGGCTGAGGTGTAGCTGAGGAGTATGTAACAGCTAGGAAGCATCTCTCTGAGGTGAAGTGACATGGCATAAGAACAGAAGAGGAGGAAGAGACACATCATCAGACTTCCTGTTTTTCCCTTTCTTACCTGCCATTCAATATTTTGAGCCTGGACTAAGTATTTGGAGGACTTTGATTTTTACTTAGAGTAACATGAGATACCAGTGAGTACAGAAGCAACAGCACTGCTGGAAGAAAACAGCACAGGAGGCAAGTAAGTCAGACACAGGAGTAGTTTGCACTAATCCAGAGCAGAGATGGTGTCTTGAGCCAAGCTGTTGATGGTAGAAGCGATGTTAAATGGTCTAATTCAAACCTATTTTGAAGGTAGAGACAATAGAATTTTGATGGATTAGAGGAGGGTATGAGATTCAAGAATAAATGTAAAGTTTTGGGCCTAAGAACCCAGAAAGAGGATTCGTAATTAATATAATAGAAACACATGAAGGAACCACTTTTGCACTGAAGTTTAGGATTTTGGTTCAGAGCATGAGAATGTTATTAAATAGTTAAATGGAAAAACTGATTTGGCAGCCAGACAGATAAGCCTGAAGTTCAAGGGACAAGGCCAGGACCAAAATACACACTTGAGAACCATGAGGATATAAACTGTACTTAAAGCCATGAGACAAGATAAGTTGGCAATGAAAGAGTGCAACTAGAGAAGCATTCTGGAGCTGGATCCTACAAATGTGGCCCAAATGAAAGAACAGATCAAAACTCCAAAAATAGAACTAAGTGATAAGAGATAGCCAGCCTATCAGACGCAGAGTTCAAAACACTGGTAATCAAGATGCTCACAGAAATGGTTGAGTATAGTCACAAAATAGAGGAAAAGTGAAGACTATACAAGTGAAATAAAAAAAATATGTACAAGGAACCAAGAGTGAAGGGAACGAAACTGGGACTCAATCAACAGTTTGGAGCAGAAAGAAGAAATAGACATTCAACCAGAACAAAATAAAGAATCAAGAATTCAAAAAAAATGAGGAGAGGATTAGGAACCTCCAGGACAACTTCAAACATTCCAATATCCAAATATAGAGGTGCCAGAAAGAGAAGACCAAGAGCAAGAAATTGAAACTTATTCGAAAATATAATGAAGGAGAACTTCCCCAATCTGGCAAAGGAAATAGACTTCCAGGAAGTCCAGCAAGCTCAGAGACTCCCAAAGAAGTTGGACCCAAGGAAACACATACGAAGGCACTTCATAATTATGTTACCCAAGATTAAAGATAAGGAGAGGATGTGAAAAGCAGCAAGAGAAAACAAAACAGTTACCTACAAAGGAGTTCCCATAAGACTATCAGCTGATTTCTTGAATGAAACTTTACAAGCAAGGAGGGGCTGGAAAGAAGTATTCCAAGTCATGAAAGGCAAGGACCTACACCCAAGAATACTCAGTCCAGCAAACCTATCATTTAAAATGGAAGGGCAGATAAAGTGCTTTCCAGATAAGGTCAAGTTAAAGGAGTTCATCATCACCAAGCCCTTCTTATATGAACTGTTAAAGGGATTTATATAAGAAAAAGAAGATGATCAAAAATATGAACAGTAAAATGACAACATACTCACAACTATCAGTAATTGAACCTAAAAAACAAACAAACAAAAAAAAAACAAGAACAAAAACAAACTAAGCAAACAATAACAGGAATAGAAACACAGAAATGGAGACCACAAGGAACCCTCCTATCAGTGGGGAGGGAGTGGGGGAGAATGGGGTAAAGGTACAGGGAATAAGAAGCATAAATGGTAGGTACAAAATAGACAGGGGGAGGTTAAGAATAGTATGGGAAATGAGGAGCCAAAGAACTTATATGTATGGCCCATGGACATGAACAAGGGTCATGGGGGAAAGACTTGTGGGAGGGGGTTACAGGGTGGAGAGGTATAAAGGGTAGAAAAAATAAGACAACTGTAATAGCATAATCAGTGAAATATATTTTAAATAAAGAAAAAATAAATATTGGGAAGGTAAGCAGAAGTTAGCAAAAGAGATTGAGAAGGAAAAGTTAGAGGAATAGGAGGAAAACCAGAAGCTTTTGAGGAAATGCAAGCTCAAAGGAGAAAGCTGATCTAGGATGAGGGAGCAAGCTTCTGCTAAGGCTTATACTGCCAATGGGTCAACTAAGGCAAAGGCGAGATTCTCCAGAGGGTTGAGCTACATGGAGTTCTTAGGCAACCTTGAAAAGTGCACTTTCAGTGGACAATGGGTGTAAAAGTCTGGTTGGACCAAATTCAAGAAAGAAAAAAAGGAGAGGAATTTGAGACAGTAAGTATAAATAATTATTTTAAAGAGTTCCCATAAAGAAAAGAGAAAAGTGGGTTAGTAGCTACAGGGGAATGTGGGGTCAAGAAAAGATCTTCTAAACATAGACCACTTTAAAACATTTTAATACAATCATGGGAATAATTTTAATAATGAGAAAAAATAAATTCCATGATAAATGCTGAATTACTCATTTTAGGGAAACTAGAGCCTTTTGGAGAAAAGGGAATTCATGTGCCAATTATGGAAGTGTGTGAATTATTTGAGTGTTTTATGAACCCCATTTAACAAACTATTACATTAGAGTGGTAGTGTGGACTCTCTCGAATTTTTCTGAAAGCCCCATTCTCGGGAATATAAAGGCCACAGCGTGCTGGCAAATCATTTAAATATACCTGTTGATGAAATGATTGAGGAAATGAACCAATGATATAATTTGAGAGCATAAAGTTTCAATAATAATAGTAAGCACTTACTGTGTGCCAGGAATTTTTCTAAGTGCTTTAGGTACATTACTGAAGTAACCTACGAAGATTGCTACTGATATCTCCATTTTACAGGGAGTGTCCCCAAGGAATAGAGAATTTAAGTAACTTGTTAGCATAGTATCTGGAAACAAAGCCCCTCCCTCAGTCTGGCTACAGTATATGATAATCAGTGGCCTGTTCTGAAATCTAAAGAGTTAGTAATACAAAATAAAAGACAAATAACAGCCCTTCTGTTGGAGGTTAGTGTTTTGCAGATCGTATCCCAGTGGGGTATCTACCTATTGATGCACTATGCTTACAGAGGAGCATGTTCCCCCCCAGGTGTGGGGAACATTTGCATCCATTTCATCCTTCTTCCTCCAGGAATTAGGTGTACTCAAATTATCTCACTACACACACACACACACACACACACACACACATCACTACCACCATCCCCACGAACAGCATCTTCCAGATATTTTTCCCCTCTATTATTTTCATTTTTCTGTCTTTGATTGACATATATCACGTCTCCTTTATTTACTAAGGAGAAGCATTTCTCTTGACTTTGTCATATTCTCTGTTTCCAAATACTCGTAACTTGTATTGAAAAATGTCTCTGAGCTATGTTACTAACCTCAACCTCAGCTTTATTTTAACTAACTGTCTATTTAGTATCTTCCAGTCTGTCCCCTCACCACTATATTTAAAAACACACTTTCAAAATGTACTGATGGTCTTTAAATCACCACCACCTGGTTCTCATTCCTCTTTAGCCTTTGGCATAAGAATACAAGAGACAGGAACTAGATAAGTTTATTTATAATTGGAGAAAAAAGAAAATCATAATCCATATTTATTCTCCCTTTTCCAATATCCAGCACAACACCTTGTATATAAAAAGTGAATGCTTGATGAATGAATAAGTGAATGAATGAATGATGTTAAATATGTGGCATGCTGAACCCTCTAGTTCCACTGAAGGAGTTTTGGATTTCTTTTGGTATTGTCAGAGTCCATAAGAGAATAACTGTTTTCTGAAACATCACATTTGGTACAGTGAGTTTCCATAGTGTTGTGTACATTGGTGAGAAATTTCAAGTGAAGAGTATGCCTAACTTCTTGTGGCATTGACCTAAGGTCAACTATAGACTATTACTCTGAAATGATTACTAATATTTCTATGTTAAGTGATCAATGGAAAATACCTATTTTTCATTTGCCAGGGAGAAATTATTTTGTCTTTCATGTTTACAGAGTAACAACAGTTAGTATACAGACACACACACACACCAGTTTAAGGTGACAGCTACATTTATTGTTTTTTTCTAAATGAATTCATAGAGCTAAAGCAGGGGCATCAGACTCATTTTCACCAGGGGTCATATCAGCCTCACGGCTGCCTTCAAAGAGCCAAATGTAATTTTAGGACTGTATAAATGTAACTACTCCTTAGCTGTTAGGCAAGAGTTCAGTGCTGCCGCCAGGTGGAAACAAGGTGCCCAGTCAAATAAAACAAGGTGGAGGGCCAGATTCGGCCCAGGGTCCTTGTGTTTGCCACCTGTGAGCTAAAGATATGCCCAAGAGTTGAAAACAATCTGAAACAGCAAAGCGAATCTGTATATTTCTCTAAGAGTTTGTAATCTTACCTTCCATTTTTGTTAATTCATTTCCTGATAAAGAACATAAATGTTTGTGGTTGTATAACTGTTACTGGGTATTGACATTGGTGTTGCCATATTGTAAAACAACTTCTAAAGATGATAAAACACTATTTCTAAAAAATAATGGACTATTTGCCTTTCTAGATTGAATTCTAAAATATCCCTTTTAAGAGACAATGAAGGGCCATTGGTGTGTTTCCCACCCCCAATTTTGTGCTTTTAACAGAGAGTTGGAATTCCGTTTCAAAATGTCATATGGAGCACTTGCCTTGCCTGATGTTGTCTGGGAGAGAAGACAGGGAACTTCCAACCTCTTGTTTTTCATTATTTCTTAACTGACTTACCCAAACATTCTCCTTGAAAGACAAAACAACAACAACAAGCACTACAAAACCAAATGAAGCCATGGGAGGTCTGCTATATTAATAAAAAACCACCACATTCTGTCTGAGTCCCACGCACTGGAATAATAAAATAAGCATAATTTCATTTCTGGTTTGTTTCTTTTTCCTCTTCTTAACTTGAACAAATCATGAAGTTACGGCAGTATGGGGGAAACCTGCCTGTTAAGAAATAACTTAGAGATCATTTTACATGAGACTGTTTACTGGACTATATCAAGAGATTTGTTGAAATTGCTTTAAAAGTGAAGACAAAATAATCTAGATTTATGAGTAAATGGAAATAAATGTTTAAATGCAAGGAAAGAGGGCAGCATGCCTCCCAAACCATCACCCAATTGGCTAAGCATGTAAAAACTGCTTAGCCTTCAAACTTATGCTTTCAGAAAATAAAGTTTAAAGAAGCCAAATGAATATCCTCAAGGCATAAAAGAAATGTATCCTTTTTAGAAGCGTGCCCCTAGAGATTTATATCTTGACTTTCTGATATAGAAATAAAAATGTGTTTGCTACCTTTTAAAAGTATATAAAATTATGTCATCATCATTACTACAAATACCTGAGATACTTATTTACTTATTCAGAGGGCAGTCATTTTCCTTGGGTGACTCTAAAAACATCACTTGTGACTATTTTTGGATTAACACATTGAATAACTCAGTAGCACTCCATTTCTTTTGGTGTATAAAACTTTTCTTACGAAATAAGATCACCCTTCACCTATTTTCTATATGTGATCATCCTTAATGCCCTTTTAATGAATGTCCTTGCAGAAATCTTAAATTATACAATAAATTCTTTATCAGATGATTCAGCAGGAGAGGATTTACAAGCCAGCATGCAGAATATACTCATAACCAGTTGAGTTGCACAGTTCAGAGACCACAGATGGCTTGCATGCTAAAAGAACATTTACCATAGGAGTAACGTGGTAAAGATCTCTTGTGGAAGTTACCACATGGGACTTAGCCAGCCAAGGATTAATAGTATTCAACCAACATGGGCTCGATGTTGGGCAACGTTTCAAAGTGGAGATCTATCAGTAAGTAGAATAGTCTCCCAGGGGAACTAATGGGAGTATAATTGCCTTTCTCATTTAAAACTGAGCCAGACAAAGCCTTTCTGGAAAGAACCATGATATTATGCCACAGTGATGGACTGCACAACTCATGAGGTCTCTTCCATCTCTAATTTTATGACATGAAAAATAAAGAAACACATTAAAATTAATGTATTTCAGCACATATCCATATATCACCTCAAAATAATTCATAGCTGAAAGAAAAGGACAAATAACAATTTCTAAAACCCATTACTAATCATAGGAAAGCACTAGTCATCGGAAATACTCTTTTCAGAACAGCCACCACCTGCAGTGACTATAATTAACAATACTGTATTGTATACTTGAAATTTCCTAAGAGGATGGATCTTGTTCTCTTACCATGGAAAGAGAAAAAAAGGTGATTATTTGATGTCACAAATATGTTAACCAGTTTTTAGTGATCATTTTGCAATGTATAGGTATATAAAACATCAAGTTGTGTAGTTTAAATATATATAATCTTTATTTGTCAATTATACCACAGTAAAACTGAAAAAACCACCACCTAACTTACAGTATTTTTGGTTAACAGTGTTGGGAGTATGCCAGGCAGCAAATCTCACAGCTAGTATACCTTATAGGACTCTGGTTAAATAACGTAGCTAATGTTCGTTTGGAAGAAAAGGAATTTCAGCTTTTCATGAACTCTCTTCCATCATTATTTCACTTTTTTTACCCTAATATTTCATGCAAAACAAAACTCAGATGTTTTGGGGTACAAAATAGAGTTAGTGGTTTTCTAAGTGTGGTCTAGCAACCACTGAGGGGTCCATGACACTTTCAGGGTATCCATAAGGTCAAAATTATGTGTATAAAGATCCAGGGACAACATTGGCATTCCTCACTCTCAGTATCTAAGGATAAGCTATATGATATACTCCCAATGATCAGAAAAGCTTATTAAAATGGATATCTGTATGAGGACTGATCTTTTTTATGTACTTAACCAAAACAACATATTATAACTGAATGCAGAGACAGATAGGAGAATCCATGTTTTTTCTGTTAAGCCAAATATTAAAGGAATTTATAAAATTATGTAAAAACTTGGTTCACTATTTCTTTGCTTTGAAAAATATAGTTTTTCCATTAAAATGTGTTCTTTAAGTTAACATGTGATTTCTATTATTATTTTAATCAATTTATATGTTAAATATTTCTATATATTAATTTCTAATATGGTAATTATCCATAACTATCTCTAATATGTATTATTATATATAAAAGCATTCTAAAACCAAAAAGTTTAACAACCACTGACCTAGAGTCTTCGAGAACTCCAAGTTGATTCTATGTCCTTTGTAGGTGCTGTACTACACTGTTTTCTACTTCTAATCTTTCAAAGAAAATTTATAAAATGTTGTCTGTATTTAGTGACTTCATCTCCTACCACCCATACAACTTTTTTTATATCTTACTCCAATCAGGCATTTTTTCCCCCAAAATTTGCCCAAACCACTCTTACAAGGCCACTAATGACCTTCACTTTACCCACATAGCACTCAATTTCACTCCTAATTTTAATCAGTCTGTCACTACTGCTTTAGAGTTGACCTCTCCTTTCTTCACTTAGCTTCCAACTCACCGCATTCTGGTGGTTTCCCCACTGCCTGCGAGGTCATTTTGCTGCCCCCAGATCTTTGCATGTTTTCTTTAAAACCATTCATGTCCAAACTCATGTATAACTTCTTTGAAGAGTTTTGTTTAACCACTCCATCAAAAATATTCACCTATAACTTTACATCCCCTTATCCTGGCTTTCTTTTCTTCACAATTTTTATCACCTTTGAAAGACTATTTATTTACTTATTTACTGTCTTTCTAAGTCCAAAGAGGGCAGGGACTTTTTGGTTCTCTCGCCGCTTTTTCCTCGGGGCAGGAGCAGAGCCTGGTTCACAGCAGGCATGCGGTAAATAGCAGTGACAGCAATGGTGCTGGTGGAACACATCTCCTTCTAAGTGGAACGTGAGCTTCTCCACTGCAAATCTGTGCCTGGCACACATTTTTATAGGAGCATTGAACACTATGCCTGAGACATAATATGATATTAAATAAATGTTTGATGAATGAAAGAAATAATAAATGTCAACAATAGAATGCTTAATATTTACAAAACACTTTTTTAAAAGATTTTATTTATTTTTAGAGATAGGGGAAAGGAGGGAGAAAGACAGGGAAAGAAACATCAATATGTGGTTGCCTCTCATGTGGCCCCCACTGGGGACCTGACCCACAACCCAGGCATGTGCCCTGACTGGGAATCAAAATGGCAACTCCCTGGTTCGAAGCCTGGGCTCAATCCACTGAGCTACACCAGTCAGGGCTTACAAAACAGTTTTAGATCCACTATTGTAGCTGATAATCACAATAACTCCAAACAAGAGATAAAGTTGCTTTTCCTATGTTTATAAATACTTGCACTGTATACTAAATCTCACATTCTTTTCTTTAGAAATAATGTAGTAAATGAGCAGATGAATATCCTAAATTTTTAAAGCAAATAGAACTGAAAATGTATATTTCTATTTTGATAATTATCCAATCTTCTATATTCTGGAATAAGGATTTTTGTATTCCAATTGACTATATAATTCTAAGAATGCTGAGTAGTAATAAAAAATGGCAAAAGTGCCAATATCAAGAAACTAAAATATATTTTAAACGTTGCCAGATTTATAGTTATCACTCAGCAAGTTCAAGTGTTCTACTTCAAAAAATGTATTGATTAATATCTATGAGATGTGGTTAGCTTAAAATCTGTTGACTCATGAAGGGCATCATGGGATCTACCCAACAGTATTCAGGCATTTTTTCAAATGTATGCGGATTCCTTTTCTATATTAACAGGGCTGGGGATGGTGGAATGCGGGCAGTGGCGATAATGAGTATATTAAGCCTCTGCCTACCTCATTCCATTAATGTTTGGAACTTGAGGCTATAGACACAATAGCTTCCTCAGCTGAGACATGGAACAATCCCTTGCCTATTTTCTCATCATCAAAGACATTCTATGTTGAGAATTTCAAAAAATCCATTTAGTTTTTCTTTTCTAAGAGCTAAAATACATCTCTTAGAGATAGATTTGCCTGTGATGGAATAACGGCGACGCCCTCTTTGGGGGTGGGGTTTTTGGCCTTGCTGGTATCCCTTGCTTGTATCCCAGGAGTCACATATGGTTGGTGCAGCAGATACAGCAGCAGCCCTTCTGCCAACTGGGCATCCAGGAAAACGTGACCTAGGATTGAGCCAGACACGTAGTGTTAACATACTGAGTATGTTGTTATGATTTTTTCATCTCTCTCTCTCTTTTCTTTTTTTTTTTTTCTGACTAGTTCCCGAAAACCCAGATTTAGTTCCAGTGTGTTCACATTTTGGGAAATGTAGATATGATTAAATCTCTTAGGCCTCAATCCATGCAGGGTGGACAAGCTTCTGGCTTGAGTTTTACTGTGGTATTTGCACTTGGGACATGAGCTTAGGAGCCCTTAAGCATTTGGTGCACTTAAAATAAATCAAACAACAAGCAAACAATTTGAATTCATCTTCCTGTTACTTAGATTCTTCAATAGTAAATCTATGGTTTTTAAAGTAAAAGCATTAGTGTTCAAATTTAAGTTTTTTGTGATATGCATCTCCAGAGTCTCAAAAACAGGATTTGAGAAGATTGTGGAAATCATGTGCTTTCCTTAACATCTTCGGAGTACCGAAGAAGAGAGACAGGAACAGGATATTCCCTTTCACAGTGTGGAATAAATTACATTTTTATGTAACGTTTTTATAAACCACAATTTAAAAATGACACACAAGCCTAACTAACTTCTTATAAACAAGTTTTCAGAAGATATTTACAATTAGTAAGACACTGCCGCAAAACACCAGGCAGAATCAGGAGGACAGGGATCTCTGACTTCAAAGCCATCACCCCTTGCCTTCCCCAAACCCTCTGCTCCACCCAAAAGCATGTCTCTTTTTAACCTCTGCAATTTTACGCAAGCCTGGTGTCTGGTTCTGACTACAAGGCAGGAAACAGCCCATATGCAGCATCCAGGGAGGAAGAGTAAAAAACAAAACAAGCACAAAAATTTTTTTTAATCTGATACTTTACAAAGTTTATTTGAAGGAAGGGTTGGATTGTATTTTTTGTTTGTTTTGTTTTAAAACTGCCTGTTCCCAAGTGGACGAGGAACACTGAGTTGAGGTGAGGACAAGTTGGCTTTCAGCCTGCATGCTCTTCCTCGTTACACCCAAAGGGGATTTTAGAGGGATTTGGAATTCTTCTGATCTTTAGCTTGGAGGCCATGGGTGGAGCCCAGACATCCAGCATTCAGCTGATGGTTACTACTTCAATGCTTGCCCAGTGACCTCCACTGGCTATACTGTTTCACAGGGGAGGAAACATATCCCATGAGATAACTGAGAGGAAAAGAGGGATATTGGAAAAAGTTTGCTGGAAACTGGGGATGACGGTGTGGTGTACATATTTTTCTAAAGGAAGGAGGTTACCCAACCTGAAAGTCTGGGTCAAAGAAGGCATCCTTTAAGTTTACATAGTAAAAAGGCAGAATTGAGAAAATTAGTAAAATGGTTCTACCAAATTAATGAACCACAGTCAAGTAACTCAGGGGCTCCTTGAAAAATTTTCAAGCTGATGAGCTCCTTTAAATTGAAGCTTGCAAGGATATTACTGTTAATCCCTCCATAGTTAAAGGGACCATAATGCCTATTTGGCAGGGTCACTTTCTATCTACAGTGGAGTAATATCAATAACGGTAACCTCTTATACTCTCAAAAGAGTTGCAATTTGTATGGTAAATAATATGGTCACTCTTGCCCTGGCTGGCATAGCTCAGTGGATTGAGCGCGGGCTGCGAACCAAACTGTCGCAGGTTCGATTCCTAGTCAGGGTACATGCCTGGGTTGCAGGCCAGGTCCCCAGCAACTGCACATGAATGTTTCTGTCTCTCTCTCTCTCTTTCTCCCTTCCTTACCTCTCTAAAAAATAAGTAAATAAAAATCTTTAAAAAAAATAATATGGTCACTCTTTTTGTGACCCATGACTTTCAAGACTCCAGACAGTTTCTAGTACATAATATATATTATAGTGTCATAATTAAGGAGTCACTGACAAACTATTTATATCAAAAACTTCTTAAAGAGACAATCAGAGTGAAGAATCACACGATGCTTCAGCAATTAGGTGTTAAGTACAAATTCAAAACAAATTAATGCTGTTATAAGGTTGCCAAAACAAGTTATCTTAAATTACATAAATTGAAGTCTAATATCCAGAACCAGGGAAAACATTGATATTTTTTTCTGTGCTTTCAGATTCTATTTCAAGCCTAGTCTTTGATTCTAAGCATACTCCCTGAGATGGATTAATAAAATGAAGCACATTCAGAAAACAGAAACAAGGATAGAAACTCTGTGTGAAGCTATTGCATAAGTGATACAGTTAACAGAACTAACAAATGGTGTCCAAAAGGAAAGAAGGATTCAGGAAATGTCCTCAAATATATAAACACGTATCAATGTAGGAGAACAATGACTTTATAAATCTTTAGGTTAGAATAATAAGTTAAAGTTAAGCAGCAGTAAGAATCTGTCCACAATGAGGGAAAACTTTCTGCCTAATAAAATTTTCCCAAAAGGAAATGATATATATATGAAGATGATAAAAACTGATAGAGGTATTCAAGCAAAAGCTAAATGACATGTTAATGGGGATATAATAGGGCAAATCAATACATCACATAGAAGCTAGGACTCACTAAACTCATAAATTCTACACACTATCATTCTAATTAAATAGTGGGTCGATAGTTCAGAAAAACCTTCTACCATGGTATTAATCACCATCACTCTGTTTACATTTTGAAGGTTCTTTGAATTTGTCACACTGTCTGTTCTTTACAGTAAATACAATAGAATGTCCAATTTTTTTTTAGTCTATCAATTATCAGTACCATTGTCTAGATGGTACTGATACCATCTAGGTATCAGAGTAAGGGAGGCCATTAGAAATGTGAATTCCTGAACTGGCCCCACTCCAGGATACTTAACCAAAATCTCTGAGAGGATGCCCATGTAGCTAGAAGATACATGTTCTGGAATGATCCACAGTCTGTATCTGTCTACCTACCATCATTTAGTACCCACTGGAAACATTAGAAATATTCTGCAGTCATTATTATTCTCGAAAGCTAGAAACAGATAACCCTGTCTCACCTGCTATAAATGTTCCTTGTTTGAAAATGTATTAGGCTCCTTTAGGATGCATACACCAAAAACCTAACCCTCAAAAGAAGGAAAATAATTGACTTAAAACACTAGAAAGTTGAAGAGATGAGGCTGTATTCAAACATGAATTCACAAGTTTCCTGCCATCAGAGTCTTGTTTTGCATTCTCCTTCTGCTTGCTCCATTCTGCTCGAACCGTGTCCTCATGTGGCTCTCTTAGCAGCAAGATGGCCCAGCATTCTCACAGTTTAAGTTCACTGAAAAACAGTGAGCATTTATTACCAAGAGCTCAGAGAATGGGGAAAATTCTGATTGTCCTAACTTGGGTTGAATGTCCACCCCTGGAGACATGTGCATGAGGGTTCCAGTCCCATTCCTGCCGTAAGGACTAGCAGAATATTATGGAAGGATGACTGAGCCACCACATGCACACTACAAAGGATAATACAATGGACAAAAGAATAGAACTAAACCACAGTCATTTTCTATTTTAATCTCCAACAGGATGGCCTTTTCGTGATAATACTTGTTAGCAACTGACACCAGCTATAGTGTCATGCTATGAAGTTATAGTCCCTGTCAGAAGCTATCACAATGCATTAGGAAAATCCACACTCTCTGAACATAATGCTGTTGGCTCCTACGTATTTGCATTATAAGAATGTGACTGTACATTAAGTATAACTCATCACTGGACTATACTACCCATTACCCGAACTTGAAAAGTTCCTGATAAAAGTGTCTCTTCATTTTGCATGACTCTGGGCTCTCCTCCAGGTGGCTCATCAACATGGCTGAGTTACTGATCTCGATTAAGGTGTTCCTTCTATAAAAGGAACAACAATGGAAGTTTACAACACAAATATTAAGGTATGAATCACCCATAATTGAGGTAAAAAGGACTTTTCTAAGCCTTAAGGTTTGGGATTTAACTCTCTGGTTGAAAGCCAACAGGAGCTGAGTACATAATTCTTTATTATAAAATCTGTAAAAACTAAGGTCAAGTTCAATTCAAATGAAATTATCACTTCTTAGAAGTTCAGTAGATTTGGTTTAATTCACTTTTTTGATTTTCACATAGCTGATTAATTCTCTTTTCAGTTGCTTTTCTGGATTCCCCATGCCTGCCACCTTTTTATAAATTCCTTTGATTGGTTCACTAAGTTAACAGCTAGTTCTTGCCCTGAATGTCAGGCTCTTAGGAGAATCATAGTTACCTTTTCCTTCAACAACTTAATTAGAGACAAGGGAATTCTCAGCTACTCTCATTTCAGGGATCTTTAAAAACCCCGAAGAAAAGAGATTTTAATGGGCTTAACTATCCGTTCTCAAAGAGAAGTTAGATACCTCTGTCCCTTATAAGAAAACATCACAAATGTGTTTAAACTTCCACATGTCCAATCCAAAACAGAGTAGTTTGTCATTAACAAACGGGATAGTAAAAATATGTCTTTATGCTGCAGAGGAAGAAAGAGATGGAGAGAAATAGAGGGAGAAAAGGAAATTTTCAAAATGGAGTAATAAATATTTTCATTATAAATGCTCAAGACAGAATCTTTGCCAATATAATTATCTTCAGCAGAAATAAATAGCTGGATAATTTATACTTTTATATGCTGTATAACCCAAAAGCCTTCCATTTGATTTTCATGGAATACTTTACTATAATCACCTGAATAGAAAGTCATAATTTATTTTACCATTCAACTCATCTTATACAAAGCTTTAACATCATTCAATGGATTTGACAAATAATCACTCTTCCTAAATAACTGATCTTGTTGCAAAATCTTGGCACTGCCAGGAAAAACGGTTTCCTGTGCTTGTGGAACATAACACTAAACTCTTTTCCCTGCTGCCCCCGCAGCTCCCAAGGGACCTGGCTTCCAAAGAGAATTCTTTTGTGCAGGTTGTGAATACTTTTTTAACTTCAATTTGTTTGGAAAGGGTCAAAGTTAAGGAGGAGGACTTTTTTTCATTGATCTATTTCCTGTATTTAATTATTTGACACAGTTGACTCATGACTATGTAATTATCTCTTGAAGTGTTTAACATTAATATAAAATGGTACTATATTTCCAAGCCAAATGGAATTTTTATGAGGCCATACAACCCTTTTTGGCTTTACTTTTTGTTTAATGGTCATGCTGTAGCAAACAATGATGTGCAATATGAACGGTTAAACTATTCTCTTAATTATTGCATCTGGTTTACCATATCCTGCCCATCTAGTATGTTTTAATTGAAGGGCAGAAAAGATCTCTGGTTGATCATTGATGGTTTTAAATTGGCACATAACGATAATACTGAGTTCTGGAGGGAGTTCTTCCTAAATCTCAGCATATGTCTTTATGTTAAACAATTAAACCACATCTGGAAAGAGAAAGCAGATCAGTACATTCCTCAGTGGACTCTGAGAAAACTGATTCAGTGGGCTGAATACTTGTTATAGGGAGAGAGAGAGAGAAACAGGGAGAGAGAGGGAAAGATAACCTTGAACTAGAGAGAGTTTGCAGATTTACAAAAAAAAAAAAAAGGAACAGGTGTTTGAAGGAAAATTCCCACAATGAAATAGTTTCATATAGGCAAGGGCATTTAAGCAATAATGAGAAGATTTCATGCATTTTTATGCAAGGGCACCAGGGGGAATTAGTAACAGAAGAATATAAAGATCTTATTTCAAGAATGTATATTATTATCAGGATTTGCCGAGTCTCATGTACAAGTTAGTTGAACAAGGACTTACTTAACATTTAAAAGAGAATTTAGAATATGTTTAGAAAGAGTTAATATGCTGTTCACATTGCCTGAGGCAAATCAATAGGAAAATTACTCTTGGGAGCATATTTCCAGGTGAGAGTTAAGGGGAACTTCCATCAACCCCAGTCTCCTCCTTGGTAGACGATGACCAACTACTGCCTATCCCCCTCTCTGCCTCTCACCTTGAATTTCTCCTAACACACTCCTCTGGGATGCTGAAAGGGAATTCTTCCCCAAACAGGTATTTATCACATATTTTCTCTGCTGAAAAAAAAAACATTAATAGCTCCCCAGTTATTGCCTCAAAGAAAAAAACTCAAGTTAATGTATCTGACAGTCAAATTCTCCATAATCTGCCTCTACACTATTTTCCTGGGCTTATTTTTATTACAACTCCCCATCAGAATTTTCTTTTCTAGCCAAGCTGGTTTATTTTTTTTCCTTTTTCTCTACTTCATTTTTTATTGTTTATTCTATTATAGTTGTCCCAATTTTTTTCCCTTTTGTCCCCCTCCACCCAGTCTACCCCTGTTGGCCACAACATTCCCCTAACATTTTTTGTACTTTCTTATTTCAGCGACAAAATTTGCCTCACCCAGAATGTCCTCTCTTTGGCATCTCTCTGAAAAAATTTCCAACCAATCCAGTCTACAGTGACTCCCCCTTTCTGAGCATCCTCAGAATACCCATGTTTGTGTTATTCACTTATCATTTCTTGATTTAGATATTTTATTTGTTTGCTTTATGTGCAAATGTCTCAAGTACCTGACTGACTGTAAATATTATGCATTCCAGAATTTTGTCTTGTGTTTTTGAATGCCCAATCTCCCACAAAAATACCACAATCTTTCACATAATAGACAGACCTTTTTAAGTAATTGACAATTCCAAAAAATTGCAATTACTCTTGAAATTAAAGTCTACTTCTGAGATGAACAGTACATGTGAACTGTATCTTGTATTAATTTGTTAGGGCAGCCATGACAAAATACCACAGACTGGGAGGATTAAAAAACAGAAAGCTATTTTTCTCAGTTTTGGAGGCTGGAATTCCAAAACCAATGTGTCAGCAGGTTTGGTGTCTTCTGAAGTCTCTCTACTTGGCTTGCAATGACCACCTCTTTGCTGTGTTCTCACATGGTCTTTTCTCTACATGCACATCCCTGGAGTCCCTTTGTGTGTTCAAATTTTCTCTTCTTATAAGAAGACTCTGGTCAGATTGGATTAGGGCCTACCCTATGACCACATTTCAACTTAGTTACTTCTTTAAAGGTTCTATCTCCAATACAGTCACATTCTGAGGTACTAAGGGGAAGGGCTTCAATAAATGTACTTGTGAGGACACAACTGAGTTTATAATCTACATTATATGACCATCTTAGTTATACATTCTATTGTGTCTTTTTCTGCATTTCCAAATAGTTGCACTTGTCAGAAGTTACTAGCAGAGATGTTAGATTTAATGGGTTTCAGCACAAAATCAAAAACTTCAGACTTTGAATTTCAAATATGAACTTCTGGGGTACCATTCTGTCCCCTTTTCTCTTCACTCGATTTATCTCCATGTTTGCTCAACATCCATTGCTATTAAGTTCTTCCTTCAACTTCCCAGTATAAATCTAACTTACAGAAAAGGAACTAATGAAAACTAAAATGTAATTGATTATTACATCAATTGTAAAATATAATTGATTATTTACTAATATAAATAATCAATGTTTCAATTAAGGAACACTTTAGTCACAACCAAAAGTAACCCAGCCTAAATGTTCTTAAACATGAGGAAATTTTTGACTCACATAACTTAAAAGTATCAACAGTGGTGGAACATTAGATTTGGATGGATCCAGGAGTTCAAATAAAGGCAACAGAACATGGTTTCTCTTGTTCCTTCTCACAGCTTTGCTTCCTCCAGTTTGGCTCCATTCTCTGGTATGTCTCACCTTGTAGTTTAAAAAATGGCTCTAGTACCTCAGCATATGCCCTTTCAAGTTCAGTGTTGTTACCTGATAGTGTTCCCAAGACTTAAGAATTTTTCTTACTAGGATAGCTCAAGAAGCATCCTCATTCCTAAACCAATCCCTAGGATGAAGGAGACATAAAATGCTAAATGGCCAGACTTGCATCACACGTGTCACCCCTGGAAGTGAGTGTGGAGCCTCCACTGCCCCAAAATACATACAAATTAAGGGTGAGAAAAGGAGTGACTCTGTAAAAACAAATTACAGTTTTGCTAACAAAAGGAGGAGGGACAGAAACATGGCAGTCAAAATTTAGCAAAAACCCACAGCAACACGTAAGCTTAAATCCACCACTCCTTTGGATAGTAGGGGCAGAGCAGAAAGGCCTCATTAAACCATCAAGGCAAAGAACATTATTGAACAAAGGTCCTCCTTTGCACCCTTGAAATTATACCACGTAGCAGTCAGTTCTGTTTGATTGCTCCTGATTTGGTCCACTTATAAGAACGAATTTACTCCACTCTCTGGTGTCCCAGTTTTCTCAATGTCTCTCTAAAAGCCAGAGTCCAGGATTAAGACTAGAATTCAAGTTGTTGAGGTTGCCTAATAAAAGGACAAAGCAATTTGAAAATGGAAAGCTGCATTCAAGCTCTTATTAATAATTGTGTCTCTGCTGAGCACATGTAGAGACAGATAATTAGATTCATACAAAGAGTGGTCTCTAATTGCATCCAGATGTGAAGAAATTGACAGACATCCACTAAGGGAAACTGTACAAAATAACCAAGAAACAAATGGAATTGCAATGCGGAAGTTTATGAAGACTGATGGGCTGAATGACTACAAAGCCTTTCAGGCAGCCTTTTAGTCACACACTGGAAGAAATTTATTGTTGCACTGAGCATTACTACAAAGCAGCATGGTCAAAAACCAATGGCATCCCCTGAAGAAAGAACACAATACATAACACAGAGTCCACAGTAAGGGCATTTTAAAGAGTTTAACTGTTTTAGAGACACCACTCTTTTTATTCATCAGCTGTGTTTAAGGTTAACTCCATGGCATTAAAAAAGAAACTCCATCACTTGGGGGTCTCCTGTTTATGCCTGTCCTACATAGGGATATTCTATAAACACTGCTAAAAACCTAATTCATCTTCACTTAATAGAAGAGATCTAACTCGATGCTTGCCCAATAGGGGTCCAAATGGGTGTATTCAATTCACATGTAACCATAACCAGGTGTTAGAAGGAGGCAGTAGTTGGCATCAAAACCACCCACATATGGTATCAAAATCAATAAATGCAAATACATACACTCATAATACTTGAGGTAAAAGGAATTATGTAGTGCTTGTGGAGAGTTATAAACCTGAAATTGATCATCTTCATAGTCATTCAATAGCCATTTTGAGTAGGAAATAGAATGTTCCCAGCCCTGACCAATGTGGCTCAGTTGGTCGGACATCATCCCACAAGGAGAAATTTTGCCGGTTTGATTCCCCAACATGGCACATGCCTGGGTTGTGGGTTTGGTACCTGGTCAGGTCACCTATGACAGGCAACCAATCAATGTTTCTCTCTAACATTGATGTTTCTCTTCCTGTCACTCTAAATATAAATAAATAAAACCTTGGGGAAAAAAGTGCTCCAAATAGAGGAAATAGTATAAGTAGAATTTCTGAATGAGTAAACACTTTGTTAGTTTGAGAAAATGAAGAAAGCTATGCTAGATGGATTATAAAGAAAAAGAGGGGAGTGATAGACTGGGAATGAAACAAAACCATAAATATAAAATTATGAATATGTTTTTCTGGCTTGCATAAGTGAACTACAGTATAATTTTCTAAGACAGAAATGACTGGGAAAGAGAGAAAACACAGATTTAAGGGGGAAAGGGCATATTTTGGACATATCAAGTTTGACACGTATGTGAACCACCCAGCTAGAAATGTTAAGTAGGATACAAAAATTTGGAGATGAGGGGAAAAGTTTAGGCTAAAGACATAAATGTAGAAGTCATCACCATAAAGATGGCATTTAAATGCAGAGAAATTGATGAGATCATCTACTGAGAAATGCAATGACAAAAAGGATGGAACAGGATGAGGTAGAAATCACAAAGGAGGCTGAGATGGATTGGTCCATGGGGTGGACGAAAAGGCAAAAGAATGTGACAACAGAAGGCAAAAGAAGGAGCAAGAAAAGAAGGGACTGACTGACAAAATGCTGCTCTCTGCATGACAAAGATGAGGCCATAGAATTGTCCCTGGATTTAACATCATGGGAGTCACTGACCAAAGCCACTCTGATGCAGTAGTAAGTTCAACTGCAGCGAGCCAATGAGTGAAATTGGACATGAAGGAAAGAGAAGAGTAACACTCTAACATGGCATCTCCAAGATGGCTGGACTTTCATATTTGCTGCTTCTTTCGGTTCTCCAAGGTCTAAAATATTACCCAGCATAAATACAATAGGTACTGAATAAACAATTGTTGAAAGAGGAGTAAGTTATAAATTTAAACTACAATTATTCCACTCAGTGGAGAGATTTTTCTATTACAGTTACCTTCTCATATATTAGCATTACAAAAGAATTCATTCAGCATTGGAGTTTAGTCAGGAGAATGACAGAGAAGAGATAGCAAGGGTACTGAGGGTATTTTCCATGAGTAATAGTGGTGATGGGCTATGGAAACTGAGCAGCCAGAAAGGGAAATAAGGCAAGGAGGAGGCTGATGGAGAGAAAGGAAATGATGGGCAACAACAGACTAAATGTGTTACTGCTGCCAAAGAATAGCAGCATTGGGACAAGTCAAATACATGATAAAGAAAATTAAAAAATGTTTATGAAAAAGTGAGGTGTTTGAAACCAACCTTTTAAAAGTGGCATATTTTCAGGTATAGCCTTGGGGAGCTGAGGTCAGGCCACATATGAGCAGATCAAAGAATACAGGGTACTAAGCAGTTTTCTATATGGATGCTCAACTTGCCAAGAAAAATCACAAAATCTGGGGAGAGAAAAATATTTTGAGCCAAGAACTAAGGCCTTTGACAAAGGATGGGAACTGAGGTCAGTAGATGAAAGCAATGAGCCTGGGCAAAGGATAGTATATCTAAATACCACAGACCTCAGTGAAGTAATGTGTGTGTGCACACATGTGTGTGAAAGAGAGAGAGAGAAAGAGAGGGAGAGGCCATCATGCTCTGTAAACAGGGATGGAGAGTAAGATGGACACCAATGTCCCTTCCTGTCCCAGAAGTACGTGAGTATGAGAGAGAAAACCAGATTTGCCCCTAGGCAGGCTACAAGAAAGGAGTGGCCTCAAGAGTGAGTCAATCTTCAGTTACAATGGAGTGATAAAGGAAGGATACTTATAAGAAAAGTTTGGGGACAGAGAAGTGTTAAACCAAGAGTAGAAATCCCAGAGGCAGAGTAGTAGGTTTTCGGAAGAAGGAGAGAGAAAGGTGGTTGGCGCAAAGCCAGACAGAGGCACAATTCTCCTAGTGATAAGTGAGCAGGGAGGACAGGTATACAGCAGTGACTGAAACAAGGAAGCATGGAAATACCCTGGTCATCTCTGAAAGGAAGTGCAAATTGAGGCCCTATTTGGTTTTTTCCTGACTCTAATACAGGTAAAATGTTGTGGGAGCACTGGCAGGAGCTTCGAAGGCAGCTGTGTGCAATGACATGGTGTCCCAGGGCAACCATTTTCAATGCATTCCTTTGGAGGAATGTTTTGGCAACACTTCATAAAGTTGTGATTCATGGTTTCTATAAGTAAGGAATCAAGGAGGGCTTTAGTTTGGTGGTTCTAGCTTAGAAGTTCTTTGAAGAATTCCATCAGGCTGTCAGTCAGGGCTGTAGTCCTCTGTTGTCTACATTGGAGGATGATGTAATTCCAAGTTCATTGTGGTTGTTGGGAGTTATCAGTTCCCCCTGGTTTGGGCCAGCTGCTCTGTTCATCATCATATGGGCCTCTCTGTAGGCCTCCTGAGTGTGCTCATGGACATCTCCATAGCAGATGATAGTCCCTCAGAGGGTGATCCAAGAGACAAAGACCAAGACAGAGGTCATCATCTTTTATTATGTAATCTCAGAAGTGATACACCATCACTTTTGCCATAGTCTATTGGTCACAGTGCAAAGCTGCTGCAATGTGGGAGGGGACTACCTAAGAGTATGTATACCAGGATGCAGAGAGGATTAGGGGCTTTCTTGGAGTTTTTCTGCCAAAACCTATCCTCTGGCCCTTCATCATTCAATATCCTTTCCACACGCAGAATAGACTCAGCCACTCCCAAAGCCCCCCAAAAGTATAACATCAGGTTAAAGCCCAGAATTTCTTTATCTAAAGCAGATACAGGGGAAGATGAACAGATGAACCTTGAAAGGATTTTTAGTATAGTTCTTCAAGTACATTTCCCCTTATCTGCATATTGTAAATTAGAAAAAAAGTTATGATAGCTATCATAAAATGGTGGCACAGAAATAATGTAACCACTGTAGGCATTCTTGCTCAAAATGTGAAGAAATAAATACACAGGACTCACTGATTCATATCAGTCCTGAAATCAGGAAGGCAAATTTTAGACATTCCTTCATTAGGACTCACTGCTACATCTGCCTGGAATGATTCTTCATGGCCCTCGCTTCTGCTCCAGGGCTCTTGGTTCAGCAAGATGACTTCCTGCCATTTCCTAGGTACAATGGAGTTCACAGACTGGCATATTACAAAAACAAAAAGGTCCACCTGATGAATTTCCCTCAACTCCTCAAGCTACCTCTTCTCCTTTGGCTCTCCTCCCTTCTCTCCCACTGCTCTGTTACTAGAGATGCTTATTTTGTTGTGTGGGGATGAGAGAAAAATAAAAGTGATGAAGAGAGCTTTGGAACATTGCCTAATTTTTGAGCTCATGTAATTTTTCTGAACTCTTGTTTTATGGTAAGATTTAGCCTGGGACGTGACCTGACTCCCGTGACGTAGACAGAATGCCATAAAGACAAGAAAATCTTGTAAGAGCCTACCAACCAGTGTTTTCTGTTCTAAATAACCCAAGAGATACAGTTTCAAGGTAAGAGAATGGGTTCATTTGTTAAGAAAGAAATAACACACTCCTTGTTGGACAGCCAGAAACGAAGTCAGATGACAAGTGCAATGATACAACAACACTGACTTACATGGGCGTTCTTTCTTTGGATAGTTCCTACCAACACCTCATTCCTGCAGTCCCAGAACACCTTAAGGTCCATTGTAAAAACAAACAAAAAGCAACACAACAAAGAGGCACAGAGATTTTCTACCATCCAAGTGTAGTGGCTAACACCAGAGCCTTAGGCAAAATGACAACATTGGTTCTCCAACATTTCAGAAAATTTTCATACTCAAATAACTTGATTCTTTCTTCTAACTTTTGACTCTTCCTTACTCCTCAAGAAAATGAGCTTTTTGTTTCTGTCCCCAGATAACCAAACTCTTCCTCGCCTACACCATTGCCATTGTTTCAACCCTCCCACTGACCTCTCTCAATTTGCCCCATATTTGCCACTTCCAATGGATTTTTATGCATGTTAATTTATGTTAATTTAATAAACTCACTCATCTAATGAACAAAATTTTGAAACTCATCCTTTTTGGCATTTAAACAATTATAAGTTTATTAAATAATTTATCTTGATTTTAACTGCTATAATATATGTGACATGGTTTTCTCTCATGTGGGCATGATAGTTGAGTCTTTTAAATATTGTAAACACTTAAAATAACAAATAAAACAGTTACAATGACAATTAATTATTTTAAATGTCAACATCATGGGTCTAAATCATTATTATTTATTTACTTTTATATTCATAACTTTCTAGAGTTACCACTATAATTATTTTTATTTCATTGCAGGGTTGCAGCCCTCAAAATAAAAAAGAAAACCACTTTGACAAGTTGAGTTAAGGTACTTTGGTTATAAATGAATTGATTCTTGACACGGCTAGATTCAGGTTCTTGTTTTCAAAACAAATCAAATTCAAGCTACTAAAAATCAAATTAATTTTGATTTTGTAAGTAAATTTTATTTGCTACATCACTAAGACTTTAAAGTCCATACCCTTTATTTAGGCTCTAATTTTTGCAACTTTGTTACTCCAGCTAAAATGACGCATTTTAAGCCTTATATTTATTACCTAATTATTTTGTTTAAAAGAAATAATTATTTAAAACTTGTTATTATGAAATATTGACTTGGTTTAGTATAATTATTAAAAATTTGTGTTTGCCACCCTAGCTGATGTGGCTCAATGCATTGAGAGCCAGCCTGTGAACCAAAGGGTCACTGGTTCAGTTCCCACTCAGGACACATGCCTGAGTTGCGGGCCAGGTCCCCAGTGGGGGGTGTGCAAGAGGTAACCACACATTGATGTTTCTCTACCTCTCTTCTTCCCTTCTTTCCCCTCTCTCTAAAAATAAATAAATAAATAAATAAATAAATAAATAAATAAATAATTTTTTAATCATTGTTCAAGTACAGTTTTCTCCCCCCTACTCCCATTCCAGCCCACCCCCCCAACCCTCCCCCCTTCCCCCCCATTACCCCCTGAAATTCCCTCTTCTCTCCCCTCTGGTCACTGTCAGACTATCCCCTATTTCAGTGTCTTTGGTTATATTTTGCTAGTTTTTTTTTTGTTTTGTTGTTTAGATTCCTGTTAAAGGTGATATCATGTGGTATTTGTCTTTCACTGCCTGGCTTGTTTCGCTTAGCATAATGCTTTCCAGCTCCATCCATGTTTGCCTTATAGTATTTCATTGAAATGATCAGGCTCACAAAGAAATTTTATCTCCAAAAACTGAGAGATTAGATGCATGTTATTAGATCTTCTTTTGATGAGAATATTAGATTCATTTACTGTTAATGCATTGTTGACTGCCCCTTCCCCTCCTCTGTCTCCATATTTTTCTATTTAAATCAATTTTTAAAAGTTATATACAGTAAAATTTACATTTTTTTGCTGTCATTGTTCCATTACCTAAAAAGTTACCTCATATTGTCCCCCTGTAACCAACCCTTTCCCTCAACTCCAAGTCCCTGGAAATCACTGATGTGTTTTCTGATCTGGTGTGTCACATAAATGCATTCATACAATATGTAAGTCTGTTGAGTTCTGGCTTTTTTGTGCAATGTTATGCATTAAAGACTCATCCACAGCACTCCATGTATTAGCATTGTGTTCTTTTTTATTGATCAGCAGTGTTCCAATATATGCGTGTACCACAGCTTGCCTATCCATTCATTAGTTGAAAGACATTTAGATAGTGTCCACATTTTAGCAATTATTATAACAAAGTTATTTTAATTTTTCATTTAGATTGCTGTATAAGTTTAAATTTGTATTTGTTGGTGTAAATACCTAGGATTGAGTTTGATGGGTCATATACTAAGTGTACATTTAACTTTAAAAAAAAATTGCTATACTGTCTTCCAAAAATGGCTATACTATTCTGCATTCTCACTGGCAGTATATGAAAGTTTCAGTTGCACTAACATTGTGTACTTTTAGTATGATTTTAAAAATTATTATTTTAGTCATTCTACTAGTTACATAGTAATAGGTCAATAGTAATAAGTTTGTAGTAATAAGTTGTATTACATTATTTAATTTGCATTTCCCTAATGACTAATGATATTTAGCATCTTTCCACGTGAACCTCCATTGAATTTTTAGCTCCACTATTACAGAGTTTATATGTTAATGTTCACCATTGAATTCTCACCACTCAGTGCCTAGCATATAATAATTTGCAATTAATATTTGTTAAGTGAAAAAATGGCAGAACCCTTGTATTCAAGAAGAAGTTATGGAACCTTGTCTTTACTTCAGATCCTGCTAACTAAGCCTCCATAAAAGTTGAAGAAAATAAAAATACAGGTAACAGAAGGGATGGATAAATTACAAGAGTCTGTCACTCCAAAGTAGAGATAGGGACAAGGATAGAACCTTGGAGGCAGGGTATGTCACTGCTGCCACACCCAAAGGGCCAGCCTGGGCTGGAGATAAGCAGTAGTACCTAGCAGTGCTAAGCAGCCAAAACAGAGAGGTGTACATGGCAATCAAGCTTGATTTATTTTAGTAACATTAATATAACTCTCTCACAGACCAATCAAGTTCAAGTCCTTCCTGTCCTCCTCTTCCTTCCCCTCTTTCTTCATGCCCTCCTCCTTCTCTTCCTTATCAGCAATCACAAACATTTATGGCGCAATTAGGGCATACCAGCACTGTCTTTTAAGTACTTTGCATAGTCATATAGCCTTCACAACAACTCCAAGAAGCATACACTACTCTTCTCACTGTATAAACAAGTACTAAGGATTACAGCTTGCTGAGAGTCACAGATGACCTTCACAACTAGTTTCATAACTCAGCCTCAAATTCTACTCAGTCTAACAGCAAAGCCCTCACCTCATTACTTTACATGATCACCTGTTCAGTGAGATTTCTTTACTAGCCTCTTCTCAAACACTCCATTTTACAGTAATTCACTTCTGGTTTGCCTGTTTCCTTCAACATGAGGACCTAAGGCCAACCTACTGCGTAGATCAATTAGGTAATGTGATTTTGGGGAGATTGGGAAGGCCCAGATGTCCTAAATTCACAATGATTGATATGTACTTCATTCTCTAACTTAAGATTTTGGATTACAAGTTTAATTGCCAGGTTGCCAAAGACAGCTAACATCTCAATTACTTAAAAAGTTAATATGACTGGAAAAAAACCTGAAAGTTTTGATGAGCAGGAGAAAAAGGAACATAAGAACAGTGAGTACTTGAGAAGATAAAGATATAAGAGGAAACATGAAAAATGATCTAAAGTCACCAAAGACAGAGTGTTTGATATGTATTTACTGAATAAATGAATAAATAAAAGATAACCTTGAGTCACTTCTCAAGTTTTGCCCACTGGTTTTTCTTGTGATCAACATTTTTTCTGGCAGAGTGACAGGCTATGGAGTCTCCCTGCCATCAGCATTGTCCTTCAACTTAATGAACTGGGAAACACTGATGAATGGTGATTCTCATCCAGTATGAAAGCTAAGGAAGTAATTGCCAGGTGATCCACTACGTGCATCGTCTTTGATTCCACTGCATTTAACATTGTGCTGTTCAAAGAGATTATCAAATGATTTTTAGTAGTTTGAGGTTCAATAAAGTGAAATACAATTTTTCCTACAGCACTTCTTCCTTAGTTTTTGTGATCAAATATGCCAAAGTAAAACTAATTTGTGGAACTTATTAAAACAGAGGGCCAAAGACACAGAACAGCTGGCCATATCAAGCTCCTCACCCATCACAGTCCCAGGAGTTTGAGGGTCAAGTCCAGATGCCAGGAGGCACAGACATGCAGTCTGTAATGATTTGGAGACTACAATACCAGTGGATTATGGCTGAGGGACCAGGAACCACAGCAGGAAAGCCTGAAAATGGACTGGAGACAAACTAGGAGCATCCACACCTCCCTCTACTCCAAAGTCCCTCTAAACTGGCATTCCAAAGCTGCTCACTCAGACTCTTTTATGTGAGGGTGACTATGTTTATGCCCTGTATAATCAGGACAGGGACAAATAGTAATAATGCAATTAACCAAGACTGGAAATTGAATGATGACATTTGAAGAAGAATATTGATTTCACACCTGATCATATTAGTTTTTGATTGAGCACTCACATAAAGATGTCCAGTGGGTCTGGAGATTAAACCCACTGGATGTCTAGTGCTTGGGAAGGGCACAGAGATTTGGGAATTATCAGCATGTAAATAATTAAAACAAAAATTAAAAGTAAAATCACTGTAGTTCAGCTCTTTCAGGCTCAGAATTCAGTCAATTCAGCCTTTAGACCTGATTATGCTCCATTTCCTACATCTGGATCCCTGCCCTATTCATGGTGCCTGAGCTCCTCTTTTAGTTCCTTACTTCATTTATTTTAAAACTGGTATTGCTACCCTTGGTGGTGGTGGTGGTGGTTGTTCTTCTCTTCTTGGTCTCTTCCTAATTGCCCCTTAGCTCTGCCCTATGTGAGATAATGACTGACTCCCCTGCCTGTGCCTGTTAATGTTTGCCCATCACAACAGTGTGGGAATTGTGTGGCCCTTGCTGCTTTAGAGGAGAGTCATTCATTCATTTCTGTTCCACACACAGGAGTCTCATTGACCATCTGGACATCACTGCCGAGTCACTAGTGGGACCACCCCTAAGATCCATCCCTAGAGTTGCCTGACCTCCAATTCTATGTACACCAAGCTGCCACACAAGAAATATATTAACTATTTTATAAAAACTTAATCCACAGTATCTTGCCCAGCCAAGGCTTTCACATAATACACTATAATAATATAGGCTCATCCTATATTTGATTCATCTCATCCAGTCTGGTTCTTTTCAGAGTGTTTCTATATGACACTCTGTAGCCCCTATTCAAATTCATCTGTTTTCCTTGCCCGTTCTTTGACTCTGCCTCCCACAGCGTGTGTGACTGTAAAGCTGCTTCTTCCCCTGGGGGCTTCTGATAAGCCCACTTAGCTCTTTAGTGGATGGCTACAACTTTAGTTTGGAATTCCCAGGAAACAGACTCTCAGAGGGAAATCTGCATGCACAGAGTTTATTGGGAGCACTTTATAGAACAACCCTTGTAAGGAAGTGAGGGGAGCAGGATTGGCTGAGCAGAGGAAGAGACTGAATTATGATACTTTTGCACCAGGGGCCTCAGCCAGTCCCACAGAAGCTCTGAAGCTGGGTGGGCACATCAAAGTTATATCCAACTGGGGCAAAAGAGTCAAGCCTTTTAAGACCCTATATTAACTAGTCATTGGACAGAGGCTACTTTTAACAAGGGGGAAACCACTCAGACAAAGCAGCTCCTTTCAGCCCGGAGCCATTGAAGAGAGAGAAGCTCTCCATCACCAGGGTGAGGTACCGGCACCTAGGGGAATGAGCACACAGTCTTGAAGGGGAATCTGGGTGAAATACTACATCCAGCATATCTATCACTAACCTGATGAACCCAATCCCATTCCTCTCGTAAACAAACCCAGATTAGCTTCATACTAAAAATAAAAACCTCTAATCCTTCCTCCTCTAGTATTGCCTCCCTCAAACACGTAGATGTAACCAGCTGGGTATTACAGCCCTCATGACTGCTGTGAGCTGGAACAGCACCTACAACATGCCAACTGGATTCCATGGATATGGAAATCCACGAGCTGTTACACTATTATGGCTACTTCATTCTAAATCTAAATTAGTCTAGTCCACTGAGAACTGCAGGTGCTTTTAACATGCTAGACTATAACTGATACATTAAATGCATTATATACAATTTCAGTATATGGTTAATATACTTAAAAAAGAGAGAAACTTCAAGGACACTGACAGGAGGGGGCATGTTCAGGGTGGTATACCCACAGCCAGAGACTCCGAAACCCCATCCAATAAACAAATTGAGATATATGCATTTAAAAAATTTTAAGTTAGCTTTTTAAAATTAGCTTTTTAAATTTTAAAAATTAACTTTTTAATATAAAAATGTTTGTGTTCTCTATGAAACAACTACTTACGCAATTTCTGATTACTATATACTTTGTAATATATACTCAAATATGCACTATGGTTATCAGGAAAAAAATGTACAGGGTTTATTGTTAGGAAACCTAGTTTTCAGACCAAGCTCGGCACACTCACTAGCTGTGTGATCTTGCATAGGTTAGAACCCATTTTGAACCTAAACATTTCTAATCTGTAAAATGATCATGACAATAATAACGAATCTACTTTTAAAAGGCAATCAGAAAATCGAATGGTACCAAAAACTAATATTGATTCATTATTCTGCTAATTGCATTACATATATTTTCTTATTTTAAGTTTTAAAATAATCCAAAGAAGTATGTATTGTTATTGTTTCTACTTTAAGGAATGAGGAATGTGAAAGTCACACAAATTAAGTAGCTTCTCCAAGGCCACACAGCTAATAACCATCAGGTCTGTCCAATTCATGAGCCACGTTTTAATTCTCTTCTGCATTCCCTCAGTAAAATACACCTGGAAGTACTTTAAAGTTGGAAAAGCCTCATTTTAAATGTTTCTTTGTTTTGTCCTTCGTCCTTGTGGAGCCGCTTCTGTGGAGCCATTCCATGGTGAGAAAGCAGTTAGTATACGTTCCACTCAGTCAGCCCACCTGTGCGGACGGTTCATCCTGGAGCTTTACCCCAGTGACGGGGAGGAGAGGGTGGCAGCACTTCTGACACTGAAAGCATGTGCAGGTCTAATTCACATCTGCTGTCACTCCCCGATGGCAAAGTCACTCCAAAGTCCAACGATTCAAGTTCAAATAGAAGTTTTAGCACCACTTAGTAATTCTTATAAGACTGAGGGCTCATCATATATTTTAAGCAATCCATCTCACTGATTTATTTGTAGGTTTGTAAACATTCAGTCATATTAACATCTTTGTCCTCTTTGTAAATTCAAACAGGCTCCACTCTCTAAATATACTTTATTATTTCAGTGATGTAACAGGTAAGCCAGTCTAATTCTTTTTTTTTTAATTATTCTATTTCACTGTGCCAAAAATTTTAAAAATCTGTTTCAAAATATATTGGAACTCTGTCCAAAATATAAGATATTCACCTGTAAAAATAGGGTTTAGGGGATTTTGGGGAAAAAATGCAATTACATTTTTTAAAACACAAAAATTTTAATTGCTCACTTTATTTTTCTAAAGTCTCTGAAAACTCAAAAGAAGGGCTAAACAGATTCTGGACTTTATAAAAGAAATTAACTTCCCAGATTAATATATTGTTTGCCAAGTTTCAGTTTAGAGTGAATTTTTACAACCAAGTTATAAAACTCCTGAAAATACCATGGGGACTAAGAATGGAAAAGCTCAGAGCACTCTAATATGTCTGATGATAACCTAAGAGCCAAAACCACATGGCGAGATTGCTATCCCAAATGGTGAAAAAGGGATAGAGTCAGTTCATATGGTGAAATAAATGATATATTTTATGGCGTTCATATATTTTGAAAGGCATGCCATAGGGTATTCTGTAAAACTTTATTTGGATCTGTGGGAGACTGAATGACTCATTGGCTGGTAATGGGATACAGAGCTCTCTGCTTCGGGGCCACCAATACAAATCTTCCCTGGGAAGAGAGTTATAAAATTGTTACAGTGGATCAACTTTTGTGTAATCCTCACTCACCATCCACTCCTGCACTCCACACTCTCCACACCTTCTCCAGGCCTCCAAATTGTGGGGCTGAAACATACATTTGTACTTAATAAAATAAAAATTGATGCTTCTCATTTATCTTGCCTCTAAGTCAATCAACAGATAATCTGTGTAAATTTTAACAAAGACATTAAGAAACCAATGTCACATATCATAGCTTATTAACAAATATTTGATGGACTTCTTTAGCTCTTAAAAATCAGCACAGATCCCTAGCTGGTATGGCTCAGTGGACTGAGGACTGCCCTGTGAACCTAAGGGTCACCAGTCCAATTCCCAGTCAGGGCACATGCCTGGGTTGCAGGCCAGGTCCCCAGTCGGTGGTACATGAGAGGCAACCACACACTGATGTTTCTCTCTCTCTCCCCCTCCCTTCCCCTCTGTCTAAAAAGCTAAAATAAATAAAATCTTTTTAAAAAAATCAGCACACAATACAAGGAAAAGATCCAAAGAAAACTTATACAGGGATGAAGTAATAACCAAATTGAGAGAGAAGTAGAGGAAAGAAAACTCATTCACTGGGCACATCCTATAAATTGGACTGGGCATCAGCTAAGTATTCCCAGTTATATTACACAGTTCTCATGACCCTCCGAGATATGTTTTTTATCTACAGGTTGACAGGTGAGGATACTGAGGCTTAAGTGGATCAAGATTACACAGCTTGGGTACTCTGACTGTTGCTGCTAAAGCTATGGTTTTTAAAAGCCAATCCAAAATAAGAACAAGTTCATTTTGAGAAAAAGTATAAGTTTAAAAATATAACTTTTAAATGTCTGGAACTAATGTTATATGGACCATATAAGAGTATGTGTATATACATATAGTATATACATACTTTATAACTATATGTGTATCTTTAACATGCACACACTTTTGTAACTTGAAAAAACAAAATAAAATTTACCTTGAAAAGCTTTCTCAAAAAAGAAAAAAAATCTTCACAGCTTGGAAGACATAGGGCTCAGAATCAAAGATCTGTATGGTTCCGAAGCTTGTCTCTTGGCTTTGGCCTTCGGCCTCCGAGTGTGTGCTGAAGACATAAAACTCACTGCCGTATGCCCCCAACAAACTAAAACTCTGCACTGCCAATGAATCTCCACTATCTAATCTTCCAAATAAATGTTTTCTGCTCTTCCAGAGAATCTCTTCAACAAAAATTTGAAGACGTTTAGCAACCTGATTCTCTAAATCTTCCACAGGAACACATTTCATAATGATGAAAACAAGCATCTCCATTAGTACTAATGGAGATGCTCCACTTGGTGAGCATCACCAAGATACAAATCTAGGGTATATGTCACCCAGAGTAGATCACTTTTAACAACTCTCCCCCATGTCAAAGTTATTTTCAGGAATAACCAAGAGTGAACAAATAATAATAGTGGAAAGAAAAGAATTGCAGACAGAGAAGGGTTTTCTTTATTGAAAATCATATACAAAAATTATATAGATAATTGTCCAATAACTACTAAGTATAATTTAATAAAATTGAAATACTTGCAAAAAGTACAATTAGGGTAAGTACTAAATTGTACTACTCATTAGCATTGTATTTTTTTATTTGGTCCTTAGGTTTAAAACAATTAGCAATTTTAAAAGAATTAAATGAAGTTTTAAAGATACTGTTCAAGTTCAGTGAAATTTTTTTATTTACAAACTATTCACTTCCAGTGAAAGCTTCATACTTCATGTTTTACATTTTAAACACAGATATGGAACTCCAAGTGGTCACATGGCATGACAGAACTGAAGGCACTCAAGTTCTGTTTCTTCATTTTTACATTTTATCATAGTTTATTTCAAAGCTATTGCTCTCAACACGGGCACATAGAGTGCCACAAGAGACTCAAACAGTGCCTACACATTTTGAATCCTCAACAAACTTCTCAAAACAAGGACTTACAGCTGAGTTCTTACGTGTTGGGTAACAAACTGTACAACTGCAAGTGCAACAAAAAACTTCCACATGGAGGACAATGTATATTAAAGGACAAGCAATAAAAATGTGCTAATTTGAATTGATATATACATATATACTATTAAAATTCACCATTATGATTACTTAAAAAGTAAGCCAACAAAAATTTTTTGAGAGAGAAGTATTTTATAACTGACATAGTCTAGAATTGCCACTACATGGTTATAATGAAAACCAGCCACTTTTAGTGAGTTTCATTATTGGGTTTAAGTTCTTCATAGTTTGTGAACCCACGGCAGCTCACACTCATTGCCCCCACCCTTAATGTGCCACTAGCTCACGTGCCCATTCAACCCTGAATTAACAAAAATATCTTCAATGGTGTGACATCTCTTCAAAGGCATGACATAGTTGTCTTTCCCAAAAGTAACAAGTAAATTTTTGTGGAAATCTCTCTTCACAAGAGAACTATCAATCTTTCTAACACTATGTAGTATTTCCATCAAGTGGTCATTTGAAACTACGTGTCTTTAATCACCACTCCCAATATCAAAATACAAAAACACATAGCTGCTTTGTGGGGTTTTTTGTCATCTTGGTGGTATGTCTGAATTGCAACCGAGACAACACGACTACATGACAACATGATTAGGGCAACAAATATCAGATGACATATCCAGTCACATGACACAAGAACAGGTAGAGCAATCATCTATCTCAAAAGGTCTGGTGGAAGTCCAAACCCTTATATTAACATGTCACTTTAAATAAAGCTTATACCTTAATGTGGACAGATTTGTCAGCTTCTTTTCTGGAAATCATGCCCAGTACAATTAAAGGTAGGGGAGGGGGACATAAAAGTTCTGTAATATAAGTCAACAGATGAACAAAGATTAATTCTATCATCTGTAGAACATAGCCATGTGTCTTTCACCAATACCAACACTGACTGTGACTAGAAGGTCCAAAACACCAGAGAGATGTGTAGAAATCTATGATACTATGTGAAAACCTATGATTAGGAAACTGCAGGTGGGAAATTAATAATAATCAGAGAGGAAACCTAGCTAAATTTATTCTACACTGCATTTCTTGCATTAGCTTTAAAACCCCACACTTGAATTTTTTGTTCTGTTACATGGGAAAAGCACAATATTGTGTCTACCCATTAGAATCTGGATTTATCTTGACAGGAGCAAGAACCAACAAAAATGAGCTAGACCCTTCTTATTCCAGCATTTTAGTCTCCAACTAGAAACTTATTATAATATTATAATTATTCATTTACTATTAGTCCTTTCCATGAGCCTTTGAGTTACACTGCTCTTTGGTCCACCTTTAAATCTTCAAGTCTGGCACACAATGAGGACACACTCAGAAACAAATGAGTGGCACCCATTCACGTAACCAAACCATCTGAGAATCAGAGAAGTTGCTGGAAGGTAAGAAAAGCCTTCACCCTCAAAAAAGCAATAGTTTTAGGGTAAACAAGAGTTTTCCCAATGGCTCATTACAATTATGTGCTGGCAAATTTTGTAATAATTTTATTATGGTAGATTTATAGATATATTTGAACCTAAAGCAAGTTTGTTTCCATATTTTCTCAACTTTGTTTGAAGTCCTCCCATGAACACAAAACTGAAATCTTTGAAAAAAAAAAAACCCTTATCAATGTACATTGTTGTAGGCACAATATACTTGGAGTAGTCCACTTCTCAGATTCATAAACTTCATGAATGAATTAGCTTCAGAGTAGTCCTCCTTAGTTGTTGACTGCAAGCCAAATGAATGCAGTTTAAATGCCCTGGCTTCTTTCGAACACTCCCATCTTAAAACCTCATCAGAGTCTTCTAACTCTGCTTCTCAAAAGAACTTTTTACTTTTTAATTTCTTATTTGATCTCCATGTGTATATCTTAATTGTTATATTGTAAAATCAGATAGAATCCAAGGAAACAGAATTTTCTTCTTTCTCTCACAGAACATCAAAAAAAAAGGATATGATGGTCCCCAAAACAGGCCCAAGGACAGAATCAAAGGATGTCAGTTAGTGAATCATTTTGATGGGAAGAAGTGGCTTGACAAACACATACACTGTGTCTTACTATCTTTAAGCCTAATCATACAAAAGACAAAGGAAATGTTTGAGGCCAAGTAACACAATGCAATTAGAAAAAGTTGTCTTATTCAGGGATCATCTAAATATATAACACAGGAAGATAACTGGCAAAGTTCAAAATAATGGAAGGAAAGGATCATTTGAAAGTAAATTGCTCACTTTGAAAAAACATGTTTGATCAGATTTCCCAATGACTCACTCTACTTCGACTTTTCTGTTTTTCCCAAATGCCAGTTTCCTGGAATAAATAAATTCTGTTCGATAAGCTTTAAAAAAAGACCTGTAATATGTACAAAAGCATTAAACATAATTTGAAATTCAAATTGTGTTCCAAAGAAATTGTAGTGCATTAGATTTGTTCAACATTTACTGCTGTTATTTAGTAAATTTACATATAGCAATAAAAGACAGTTAAACCATTAAATTTCATGACTTTCTCAAAATTCCTCTTAAATTATGATATAAACAGAATACAAAATTAAGCTTAATTTTGTATCCTATTTATAAACATAGATAATTAGCCCACACATTGCAGATATCAATGTATTATTACCACTTTTAATATCCAATTATTTTTAGGACTTTGGTGATTTACTAATATTGACTGATAAAATTGTGTGTGTGTCTGTGTGTCTATAAGATGTATCAACATTATCTCTAAGAGGAGGAAAATCATAGGACTTCTTGAAAAATACAAAACATAGAATAGCACTAACAATTGTATAAAATACAAATTAGTTTTGAGAAAAGGAAAAATTTTAACTAACCACAAGGAAAATGTAAAAGAAGGGAATTATCAGAAAACAGTACTGATTTTCTCTAGTTTAAGTTTTTCAATGGAAATAAAGAATTTATTACTTAGGGAAGATTTCAATTCAGTAAACTTTAAAGGATTTTTCAGCCATCCTTAAACCTAAGAAAGCCTGGAGTCCATGTTCTAGGAAAATGTGTGTGATGGGAGAAGACAGATTTTGCAATCACCCCGACATGACTTCTTGCTTGGTCCTTCTGCCTATTTATGCTGTACGACCCCACCAGATGAACAATGAAGTCTTCACTAAATCTAGGCTGTAATCTCATTAGAATTAATCTCCCTTAACTCCAAATTCCTGTCTTTACCAATTAAAAAAACTCAGAAAGTAAATAGTGAGCAATAAAAATAAAATCCAATTATAACTGATAATATTTACTATCATGGGTCTATCCAGAGAAGAGCAGTAATGATAATCATTCAGAATTTGTAAAGTTACTTCTTTCAGTCTTCTGATTTAGCATGTTTACTTCTACAGCTACACAGCCCACATTGAAACAGAGTGTTGGCAACTGGTGAGATTGCAAAGAGTACATGTAAACCAATTGGGAAAACTCAGGCTAAAAGGACTGCCTTGTTTGCGTTCAGCTACGAATCCTAGGGTAATCCTGGCTAAAGCAAGTTTATGGCTCAGCACACACAGAAAGATGATGTACCAGGGTCTGCAATTATTACCAGTAAGACAAAAGTGCATTTTAATTTATGACTCTCATCTGTGTAATTTGAAACAAGAGCTCTGGCCCATGTGGAGATGTGCATCTGCTACATCCAACACAGCCTGCTCATCACTCCCAAGGAAAGGCTGGCAAAGGGGAGAGAAGCACCTCAGTCAAAGATTTGGACACCACCATCAACACCTGTTTCCAGTTGAAACCCACTGAAGCAATTTCTGTTCACAAAACTAATTGAAAAAGTGAAGAAGTTCTTCAGCAGATTAAGAGATTCAGTGACTGTCCTGCCTGAGGAAAAGTTGGGTACTATATCTTATGAAAATGCCATTTAAAAGAAAGAGGAGTCATATGGCACCATGGCTGCTGGGAGATGGCAGCCAAAATTCCATAGGTGTCTCAATTTACAGTGTGTTCCCAGACCAGAGGGGAATGCTACCTTACTGATGAACTTGGCCACCCAGAGAAGCTGTCCACTATGGCACAAGAGAGCTAAGGTTTGGCAAAATGGAGGACATACAGGCTCTCAGGAGAAGTACTAATCTTAATGGGAGAGTAGAGATGCTTCTGACTAATGCTTAAGACACACAAAGGCACAGACTTAGAACAAAAGTGGTGACAAAATGTCCAGACAGGCATCTTGATCACCAATCTCACTGGCAACTCTCCATTCTCTTCTAACTTTAGAGATCTGATAAAGAACTGTAGAAGGAAGGAAATGACCAAGATCAGAGCAGAATTAAATGACATAGAGACTAAAAGAACAATTCAAAGGGTCAACAAATCCTGGAGCTGGTTCTTTGAAAAGATGAATACAATTGACAAACCTTTAACCAGACTCATAAGAAAAGAGACAGGGGACCCAAATAAATAAAATCAGAAATGAAAGAGGAGAAATTACAACTGATACTGCAGAAATACAAAGGATTGTGATTAGGGATGGTGACTGCTGCAGCAGGACCTGCAACACCCCAGAGGTTTCTTCCGAGCTTCTCAGATGCTCTGGTTGCCAAGGACGCCCAGGTGCCATTAGGGGAGCTGACTAAGGCTTTGGAAGAGAAACCAGATGATGCACAAAATTATTGTCAAAGAGCTTATTGTCACACCCTTCTTGGGGATTATTGTGATGCTGTTCCTGATGCAAAGAAATCTCTTGAACTTAATCCAAATAATCCCACTGCTATGCCGAGGAAAGGGATATGTGAATACCATAAAAAAAAAACTATGCTGCTGCTCTAGAAACTTTTACAGAAGGACAGAAATTAGATAGTGCGGATGCTGATTTTGGTGCCTGGATTAAAAGGTGTCAAGAAGCTGAGAATGAGTCACAATCCAACATGTCTGTATCCCAGAGGACTCATCAGTCAAAAATCCAGTATGACTGGTATCAAACTGAATTTCAAGTAATCATAACACTTATGATCAAGAATGTTCAGAAGAATGATGTAAATGTGGAATTTTCAGAAAAAGAGTTGTCTGCTTTGGTGAAACTTCCTTCTGGAGAGGATTATAGTTTAGAACTGAGACTTCCTCATCCTATAATACCAGAACAGAGCACATTTAAAGTACTTTCAACAAAGATTGAAATTAAGATGAAAAAGCCAGAGGCTGTGAGATGGGAAAAGCTAGAGGGGCAAGGAGATGTGCCTAAGGCAAAATAGTTCATCGCAGATGTAAAGATCCTATATCCATCATCATCTCATTATACAAGAAATTGGGATAAATTGGTCAGAGAGATCAAAGAAGGAGAAAAGAATGAGAAGTTGGAGGGAGATGCAGCTTTAAACAGACTATTTCAGCAGATCTATTCAGATGGTTCTGATGAAGTGAAATGTACCATGAAAAAATCATTTATGGAGTCTGGTGGTACAGTTTTGAGTACAAACTGGTCTGATGCAGGTAAAAGGAAAGTTGAAATCAATCCTCCTGATGATATGGAATGGAAAAAGTACTAAATAAATTAGTTTACTATCAAAAAATACAAAGGATTAAAAGAAATTACTATGAACAACTATATGCCAAGAAATTCAATAATCTACACAAAATGGATAAATTTCTAGAAAAATACAGTCTTCCAAAACTGAATCAGAAAGAAGCAAAAGGCCTGAATAGACTGATAACAACTAGAGAAATTGAAGCAATAACAATAAAAAAAAAAAACTCCAGGCACACAAAAGCCCTGGACCAGATGGCTTCACAGGCAAATTTTACCAAACATTTAAAGAAGAACTAACTCTTATCCTTCTCAACTATTCCAAAAAATTCAAGAAGAGAGAAGACTCCCAAACTCTTTATGAGGCCCAGTATTATCCTAATTCCAACACCAGGTAAAGACATAATAAGGAAAATGACAGGCCAATATCTTTGATAAATATAGATGCTAAAATCCTCAACAAAATATTGGTAATCCAGATTCAGCAACACATTAGGAAGAACATACACCATGATCAAGTGGGATTCATCCCAGGGATGCAAGGATGGTACAATATTCCCAAATCAATAAATGTAATACATCACATAAACAAAATGAAGGACAAAAATCATGTGATCATATCAATAGATACTGAAAAAAATTGATAAAACCCAGCACCATTAATGAAAAAAAAAAAACACTCAGCAAAGTGGAAATAGAGGGTGCATACCTCAACATAATAAAGGCCATATATGAGAAACCTACTGACAACATCATACTCAATGGGCACAAAATAAAACATTCCCCTTAAGATCAGGAACAAGACAAGGGGGTCTGCTTTCACCACCTTTATTCAACATAGTACTGAAAGTTCTAGCCACAGTGGTCAGAGAAGAAAAAGCAATAAAGTCATCCAAATTGGAAAGGAAGAAGTAAAACTGTGATTATTCACAGACAACATGATAGTGTACATAGAAAACCCTAGAATCTCCACCAAAAACCTACTCAATCAAATAAGTGTACTGGCAAAATGATAGGCAAAATAGATGGCAAAATGCTTTTACTCATCAATATTCAGAAATTGAAGGTATTTTTGTATATCAACAATGAAATATCAGAAAAATAAACTAGGGAAAATTGCATTTACTATAGCAACAAAAAATACCTAGGAATAAATGTAACCAAGGAGGTAAAAGGTCTGTACTCAGAAAACTATAGAACACTAAAGAAACAAATTGAGGAAGATACAAATAAATGGAAGCACATACAGTGTTCATGGATTGGAAGAATTAACATTACTAAAATGTCCATACTACCCAAAGCAATCTATAGATTCAATGTAATACTTATTAAAATACCAATGGCATATTTTGCAGATCTAGAACAAATATTTCAAAAATTTATATGGAGCCAAAAAAGACTCCAAATAGCTTCAGCAATCCTGAGAAAGAAGAACAAAGTAGGAGGGATCTGCTACCTGAATTCAAACTGCACTACAAGGCCACTGTCATCAAGACAGTCTGGTGCTGGCATAAGAACTAATACATAGATCAGTGGAACACAATAGAGAGCCCAGAAATAAACCCATGTCTCTATGGTTAATTAATACTCATCAAAGGTGGGCATGAACATCAATGGAGTAAAAAGAATTTCTTCAGTAAATGGTGTTTTGGAGAACTGGACTGGTCCATGCAAAATCAAATGAAACTAGACCACCAACTTACACCATACACCAGAATAAACTCAAAATGGATAAAGACTTAAACATAGGTAGTGACATTATAAAAGTCCTAGCAGGGGTGTCCAACCCGCTGCCTGAGGGATGCATGTAGCCCAGGATGGCTATGAATGAGGCCCAACATAAAATCATAAATTTACTTAAAACCTTTTTTTTTTTTGCTCATCACTTTTCATTAGTGTTTGCGTATTTAATGCATGGCCCAAGACAACTCTTCTTCTTCCAGTGTGACCCAGAGATGCCAAAAGTTTGGACACCTCTGTTAGAGGAAAACATAGACAGTAAAATTTCAGATATCCCACTTAGTAATTTTTTGCTGATATATCTCCTAAAGCAAGGGAAATGAAAGAAAAATAAACAAATAGGGCTATATCAAATTTAAAAGCTTCTATACAGCTAAAGGAACCATCATCAAAATGAAAAGGGAACTAACCACATAGGAGAACATATTTGCCAATGATACATTAGAAAACGGTTTAATATCCAAAATATATGAAGAACTTATATGACTCAACACCAGGAGAACAATCCAGTTAATAAATGGGCAAAGGACCTGAATAGACACTTCTCCAAGGAGGACATGCAAATGGCCCATAGATATATGAAAAGATGTTCAATGTCACTAGCCATCAGAGAGATGTAAATTAAAACTACAATGAGATATCACTTCACACCAGTGAGAATGGCCATCATTAATAAATCAACAAACAACAAGTGCTGACAAAGATGTGGACAAAAGGGAACCCTAGTGCACTGTTGATGGGAATGCAGACTGATGCAGCCACTGTGGAAAACAGTATGGAATTTCCTCAAAAAACTAAAAATGGAAATGCCTTTTGACCCAGCAATTCCACTGCTGGGATTATACCCTAAGAATTCTGAATCACTGATTCAAAAGAACTTATGCACCCCAATGTTCACAGCAGCACTATTTATAATAACCAAGTGCCAGAAACAGCCTAAGTGCCCTTCAATAAATGAATGGTTCGAAAATTATGGAACATTTACACAATGGAATACTACACAGCAGAAAGAAAAAAGGAGCTCCTACTTTTTGTGACAGCATGGATGGAACTGGAGAATATTATTCTAAGTGAAATAAGCCAGGTGGTGAAAGACAAATACCATATGATTTCACCTATAAGAGGAATCTAATGAACAAAATGAACTAATGAGCAAAATAGAAACAGAGGCGTGAAAACAAGGAACAGACTGACAGTGACCAGAAATGAGGGGGGAGAGGGACAATGATAAAAAGAAGGGGGAGGGACTGGTCAACATGTATGAACATGTATGGAACATGTATGAATGACCCATGGACATGGACAACAGTATGATAATTGATTGTGGAAGCAGGAGGTAGGCTGG
Organism: Phyllostomus discolor; assembly: GCF_004126475.2. Lineage (NCBI taxonomy): Eukaryota > Metazoa > Chordata > Mammalia > Chiroptera > Phyllostomidae > Phyllostomus > Phyllostomus discolor. The sequence goes on from NC_040907.2 coordinate 62,876,265, forward strand.
TTGGAGGAGGGAAAAGGGGAAAAAATTGGGACAACTGTAGTAGAATAACAATAAAAAATTTAAATAAATTAAAATCACACAAATGCACATTAAAAAATAAAGGAGAAGAAATCCAATAGGTTCTCACTGGGCTAAAATCAAGGAAGATCTCACCAGGGCTGTTTCTTTCTGGGTTTTCTAGGCAAGTATCTGCTTCCTCGCCTTCTTCATCTTGCAGAGGCCTCCTGCTCCTTGATTCATGAACCCCCTCATCCATCTTCTCAGTCAGCAACGTTGCATCTCCCTAACCTTTTCTCCATGGGTGCTTCTCCTGCTGACCAACCCCAGCTTGAAAGGATCCTCCGATTTTAAAGACTCACTTGATTAGATTGAGCCTACCTGGGTAATGTGGGCTACTGTCTCCATCTCAAGGTCAGTAGCCTCAATCACATCTCGGAAGTTCTTTCTGCCATGTAAACCCAACATATTTGGAGGTTCCAGCAATTAGGGTGTGAACGTCTTTGGAGAACCATCATTCTTCCTCCTACCACAGAATTGCTGTGGCTTTGTATCCTATTGTTTTTAAATGTTCTCTTGGATAACTAACATGTCCCCACTCCTTAAAATCTAGCATAAACTCTTTGTTTTGCAAAACCCTTTTTTCACAGTTCAAATCTTATAGAAATTATTGTAAAATTTCATCTAATTATGTCTGCCCATGTCACCTAGTAATTGATAACTGGTAAGTAGTTAACCACATTGATCCCTGGTACAGATAATAGTGATTCTATGCTGACTTTTTAAACATTTCCATTGTTTCCTCTTAGGATTTAGATACAAATATTGTACCCAATTCCCTCAGAACTTTAATAAGTTTTTAAAACTTGCCAGGTCCCTTCCCACTGTAATAAATAGCACTTGATTTCTGCAGATTCCTAACACCATGTCAAATCCCCACCAAAAAGTTACTTGAACAAACGTAAGTAATGAGATCCCATCAGGGTTGGTCACGTTTCAGGACACTATTCACACCTCTCTGGATAAGCCATCATTTCTTTGCAGCACCAATTGACCCTGCAAAGTCTGGGCAAGTTCCCAGAAACCTGTGAGCCAGGTCCACACATTTTATCAGAGGGAGTGGGTATTACAACCTGGAAAGGCTTGCCTGAGCAAATATCCTCCTTCCACACAAAGCCTCATCTTAAAAATGTACACTTTGAGATTTCTCCTTGGCCCTGTTATCTGCACATGCTGTTCAGAAAGGCTAGCCTGACCACACCATCAACCTCAGGGTTGCTACACAGTTATATCCATAGCTCTTCTTTATCTAATGCAGCTGGGGCTCAGTGGAATCACTCACATCCTCCTCTCTCCTCTCCTGGCTTCTATCCTCTTTTGTCCACAAAGTGATTGATAATGGCCCATCTTTCCTCCATTCTTGGAAGTACAGCATTGGGAGTCAGGGCCCACATAGTCTTATCATAGTGGAGGGATCACTGGAAGATAAAGCCTGTAGGTAGAGCAGGGTCAGATGATGGACAGCTCTGAATACTGGGCTGAGGCATTTGAGCTTGATTCATTAAATGATAGGGAGGCATCATAGGCTCCTGTGTGGAGGAGTGACATAAAGATAGTGGTATTTTCAGTAGAACAATCTGACAGTGCCATGTGCATTGACTTAGAAGCAGAGAGAAATAGAAGGGAAGACTGTTAGGAGATTATCACAAAAACCAAGTCCAAGTTGATAAGAGCCTGCAGTGGTATGACTGTGTGTGAAGCAGAAGCAAGGATAAATTCAAGAGACTTCAGGAAGGAGGAACACATTGGGTTTTTTAGTGATTAACCTTATATGGGTGATAAACTAAGAGAAACCTCAAAGATGGCTGGAAATGTAAAGCTAAGGCAGGAGGAAAATCGTGGTGCTTCTGACACAGGTAAGGGAACTAGAAAGGGAATTTTTGTGTGAAACTGTGAATTAAGTTAATAGTAATTAACAGGGCACATGTTACTCCTTGATTAAAATCCAGCAGTAGTTTCTCATTGCAGTTAATATAAATTCCAAATGCCTAACCTTACTCACAAGACTCTGCTTTAAATCTCTATATTTTTATTGCTCGCAATTCTTCCAATAGTAAGTGTCTTTCACTGTTTGCATGAATAAAATTATTTTCTGCCTGTAGAATTGGATTCAAGTCTGTACAAACACAAAACTCCATTATTGTGATTATTCCAAGGAATGGGAGAATGTGGGATGTCATATATAAATGCTAGTTAAAATATATACATATATATGAAAGCTTCTCTCTTTTTCTCTGGGACAGGAGCTCTAAGAATGATGAAGCTTTGTGATTGTTAGTAACCAACTTGCCACCCAATGAAGGAAGTTTCTTTGAGAATGAGGCCAAGCAGGGACAAGCAGAACTAAAGATGGAGAGAGAGAGACAGGAACCTAAGGCCTCATATAAATCCCTGGATCCAGCCATGGCTTACTAGCTCCACATCTTAGACTTTCCAGCTATACATACTAATCAACTCTTGTTTTCAGCTTAAGTGTAGGCTTAGCTGTCACATTCAGCTAAGAATCTTGACTATTCTATCACCTCATGGTGCAATGCTTTTTCCCTATACCTTTTGCCTCACTACCTCCCACTTGTCTTCAGGACTTGCCTGAAATATTACCTTCTCAGAGAGCCATGGCATAAAGCACCAAATTAGGTCCTTCTTTACTGCAGTCTTAAATAATCCTATTATTTTCCCCTATAGTTTTTCCTATAATTTGTACTGGTATATTGATATATGTTTATCTGCTAAAGATCTACCTTCTTTATTATCACCCTACACGTTACTCTCAGTACCTTCTTGAAGTCCCACTAGAATAATACTAATGAATTTTTTAAGACACAAATATAAAGTAAAATGCAACAAAACATTGGAAGTTACAACACAGACCTAGCCGACCCAAGAAAACTAAGCCTAGGGAAGGCTGAGAAGCAGCCTAATCTAAACCTGAGAATTCTTGGTATCAGATTTTTTAAATGTAGAAGGTAGAACTAAAACCATACCTATTTAAGGAAAAGTCCCCACCAAGTGGATGGCTGTTCCTCCCTCACCCAATGAAGTTCCTCTGTCTGGGGTGAAGTGAAAGCTCTCTGGTTAGAAGGCAGTAGGGATAGTTAGGGACAAGTGCGGGACTATAAGCAGGTGGCTGAGCACAAGTTTTCAAAGTAAATGTTCACATAGGCTTTTTCCTCCATCTGGAAAGAGGAACTGTATTCCACAGGTAGAAAATTCAACCCTTCTCTGAGGACTTTGGTCAGCCGAGGCAAAAGATGTACAGATGCTGACCTTAGGACATGTCTAACCTAACAATCAGCTTGAATCACCCCAAAAATATATATTGCAAAGGAAAACAAGGCACTTTACTGGAGGGAAAAGGACATTCAGAGACTAAATTTAAAAACAAATTTGTAAATCACAAATAGATTAGTAGGGCTCTGGTTGGATGACTCAGTTGTTTGAAGCATCATCCCATGCACCAAAAGGCTACAAATTCCGTTCTGTGTCAGGGCACATAGCTAGGTTGTGGGTATAGTCCCTGATCGAGGAGCATATGGGAGGCAACCAATCAATGTTTCTCTTTCTCCCTCTCTTTCTCTGTCTCTCCTGTCCTCTCTAAAATCAGTAAAAATATCCTTACATGAGGATTTTAAAAAAAGTCAAAATAAAAAACTCTGTAGACTGGATAAAATTTTATTAATTCTTACAGAGAGTTGAGGGAAAATGCAAAGTAAGAAATAAAGGTATTAAATTAAAAAAGCCATTCCACACCCAAATAATAGGAATTCCAGTAAGAAACAAAGAAAATTGAGAAGAAACCATCAGAGAAATAATTCCAGATAATTTCCCAAATGAAGCCCCATCAAGTTTTTAGCATAATAGATGGACACCAATCCACAGGAAAGTACATTAAGAGGAAATCCCAGAACACTGAGGATGATGAGAAAGTTCTAAAAGTTTCCAGATAAAAAGAACTATATACATACAAAAGATCAAAACTACAACACAGAACTTTTCAACAGCAACATGGAAGCTAAATAGTGAAGTAATATCTTCAAAATTCTGAGAGAACATGGCTCTAATCTAGAAATCTACAGCTGGCAGTAAGTGTGATGATCGAATGGGACTTTTTCAGGCATTCAGATCTCCAAAAATATTTTGCTTTCATCTTTTCTGCCTAAATGAAGAAATAAACCAAGTAAGAGAGAAAAAAAGATCTAGGAAACAGGTGATCAAACACCAAAGGGAACTAAAGGGACTCCTCAGGTGACAGTACAGAGAAAGAGAGAGCTGGCAACTCTGCAGCAGCCTCAAGGTTTCCCAGCGTGAATTAGTGCAGATGTAAAAACTGTAGGAAAGACTTCATAAAAATGGGATGGATGACTATAACACCAACTGCATTTGAATAAAATCGAGATGAGATTTACTGGAGAGAGATTAGAGATAAATTAACCATAAGTACATGGAAAACTAATGCAAATAAAAATAGAAATTATGATTATGGTTGCTATTATTGTTATTATTAATTCAAGAAAAAAATAAAATTTGCACAAAGATAATAATAAAACAAAAATTTCTAACACTTTTTAATGTTTATTATATGGCATGCATTATTGTAACTTTGTATACTTATTAAATTATTAACTGTTAATCACAAAAACAATGTGTAGTTACTATGATAACCTCATTTTAAAGTTCAGGAAATTGAGACACAAAAACATTAAGGAGCTTACCCAAGCTCACTCTGAAGTTAGTGCCTTCTCTGAGATTTGAATCCAGGTAGTGGGGCTTTAGAAGCTGTTCTCATTCCACGTTGTCTCTCAACATCAGTGTAGGATATTATATATCTCCATTGCATGTACCATTTTAATGGCCAAATACAAACCGTAAATATTCATTTATCCCAGATTACAAAATGATGGCTGAAAGACTAGGGAGAAAAGAGTTATAGGTATAAAGCAATCTGTGCAAAAGGAAGCTAAATCTTCAGCATCTATGCTGGAAATAGATAAGACCTTTAAAAGAATAGAAAGAAAGGAATAGTGATATAAAGATCATTTTTAAAGATTTAGAGATAAGTGCTCCCCAAAAAAAATCAGTTACAAGAATTGAATATGGTTGCCATAAACAGAAAATCCAGGGTACAAGGGATTTTTGTCAGGGAGCTAATTTTATCAAGCCTTGTAGAAATAGTTTACTTCTTAACACTGTAAGTTTATATAACTTTAATATTTTTCAAAGTCATTGATACAGGTTTAAGTATCAATAAACTATATTTAAAACCTCTCAGTATATGGGTCACCTCTCAGCGTATGTAGAGAGGGAAGATCCCAAGGGCAGAATGCTTGAAGGTGTACATAGCCCATGACAGGAGGCCAAAGGAACAAAGGAAACAGAGAAGATACTGGGAAAAACCAAAGAGAAGAGGCAAAGGACTAAAGAGAAAAGCAAAGGAGAGAGCATCAGGAGGGAGGAAGCCATTAACAATAAGAAAAGGAGGGGAAGACAATGAAAATGGCAACAAAGCCAACAGGGCACTGCAGTAGTGGTTGGGAGCTAAGCGGCTGGGGGGGATTATGGAAGGAGGAAGGAGCGGTTGGTAAGCCACCAGATGCAGTGAGTACAGACCGTAACTGTCAGTGCAGCAACGAATCCTAACGAAGTCATTTCCTCTGGCATAGGAGCTCACTACCTCAAGAGCCCCCCAGCTGATTTGATTTTTTCCTGAAGTGAGCTGCCAATGGAGTAGCTGCCCCTTCAGAAACAGGGAAGGAATGACAGGAAATCATTATTGGCAAGAAGATTTTTGACATAAGGAAATTGACACAGTTAGTTTCTGGTGGTGGCAGCCTGCCATTTTCTGCAATGCCAAAGCAAAGAAATCATAATATCTAGAAAATAATATTTCCATGCCCACCATATAAATTCTAGCCAGATGTTGCCCTGAGGAAAGTGAGCTCCTTTGGCTTTGATGATGAGTACAGAAGAGCAAAGGCCTCCTTCCCACTATTGATGAAGCCCTGATTGTTGGTTAGATGAATCAAGAGACAAGCTTTGGGGCAGGATCATAGCCAGCCCAGCGTTAGACCTGAAGATAAGTGAGAGGTCACCGTTTAATTTCAAGAAGAGCACCAAGTACATGCTGAAGAAGAGAGAAGCCACCTGGCAGATTAAAGTGGAGCCTCTGGAATGTGATTGTGTTCTGGGGCAGGCAGGTGAGAGCATGCTCAGTGTTCCAACAAAGTAGGCGTGTGGACAGGGGGAGATGAAAGCATCCCCACCACCTCCTCCAGCAGCTAAGGAGGTTTTCTGTGCCTTTCATCTACCAGCCATGTGACCTCTCAGTTACCTGTAGCGGGTGTCCACAGGTTTTGCCATTCTGAAGTGGGTTAGTCATGTGTTGGAGTGCTGTTTACTTGAAGCAGAGGATGTCAGAAAACTGTAAGTTGGCCTCCAGTTGTACATTGATACATAAGTTTCAATTATTCATTGAAGCTGCAGGGTTCCTTCCTTTCACTGAGACACAGTTCAAGAGAATGAAGGTTCTTTAAATATATTTGTTCTGCATGCAGATAAGAAGTTATCAGCATTGGTGTAAAATAAGCATCACTTCTGAGAGCTACACACCAAGTAAAAAAATACTCTGGTGAATCCTGTATCCATTCTTTCTGTATGTTCATACCTCTCGTAGGCAAAGCCAACACACACAAGTGTGACACTTACATGAGATTAAGTCTAAAATTAAACCCACACATTCGGTTATTCAGTTGGATTCTCGCCGCCTCCAGAGGGATGGTAGAGAAACAGGAGATGGGAAGAGGTGGGGGTGGGGGTGCAGCCTGACTCCCACTGCTATCCTGGAAGAAGGATCAAGGAGTACTTGCCAGATTGATCACCTTGCCCTCCTTCCAAACCGTACCAGATCCAAGGAAATGGGAACATATCTCTCTTCTCCAGCACATTCTAAATTGCAGGTGACTCCTAGGAAACAGCCATGCTAGGGGGTAGACATCCCAGAATTCTCCCCAGCTATGTCGCACCCCCCTGCACCTCTGAAAAATAAAAAGTTAATGGTACACCCGAGGATATCATCTGTCTGTGGGAAACCATGTCTGAATGATGCCAGCTCTGAGCTGGAGCTCACTCCAGATGAGGCAGGAAAGTCTCAAAGCTATTAAGATGAGAAGAGCACTAAGCACCAGGGAAGTGACTGGGCAGTGGGGCCAGGCTGTTTCCATTGAATGCCCACATGCCTTTACTAGCCTTGTGACTTCAGTCAAGTTACGTAAACTCTCAGTGCCTCTGTTTCCTCAAGTCTAAATAGGAGCAACTGATAATATTTACCACCTAGGGTTATTTTGTCAGAATTAAACGAATTAAATCATTTATCACAAGCTCAATAAATATTAACTACTATTATGCGAGCTAACAAGGTCCCTGGACTCCAAACAACCTCTTCCACCAGCTTGTTACGTACCTGAAATTCTACCTTTGGAAAATTAGTCCTTAGACGGAGAATTTAAAGTACATGAAAGTCTCTAGCCTTATTAAAAGGCAAACACTTCTTATGATGCAAAAAATCATCTATGAATCTCATATTTACAAAACAGCAGATCTAATTTTTTTCGATGGTCACACCCAAGAGCAAGATTCCATTAAATCACCTCCATTTATGTTTTGCCTTTTCTTTTAATCTGCTTCATTGCCAGCCTTACAGGATTCGTGGTGTTCCCCAGTGACTCCAGTTTTCCTGCAAACTCCCCAATCTACCTTTCTATATCCAAAGTCATGAGAAACTGGCATTTTCTGCAACTTTACTACCTTTTCTCAGAACACTTGTCCAGTCTGCCTTAATTTCTGATCCACTTTTCCCCACTACCTGCTCTATATTTCTCTCTGTAACAATGCCTCTGACATCTCAAATTTACCTTACCCAAAATTTAATTTCTCACCCTGCTTCCTCCCACACGGAACACCTCTTCCCATAGCTGTTCCTCCGCCCATTTCTGTTAAAGGCACAGCACATTTTCCAGACTAGAAATTTGGGATTAACCGGCAACCTTGTTTGTACACAGCCAGTCAATAGGGGCTTCAGGTTCTATATCTAAAATGTGTATCTGTGTACTCACTCTGGCTGCCCCTACCCTGCATTAGGTACTTACACTTCCCACTTGAGCTTTGGCTGTAACTCCTACCTGGTCTCCCCACATCCTACCTTTTCCCCTTCCAATCTAATATGCACACTGCCTCCAGTTTTGAGCAAACACTTTCTTATTAAAAATAATGTAATGCCTCCCTAAAGTCTGGTGAAATAAACTCGATACTTCATCTTTGAACTACCTTTCCAGCCCCAGATACTATTCTTCTCTGTATCCACCCATGATTGAAGTTAAGCTGAGTTACTCCGTGATATCTTTACAAGCCATTCTTACTCTATATTTCTCCTTGTGTGCCACACACCTAAGTTGTCCTTTCTGCTGTCTCCCATGTCTGGCCCACAGACCACGTTGGCTCACATTCTTTCCTTTTTAGAGCTCTATGGCCTTAAACAAGATAAACTCCCTGTATCTAAGAGAAACTTAAAATTATAAAATGCATTGTTTTAAGGGACTGTTGGGAAGTTTCAAAGAGCTGCTATAATAAGAGAAGCTGCCATTCATCGAATGGTACCTATGATGGGCAACCCCCCTCACCACCAAAAAAGCAGAATTACCTTCTGGAGGGTGGGCCCCTTGTAGTACAGCCTTCTCCTGCTAGGTGAGTGTTCTACCTGTACCAATATACCAGCTGGAGTTGTTGTGAGAGGCTGAATTCAGCTTCAGTAAATTTTTTAAGACTCTTTCAGTGTGTTTACCCATTTCATGATGTGTGATTTGTGAGTGCACCTGCCCACACAGCACTAATTGTGCAACAGTTTTTAAGCAAAAATGCCATGACACCCATACTCCATCCTCCCTATTCACCCAATCTTACCCCAAGTGACTTTTTTCGTTCCCCTGATGAAAAAAAAGTCCTCAAAAGGAAATGTTTTATTGATGTGAAAGAGGTGAAAAAACAAAAACAGCAGAAGCACTAAAAGGCATCAAAATTGACAAGTTCAATAACTGTTTTAAGCAGTAGAAAAAAGTCTCAATAGGTGTAGTTCATCACATGGAGAATATTTTTAAGGTGACTGAAGTTTAAACATATAAAATAAATAGCCCATTTTTCATACTTTCCATTGGGGGAGGTCCTCTGTCATTTTTTTCAAGATTAGCTCAAATAGAATTCCCTATAGGGAGCTTTCCCTTATTTCACTTTAAGACAGTCCTTTTTCCTTCCCCTTCTTCCTTCCCTCCTTCCTTCCCTCCTTCCTTCCTTCTTTCCTTCCTTCCTTCCTTCCCTCCTTCCTTCCTTCCTTCCTTCCTTCCTTCCTTCCTTGGATGCAACAGGCATCCGTGGAGCTGCTGCTTAGTGTAGAAGCTGGGCCAATCGCCAGTCTTGGGCACATACACAGGAGAGATGTGGCTGTGACCCCCCAGAAGCTCACAGTCTAGTGGGGGAGATGGTAGGTGCAGAAACAGAGGTATTCAGGGGTATCAAATATGCATGAGGGAGGGAGGTTTTAACTGCCTGCTCAGCCCAAGAGAAGCTCGCTGGTGACGGGGAATTGGAAACTTGACCTGTGAGTGAATGAGGAGGAGCTCTCCAGGCTACTCTGTGGGGAGGTGTCCTCTGGGCAGAGGGCTACCAGGTGTAGCGGCCAAGAGGCTCCAGGGAGTCTGGCTCCTCTTGGGAAGTGTTGCTGATGGCATGGTATAAGACAAATGCTAAAGAAAAATCATTTCAGGTATTCTTAAAAATCCAGAACCCCACTTCCACATTACTGAATGAAAATAACTGAGATTAGAACTTGGAAAATAAACTTCAAAGAAGTGCCAGGGATGATTCTTCCACTCATTTTGTGAGTCAGTCGTTCTGTTGGGGTCACAAAGGCCCATCATAAGGCTTTAGACAGAGGAACTGGAAAAAATAGATAAGGTAATAAAGGCAATGAATGTGTTACAATGCATACTTGTTGAATTTTGGATTTTAAAAATATAAAGGAAATTAGAATAGTAAGCAGCATTCACAAGAACACGGAGGAGTATATTTTTATACTGAACTACTTTCATGCAAGAAAAGGAAAAACACATATTCAGGTTGTAAAACTATATATAGTATACATATAACATATATATATATAAATGATTTCATTTTGTAAGAAAAGTAAGTTTTGTATCAATATGCTGAGAAAAAATTATTGAAGAATAATCCTCAAAGCATTCGTGTTAGTTTTCACTAAGCAGTGGGAGTTTGTGTCATTTGGAGGGGGGGAATTTCTGATTTTCCTGAATGAATATGTACTTCATGTTTAATTTTTAAAAAGCACAGTAAGTTTCTTTTCTTGAAGGCACATAACCAGAACCAAACTGGAATTCTAATTTATACATGCAGCCATGAGAACAAGGAGAGCGAGACCTCAGGACAGAAGGTGATGACACAGTGCAGACCCTTCCCAGGGCGCCAGACCCCGTCTGGCCTGGGAACACATCTAGCAGCAAGGCCAGCAGGGAGAGCAGATCTGAGGCGAAGGCCTCCCAGCTCAGACAGCATTAGGTCAAGAAATCAGTGACCCAGCTGTGAGGACCTGGAAGTGCAGAGAAGGGGAAATGAAGCCGAGGCGGAGGCGGGCAGCCCTCCCAGGACATCTGGCACAGGCCAGATTCAGAAAGTGCCCTGTAACCCCCAGAGTCCCTGGACATATGTGGTCCTCCTCTCTTCAGAGAGAGCAAGGTTCTTCAAACCAGAGGTTAGATCAATGCTCCCCTTAACCCAGGTGGTTACCAGGGGCCAATGTTATAAAAAAAAAAAAAAAGATTCCTAACACATTAAACTGCCTTCAGAGGGGCTGAAAACATCTCCCAAGTCTGGGATCCTAGTTTCACATTCTATTTGTGAAGTAATGGCATTCTGTCCCACAACTGTGACATTGTGTTCTTCTACACTGCTTCTTTAAAGTGAACATAATTAAAGGAGTCGCCTGGGACCCAGTGTTTGGAATCTGTGCTCCATATTCTACACCCCAGACTACGCTATCATTCTGTGCCATGCAGTTGCTCCGTGAATGTCATTATGAATAAATAATAACATATGAGATGCTATTCTTTTACATAAAATTATATGTATAATGCAGCTGATACTGGGGGTCAGAAAACTTTTCACTGGTCTTATATCATAGTCTATAAACCATGAACATTGAATTAACCCAATAAAAGTGACAATTCTGACCCTGGGCTATACCCATTACTCTAAGGTTACAGCTTGCAAACCACCTCAAATTGTTCTCAGTGTGGTACTTTACTGAAATACTTATCATCTGGAAACCGTATGTAGTGCCTATTCTTAATAAATAATAACACATTTTATTTTGATTTACTGAAAATTAACAGGGCATTGGGGAAATTGCTGCTATTGTGGTAGCCTGTTTTACATTTGCCTTGGCTGTACAATAGCTGTTTCAGTGGAAAACAGGAGAGCCAATGGCGTTGAGGGTGGGTTTTTTCCCTCTGCTGTTGGTATTCAGAGAAAATCATGCAGCTGGTAACATTAATGACATCCCACATACAAGAGATGAAAGAAGTCAAAGTTGTAATGGACTTACCCATATGAAATTCTCATTCTGAGTTGATTAGTTTTGCATTCAGACACAGTAAATCTGTTTCTTTGTAACTATATTCCAATCTGTAGTCCAAATGGTCTGCAAAGCTTCAAGACTTTTTAACAATTGTCTGAGACAGCTTCATGAACATGCTGAATGGGAAGGCAGAAAGCAGTGAGCTTTGGAATGCTATTCCTATGACAAGAACCCCTCTTCAGTTACTGTGCCAGCCTCTGAGAGTCCCGACTGCTCTCTGCCCCAAGTTTCAGAAGCAGCCCCTATAAAGTTCTACCGCACCCTAATGTAACAATCAGTGGATCAACTCTAATATGACTTGTTTTAATTGGAGAAAATATGTTTGCACAATTGGAGAGTAAAGGATAGGGATGAGATAGGGGAAGGGGTGGGGGGGAGCTGGAACTAAGAAAACCAACAAAAGCAGCTTTTTCAGTGGTTTTTGTTAGAGGTGGAAAGACGGCACCAGGTGTTAACTTGGTTCAGCACCCTCAGTTCTTGAGTTCTGGCTAAGAGAAGAATTTGGAGCCAAGACTCAAATTATAAGAGACAGTTTATTTAGAAAGTCGCAAAAGAAGAAGTGAGCCGTAGAAGAAATGCGCTCAGGAAACAAGTTACAGAAGCAAAATAAAAGCCCTTGAAGCTTAGAAGAGGGGGTAAGGGGGAGTGGGGAGGGGAAAAGGGGATAGAGGGAGATAGAGAGAGAGAGAGGTGGGGGGAGCAGGGGAGAAGGCCCCGGGGAAAGAAGTGGGTAGGGAAGTGTGCTCCATAGAAGCAGAGCACTGGATCCTCCATCCCGAGGGCTTTTGTCAGCAGGATCCAAAGAGAATATTCATCAGCTGTCCAGGTGTGTCTCCTCTGGATTGTGGTCTCCACTGATTGGTCAGTGCCAAGGCAGGGTGTCATTAGTCATTGCATCTCATCCTGATGTCAGCTATGGTGTCACTCCCCCTGGTTTTCCAGTTTCTCTGGGCCTGGAGCTGAAATAGAGTTTAGGCCTAGAGGTCACCTCCAGGGGTTAATGCTTAACGGACTGGTCATTCAAGGGCTTGTAGTTTTGTCTGTTGCTAGGCTCCTGGGGCTCTCCGCTCTGCTGACCCTCTGCAACTGACCCATGGTTCCTGTTCTGCTCATGCCAGTCTTACTGCCTGCTACAGTTTCTTTGGATGCCTTTTCTCCTCCTTGCCATTCCTAACAGGGTGGCAACTGTGGGCAAGGAGGGCCATCCTGCAAGCATGGCCTTTCAGCCTGGCTTCAGCCTGGCCAACCCTCCTACCCACTGCCCACCTTTTTTGCCACCCCCCCCCTCCTGACTACGTTGAAATGCTATGAATGGTCCATTTTCATGGTAAGAGAGACATATTTCCAAACAAGCTTATCTGTTTCTGCTGACCTTTGTTTTTCATTTTAGCATTAAATATATGTGCTCTTTCATTCGATCCTATCAACTCTGTGAGTGTTTGGGTAGGAGCTCAAACAAGCGTACTGAGAAACCATATAATTATATACAGCTAATGATGCATTTTATATTTCCTGGATTTAGAAGATTTTGCTTTTTCTTAACTAATCCCTCCTTTTCCACATGGCTGATTCTTGAGCTTTAATGGTTCTACCGTCTATTCAGATACCTAAGTTGGAAACCAAAGTGACCTTTACCTTCTCTTCCCTCCTCTCCTTCCTCACCACCCCACTATCTGCCTTCAGATTGACCCTCCAATTTGCCACCCACCATGGCAGGCTTGGCCCTTATGATTTTCCTCCTAGGTTATTAAACCCTCCTCACGAATCTGTCTGCCTATAGTGCCCTCCATCCAGATCACCTTACCATGCCACCACAACAATCTTTCTGAAGGTAAAAAAAATCACATTCCCGATCTGTCTGACATCCATGACTAGATTCCCACTTTCTCAGGGGCAGATTCATGTTTGCAAAGCAGCATCCTGAGCAAAGTGATTAGGCAAGGGCTCCAGAGCCAAACTGTCTGGGTTCAAATCCCAGCTGTGCTAGTAACTAACTGGGTGACCCGAGCTGCACCTCAGTTTCTCCATCTGTAAAGTGGGGCAATGGCAATATTTACCTCATAAGGTTATTATGAGGATTAAATGAGTCATTACTAGTAAATGGCATAGAACAGTGACATACTAAGGACACATCTCTTGCTAGGTAAGTGAAATAACCTCCACATAAGGTACTGAGGCCCTTCACTGCCTGCTTTTCTATCTTCTGCCTTACCTTCCATCTCTGCTGACTACACCCTTCACACTCCTCACTGCCTCGGGCCACTGCCACATATTTTTGCACATGCTGTTCTTCCCATTCCAAATACCCTTCTCATCTATTTCTCCATCTGAGAAAACTCTACTCAACAACCAGTTTGTCTCATATTTTTACAATATTGTGTATCCCATCATTATACAATTTATTGGCAAGCTTAAGAGTTTGAGATCTTTTGGTTTCAAGGTGTCCCTTGTGTTTCTATCTGCTAGCTTCATATCTAGAACAGTGCATAATAGGCATTTATTAAATACTCAATAAATGATATTGAAAAGAAGAATGGAAGAGAAGGAGGCAGAGAAAGAAAATAAGAGTTGCTTACACATTTTTCTCTGTGCCAGGTGCTAAATAGTTTACATGGATAATTCAGTCCTAGAAACAGCCCTATGAGTGGATACTATCATTATCCCCATTTTACAGATTCAAAAAACAAAACAAAACAAAACAAAAAAAACACCACCTCAGGGACAGAGGTTAGATGGTTCTTCTAACATCAACCTGACCCTGAAATCTGTATAAATTCAAAAATCTGCTTCTCTTGGTCTCAGACATAACTCTTCTTCTCCCTCCTCCCTCTGCCCAACTGCTGGCCCTCACAGACTCAAGGAGAGTCCCCTGCAGGTGCTTAGGGGGCAGGGAGGCAGGGTGACAGGAGCACAGGAGGCCAGCACGGGTAGGAATCCCAGCTGTAATCTCCCTAGGACTCCTGTGAGCAAGATTTTTTTACCATCTCTGCTGCTCAGTTTCCTTAACTGTAAACTATGCATGAACAGTGCCTGCCTCCCAGCTTCTAGAATTATTGTGAGGACAAAAAAAGATAATTATGTAAAGCTACAACTTCAGTGCTTTGAATGTAATAGGATGTAAATACGAAGCACTTGTGACTAAGATCACTTAGCCCCACTAGCTTTTTAGCTTGGGAAAGAAAGCTAATTAGTTATAATTTCTAGTTTTGGTGGTTTTTTAACCCCAGCTTTAACACGCTTTCATGACACACCAGTTTGGCTATCTGTGAACCTTGCTTCAAAGAAAATATTCCATGCATATTTAAAACAAAGGTATTAAGGAAGGTTGGAGTGAGGGGCAGGATAAGGGAATCTCCTGAAAGTGTGAGGAGCAAGGAAAATGTAGCTTATCAGTAAGGAAAGAGCAAAACACTTTCATTCACATTGCACAAATGAAACAATGCTCTTCCCAGAATCAAAGTACGAACAACCCAGAGTTCTGGAGTTTCAGCCTGAGGAATTGAGAACAAGCAACTTGAATAGGCTCAGCGTAGAAAGCTAAAAGGAAACTTTGCAACCCAATAGAAGGGTTAGAAGGGTTTCATGTTAATCTTAATATAATTTTAAATACCTAATCAATTTGTAACTGAAGAAGCCGAGAACTCATGAAAAATGAAACTCTCTAAAACTGAACCTTTGTTTGACAGGCTTTCACCTCGTCTATTTTTCTTGTGGTGTTTTGACATTTCTGTACTACATGATCAAAGACCAGCCCAAGTCTTTTACCCCCGAAATTTAGAAGCAGTTACAAGAAGCAACTTAATTTATGGCTGCAAAGACCAAGTACATTTTTCACATGGCATAATTAAAAGTAGGTCAGTGAGAGAAAGGAATGAGAGACAGAGAGGTTGTCTAAATATTACACTGATGAATGACAAATCCACCTTGAAACAATTCATCTACCATTTCTGTCTTTATTTAGCAATCTCCTCAGTTTTTTGCATTTAGAGAATATTCAGTTTCCTAGATACCAGGTTTTCTAGCCATTTTCTATGTTAGCGTGCCAAATATTGCAGATGGGCCTAAAATGAGCCAAGATAATTTACTGTTCTCTACAGTCAAAGGGCAAACTTGTCTTCTGCCTTTACTCTCCTGAGCCCTCTGGAACATATCCTGCACTTGCTCTCCTGGGGGAGTTTCCACTGGTCACCGGGGAGAGCTTGCTGGTGTGATGCATGTACAAAAGACTCCATACTTCAAATCAGAGACGAGAATTCAGTTTGAGTCCAACTGGACATTCCAGAGAGAGAAAAAGAAATCAGCAAACATAATATCAACAACCAGGGAAACGCTATGACTCTGCAAGTTCAAGGTTTTTAGATCTAACCGGAATTGTATAAAATATTCTCTGATGTGCTGTGTGGTGGATGAAGCATAGCAAAGTAGCAACTAAGGGAATAGGGTCCACAAGCAAAAGAAAACTAAGTCAAGGAAATTATAGAAACATTTGATTTGGTTCCAGAAAGTCACTCTTGTGAAACTCACAGGGCATTAAGAAGAATGTTTTGAGTGCTTAGCTTGGGTTGGCTTAGCTGCATGGGGGAATGAGGAACTAATTGTATAAACTCTACCAAGTGTCTGGCAGCCTGTTGTGTTTTTTTCCCCTGTTCTTCCCACACTCACCCCTTTTTATAGCCACAGTTTCAAACCCAAGCCTTTTATAATCTCTTTAAGCTCCCTTCTGGAGTGCAGAATGACATTCATGCTGAGTGTGTGACTACTTGGCAATAACACCCAGGCTTCCCCATAACTGATTGTCTGCCCATCAACACTTTCAGCTGCAGGAGAAACTTGCTCTGAGGTGTGGGCCCGAACCCTGTCAGGGGAGTGCGATTGCTAACACCTACTGGATGGATGTACCCCAACAAACTAAATTCTCTAGCACACCATTTATCAATTCCAACCATTTCTATAGCCAAGAGTAAAGAATGACATTTCTAAGTGAATGATTCAGTTATACATGTCTTTTGACACAGTATATGTTGAGTGGTCCATTTTGGTAGGTTCAGTGTGGCATTTGACGGCCTTAAAACCACAAACACCTGACGTATCTTTCTTTGAAATAATTTAAACACTTTCTTCCTAGCAGTCTGCAGAAAGTACAGTTGCAAATCATGCCTAAGGAAAAGATCCTTCTAGGCACATGAAAATGACTATTTCTCCCCAAAATCATCTTTTCCACACACTCCATCCCGCCTCAGGAAACAATGCTTTAGACTGTCATAATCATTAGGGTCTGAGGGCTTTATTGTTCCTGATGTACTTACCTACCCCTAGAGTTCCCTCATACACTCCAATTTCATGCCTTTCTCTTGTTTAGAATCCCTCCTGAGCTCCAAGAATCACATTTCTAAACATGGCCTCAGGAGTCTGTGCTTATCTCTCTCCATTGCCAGCTAAGTTCTGTCACGCTGGCCACAACCCAGGGTATCAGAATAGCCCCATGGCCTCTCCTGCCATCGGGTCCTCTCATAAACTATTGCCACTACCTTGACTGACCCTCCCTAATCCCAGCCTTCATTAACTTTGAACTTATACTTGAGAATTTTTTAAAAAAGTGCAGATTTTTCCTGACTTCTAAAATAAGCCATATTCCTCTCCTAAATTCTCCACAGATAACTCTATTTTCTGCTCTGAAAAATTCATTACACTTACCCTTCCTCCACTAGAAAGAAATCCTTTGAGAACAGGAACTACGCATGTTGTGTTCAATGCTGCATCCTTAGCACCAAGCCCAGTGCCCGGCACATAATAGGTCCTGTGTTGGTCTGTTCATTGGCCATAACAAAGTACCATAGGCTGGTTGACTTAAACAACAGAAATTTATTTCTCATAGTTCTGGAGGTGATAATAGTAAGTTGGTTTGTAGTGAGACTTACCTTTCTTGCTTTTCATTATGTCCTCACACAGACTTTCCTCTGTGCCATGGAGAGGGGGAGAGGGAGAGAGAGAGAGCTTTGCTGTCTCTTTTTAAGGGAAGCAGTTCTATTGAATTAGAGTTCCACACTTATGACCTCATTTAGCTTGAATTACCACTCTAAAGACTATATCTCCAAATGCTGTCACATTAGAAGTTAGAGCTTCAACATGTGAATGTGGGAAGAACACAGTTCAGCCCTTAACAGGCCTTTAGCACATATTTGTTAAGTAAATGCTTAAGTGAATGAAGTGATTTCTTATTCTGAGATATTTTCTTACAGAAGAGACTGTTCACCCATGAAGGCATGAACCACATCTTTCTTTTACCCTGGCATCCATCACAGTATCTGGTACATAGTGTATATTCAGCACATATTTGCTGGATTGAGTTTAGGTTCAATCTTCAAGGCAAAGGTGGTCGGTGAATAGAGGGTGTGTGTGTGTGTGTGTGTGTGTGCATGTTTTCATCACAAACAAAATGTAACTTAATTATTCCTGTGATCATACACAGGAAGCTAGTTCTAAACATCTAGGCAGAAAGTTAGCAAGTGAATTCCAGCTCAAAAATCAATGAAAGAACAGAAGTAAATGAGTGGCTTGCAAATTCAGTGCTGTTTAATTTCTATCCTGCTTATAATGACAGCACATTCTCTGTGAAGTAATTTCCTTTTGATGAAAGGAGACCAGGTTCCCTGACCCCAGAAAGAAATGAATTAGTGATTTCTCTGCCTGAGAGTTGACAAACAGTTCTTACATCTTGCTCCCCTGATCTCCAGCGGTGAAACAAATAGACTCTGAAAATAATCTTTTTTAAAGAGGTTGGGGCACCACAGAATTCCTATAGAGTCAGACCTCTAAATGATTCTTCATGTTTTTCTTCATGGAGACAAGAGCTGTCGGTTGGCCGTATGTACCCTCATACCCACAGCCTCAAACAGGAATCTGCTCAACCAGCAGGGCCAGAGTCGGCAGCAAAGTGAGCACCTCATCTCCAAAGGCCCCTCACCATGTCACTCTCCTCTGTCACCTGCAGGTCTCATCAGCAGCCCTGCTCTTTTCCAGGCCTGTGAGAATTCTGCTCAAATTTGCTGCCTCTGACTCTAACCTGGTTTGTAGTTAGGTGTCATGAGGAGGCATTTTCCTTTGCTTCATCTGAATGTACCTCTTTCTACATTCAGAGAGTGAGTGAAGGGTAAGCCTACCTGATGATATTAGATTAACCAAATTCAAGAATTTCATTAGTTTCTGGTCCCCTCCAATGCACCCTTTTCTACAATGGCTGTTTTTAATAAGATTGGGTCTCATGGATGGCATTAAGCAAAACTTCTAATGTGGTAGGTGCCAGTCTCAGAATTTTTAGATTCTTCCCAGTAGATACCTGTGCATTTTGTCCTTGATTAATTTCTTTATTTTTCTCAGAAAAATGTGCATCAAACAATTATAATAAGCGTATATAAGACATCTGACTGAATGAATGGAGTAAATGAAGGCTATAAATCTTAATAATAACAATAATAATAACCCTTGTCAAAGCACTGAAAGTAATGTACTGTGACCATTATTAGACAATAGTCCCTAGGACTATTTATAAAAGGCATGTGGAGTATGCGATGCACATCACCTAGGTCACTCTTGTTGACAGCAATCACAAGGGCCTAGTTTAGCTTTTGGGGTTTGTGTGCATGTACAGTGGAGTTTTATTCCACATGCCTGAAACCCCTGAAGTAATAACCTTACAGGAAACCTAGCGCACAGTATCAGAAGCCCATCATACTGTACTTCACATCTTTCTGCCTTACCTCCGATTCACATTTCAGCTGTGGGAGAGTTTGGTGAGGGCTTGCATGGCAATGTGTTACATCTTGTGCATGAGAGGGACCTTGAGCTTTCTGCCCTGGATTCTCGAGTTCTAAAGGTTTTCCAGTGTTACTGTATAGACACTGGTGTAGTCCAGGTGGCTGGTATAACCCATATGCCACCAGATATGGAGGGCACTTAACATCCCTAGCAGGTGAGCCTTGGCCCGTGGGGAATGGAAAGCAGTGGATACATGCTGTGCTTACCAGTCCTCAGGTGGACAACTCCAAGAAACTGTGTTTGTTGCTTAAAACAGTCTAGCAGGATCAAACTCCAAAGACGTACCCAATTACTAACATACCTTTACATGGGCTGCCCCCCCTCCTTGTTTCCCTCTCCCCTGTACTTCACTCCTATTCCCAGATCAGTATCTTTGTTCCTCCACTTTTTAGGCAGGTAGCCTTCGTCAAGTTACTTAAATTCTTTTTATTTCAGTTTTCCCATCTGTAAAATGGAGATAATACTAGCACCTATGACTTGAAGTTTAATGAAGAATTTAAAAATAAAAAATACAATAATAAGTGTTTAACAAATATCAGCTAATATACAAGGACATTCAAATGAAAACAAGGAACTGTGGGAAGCCACAGCATGCAAAGACCTGTAAGTACTTGCTAAAGTAGAGCATAGGGCCTAAGGGGTGTGGGGGAGAAGATGTGTTTGTGATGTTGCAGTGGTTCAGTCAGGAACAGATCACAGAGAGTCTTAACAGATCATGCTAAGAATTCTCCCCTTCTCTTGAAGACAACGTACAAGAAAAGTATTGAAAGTTTTAAGCAGGAAAATGGTGTGATTATATTTCTGGCTTCAGAAGATTATTCTGGAAGGTGTAAAGTGATGACTAGGAGTGGGTATAACATCATGATGAATAAAATGAAACCAAATTATATCCATGCACTAGGGACGTGAGTAAGGCTGTAAAGTTCAGTCCACTCTCACCAGCTCTACTCCTTCCCGCAGTTGGTAGACTACCTCTAAAGAAGAAGGCTGATGAAGTTGTTTTTTTTTTTAAATTTTTCACTCCAATGTCTATTATCAAATGATGGAATGATTGGCTTGGAATGTGCATTACTTTCCAATTGTATCATAACAAAGTACTACAAAATAAGTGGCTTACATCACCTAAATTTGTTATTATCTTATAGTTTGGGAGGCCAGAAGTCTAAAATAAGTTTCACTGGGTTAAAATCAATGTGTTGGCAGCACTGGTTCCTTCTGGGGCCTCTGGGAGAGAATCCTCTCCTTGCCCTTCCCATTTTCTATAGGCCGCATGCATTCCGTGGCTTACAGCTCCTTTGTTCATGTTCAAAGCCAACAGCATACTGTCTTCAACTCTAACACTGACACCCATTCTCCCACCTCCCTGTGTCACTCACAAGGACCCTTGTGGTTAGTCTGGACCCACCCAGAGAATCCAGGATGATCTCTCATCTTAAGATCTTCAGCCTAATTATATCTGCCAAGTCCCTTTTGCTGTATAAGGTAAAAATATTCACAGGTTTCAGAAATTAGGATATGGACATGGGGGGAGGGCATTGGTATTATTCTGCTTACCACAAGATGTGAATGGCAAGTAGATGCATGTGCTCAGTGTGTTCATTCAAGTGCCTCTAATGTCCATATCTCTCACAGGCCATTCCCACCCAAACAGGCCCAATGCACTTAAGGCTTGTGAAAGAGGGAACAAGAGCCCTAGCAACAACTCAAGAAAGTTTGTGAAGACAGAGGACTGGTTAGAAAAAAGAGGAGGCAGGGAACAAACACTCACATTGTTACTCCCAAAGCCCTCTCCTCTGACTTTCCCTGGTTAGGCATTGCCCACAAGACATGTGCAGCATCCCTTTCCATTATGCAGATGGAAAAAATAATGCTGAGGGAAGTCGAAAAACTCACCCGAGGTCACAGCACTTCCATGGTTCCGCAGGAAAATTAATACAACCCATCAGTGGCCCCATTTGTAACATCCCAAAGCACATTTGTTCCTATCAGGGCTTAGCTCTTAAGTGTTTCAATTTATCCAAACCCCGCAGTGATGGATTCAGAACACAGTCCCACATCAGGAAAAAATAAGTTTCACTTTAATTAAAATAAGCTATATAATAGCTATTATAATAACTACTATAATTTTCTCCCTGGTATTTATGAGTCATTTAATAAAAACTTCCTAGACTCTCCATAGTCCTGTGCCTTGCTCCGGGCCCCTCACTCCCCCAGTTTGTCATTTCATGGCTGGGAAAGATCTTGAAACACATCATTATAGTTGAAATATCTGGAGGGTAAAAAAATATCTGTATTGTTGCCAGAATATATGTAAAATATGTGAGTTTTCTGAGACATTAGATGGAAACAACTTGTTTCCTCACGACTTTATTTCCTTAAGCTGTTTTTCCCCCTTGCTCTTATTTCTAGCACAGAACATAAAGTTTTCCTTACTATTATAAGCTAAGAGAGCTCCTGAATCTGCATTCTCTTTGATGTGGCATCCACAAATCAATTTTCATAAACCCAGGCACACCCCTGCACCTGCTGCCACTGCTTTGATATCCAAGCAGAAGTTTCTCAGTGGTGCAAACATCTCAGTGTGAACTGCCCCCTGAGGTGGAGCCCTATTCAGAAGAGTGACGGGGGCTGGGGAAGGGTCCGTCTGCAGGTTTTGAGGGAAATAATGTTAACGTTTCATCAATTAGGCACTTGTTTCCATCACGCAGAGAATCAAGAGGTAGAGCAGATCAGCTAGAGAGTGTTGTTCTTCTGAGAAAGCTGTTCAAAGATTTGCTTTTCTCGCTTTTCAGTTTGTTATAATGTGTGTGGAACCAGAAGGTAAGCTCTAAGAACTCAGCTGAGTTGTAACAAATAAAATGGCTTTTGTGGTCCTCTCCTGGTTCTCTGTGGGGAGCTGGGACAGCTCCAAGGTGATCAAATACACCGGGTGCCATAGACAGGGTGTGCTTAAGACCGAAAGGATTCTGTTGACAAAAAAGAAAAACGTGTCAACCAATTTTCCTTTATAAAAAGAAGAGATAATTGACGTCACCCCTATATCCCTTAGGAATCATAGAGAAATAAGGCCAAAAAATGTCATAGCAGGAGGGAAGAAAAAGACTACTTCAGTTTCCTGGCAGTCAGGACCTGAGCATTTTTCTTCCCAGAGCCCTGAGTGTGTACGGTGTTGCCAATGACCAGTGACTTAGTTTAATGGGATTGAATTAAACAGTATTGAATTATAGAGGTTGGAACAAGAGGCAGGAGTGTGAGGCAATGTCATTGTTGAGATATAACTCATTCGAGGATGATCTTGTGCATCTGGACCACGATGAGCTCCAGTGCTCATATCCACCATTGTCAAACTCCAGGAAAGTCGACTGTGTTTACAAACAAATTAGCAATTACATTTAAAATTTGTGATAAGATCAAACTACACAAGAAATAAAATTTAAAAGTGCATTGTAAACCATGAAGTAAACGTGAATGTCTACATGGAATATTTCTTACAACCCAGTACTGTAGAGTAACAACACCAATGCACCAGACTGTGAACATCCAGAGATCAGGGGTGGTGTCATGGTACTGTTGTGTCTCCAGTGTGAAACTCAGTTTCTGGCACATAGTAAAAGAGTTAGGCACAGCTATTTGATAAGCAAAATGGATAAATGAATGTTTTCATGAATGAACGGTATGAGAATAGTTACAAATCAACGTATTGACAAGAAAGGAATAATAGTATTGCATAAATGATGACTATGTGGTCAAGAATCATGAAGGCAAGATCCTGAAGATAGTTCCAGAAGGGAAAGAAAAGAAATAAAAATGAAGAAGGCCCTGGCAGGAGTAAGAAGGAGGAAAGAAGAAAGGGAAATACAGATGAGAAGTAGAGCAGGGGGAGTTTGGAAGTGATGAAACGGCACCCAGACATGGGAGATGGGCAGGCTTGCCTGGAGCAGATTCAGAGCAGGGCAGATTCAAGAGTAATGAAAGATGACATTTTTAATTGTGTGAATAGGAAGGAGCAGAATGAGGAGATAATAGAGATCCGTAAATACCAAACTGAAGTGTTCTCTACTGTTTGTTTGTACGGCTGGATGGGCAGGGAGATTAATAGTGAATAATACACATTTTATGGACCCCATGACCTCACAGAGGCAATTGCACAAGTAACTTAGCAGCCAGATGAAGATGGATACAAGCTCTGAAAGGACAACTGATGCCGACTAAGTGGCATCCAGGTGGGCATTCATGAAGGAGGTGGCTCCTTAGCAGGAATCCAAAGCATAATGTCACAGGTGAAGGTTGACACAGGGAGTGTGAATAATGTGGAGTTGGGAAGGTATAATGAGTTTTAAAAATAAATAAAGTTAGAAGTTTAAAGATAAGCCTTTAAAAATAATTAAGTTATTTGAGCAGAACAATTGTCCAACTTAACCTCTACTTTACTTACCAAACTCCTACAAATTTGGTCCACATCAAATCATTCCTCTAGGCTCTTCCATCACAAAACAGTACATGCAATCAGATGCTGTCCTCCCTCAGTCACTGCTTCTTTCCATTTGTTTTAGCCTTATCTGCTGTAAGCAGACAGTCATTGGTAAGAGCTTTTCTCTTGTACTTCTGAAATACCCTCTGCCAGAATCCTGTGTGGGTTTTTTTAGCCAGTAGGAAGCACCCACATATAACTCCCAGCATCCCACACAGGGCACCTCGCTCTCCCACCTGCACTTGCTGCAATGTCTCTGGGCCCTCTGCTCTCATTCTTAACCTGCTGCCTCTTGGAGCCATCCCTGCCTGGTCCCATCTGTTAGCTCTCTCTCCTCCTCTCCCTCTATTTTCTTCCCTCTTGGAGTTTATACTTGCACATGGACCCACCAACTCCTGACCTCTGGTTCCTGCCTCAGGACTGTGGTATACATCCCCTCACCTGCTACCTCTGCCTAAGGTTGTCCTGGATAGTCATCCACATGTACCTTCTAGCCTCACATGACCTGTCTCCCAGCTTTGATCCACCAACTGTCTAATCCCAGTGGAAACTGGGCAGTACCTAATACAGTACCAAACCATTGAGTAGATTATTAATAAATCTTTTAAATAATAAATTAATTAAGTTTTAATCTTTGATGGTTGTTTGTTTGCTTCTGGCAGCTAAGTTTCTATAGATTGGAGATATAATATATATCTACCAACAGTCTCGAACACAGACAACACACACCCCCTTATGGAGAACCATCTCCAAAAATCAAAGAGCAATTCCTTTGTCCTCTGCCAAGGCAGCTTACTTTGAGGAGCCCATGTACCAAGGGCAGAATTATAGGCATGTGAGCTGCATTTCAAGCATAGTGTATGGGGAGAACTCTGTATAACTCCCCTGTAAGTTAGACAAGTACTTATAATGAAAGGTTTGTGAGTTCAGAAAGCCCCAGGGTACTCAAAATGACAGTTCAGCTTCCTGTCTGGGAAGAAAATGACAGCTCTCCTCACTGGGATTAAGCTTCAGATATTTAAGAGGCAAAAAAAGAAAACTTCTGAGTAACGCATTGGACCCACTGCAGGAAATTTGGTGCCTCGTGAGCATTACTCCTGCGGAATCAGCTGCCTAATGTATTGACAGTGTACAAAGGTGCTGGGCATCATTTCAGGAAAGGACGATGCCTTTCTCGCTCTAAGAGCCACTGCAGAGGCTGCAGCTACACTCACTCATGGATAGAGGACAGGATGGCCAATCCTCTCACTTCCACAAACAAGAGTATTTCCTGAAGACTTTTCCAACTGGTCCCCCCCTTTCCAACTCTACTGCTTCTCCTAAAGTCTCAGCTGTTCTCACACCTCATTTGGACAGCTGCAGCCACTTCCGAACTGGTTTCCCTTGCCCTGGAACTCAATCCCCTCAAATGTGTTCTCCTCACACTCCAGAAAGTGACCCGAAACTCAAATCTATTTTCTCCTCCACTAAAAATCTTTCAACACTCCCCTGTTGTTTGTAGAATAAAAACCAAGCTGGCACAGAGAGCTTTCTGTGCACTGGCTTCTGCCCACCCCCAGAGCTGTGTCTCTCCACCCACTCCCCACCCAAATTTCTGTCTTCTCCTTTTCACTCTAGTACTTTTGAATTATTTGTAATTTCAGCTACATGATAATATTGGAAACCACCATACTTGTGCTGCTTTCTCTGCCTGCTACACTTTCTATTCCTTCTTCACGTGGAAAACTCCTTTTTTTTTTCTTTAACATTCAGCTACATATCAGATCCTTGAGAAAAAGCCCATTGGCTCTTGTTAGGCTTGGTTAGACAACCCATCTCCCAGTGCCTGTCTGTCTCCCTACACCCCCATTATTGAACACTCCTTTGTTTTCATGCTTGTTTTCACAAGTTTAGAGGTCATTTCTAGACCACATTTTCCTTTCAATCCCTGATGCACGGCAGAACCTTTGCAGGCAGCCCTAAATACGACCCGCTAAAAGGCACATCATTCCAAGATAGTAGGCATGCTAGCAGTCCCTAAATACGCATTTCTTAAATAAATAAATGTGAGCGCATCCACCAAACGTTTGCAGGAAATAAGTAAAAAGACACAAATATAGACACATGCTGGGGATCAGGTAATGTAGTGGTAATGGCTAATACAAATAGGAAAATAAGGACAACTTGAATTCTAGAATGAAATAAACCAAAAGAAAAACTGTGACAATACCTTGGAATTGAGGATTTGATGTCTTAAAGTGTTTAATAGCTATAATTTAAAACTTTTGGAAAAATAGTATAATATTTATGTTTCTGAAAGACAGTGTCAATACCCTCTACAAACCTCCAGCATATCGACTTATTGTGCTATTGACTAGTAAAGGGAAAACTGACTGGGGGAATAAGGCAATGGTGGACAATTTCCAAGAAGTCAAAAAATATTACTTGACCATAAAAATGGGGGTTTGAAAAAGGAAAAAGAAGTTGTAGATATAAATTGTGTAGTCTTTTGGTGCTTTTGATATTATGCTTCACAAAAAAAAAAAAAAAACTCATGTAAAGTAAAAAAGGGACAAAAAAGATTTTTATTAAATGACAAGGCTGGATTAATATTTAAGTGATAGTGTATTTAAGAGTGTGGGCACCTAAAAGAAAGAGAAATGACTAGAAGGAAATTTTGAGGTTCAACATCAGCAATATCTTAGTTCTGTTTGTTCTGTAAGGTTGGTGGTAAAAAAAAAAATTGTGATGAGGCATAGAAGACCTCTCCCTCCCTGTACTTAAGCCATGCCTGACTTGTAAATTGTCACTTATGAAGTCTGCATTAATTATTCCAATATACACTCAGAATCATCCTCTCAGAGTGAAGAGTACTGCTATGCAGTGAATGAGGCATGCATAGAAGGAGCTTTGTCATAAGAAGAAGCCAGTTTAGTGAAACAGAGAGGCAAGGCAAATATGAGAGAGTGCTGGGAACATCAGGACTTTTGTCAGACTGACCATGAGAGGACCCGAACAGGCAGCACTCACTCTGTGACTATGACAGGTTGCACTGTACTCTCCTGACAGTCCCAGCAGAGCACAGGCCAAACAGCAGGCCAGGGGAGCAGAAGCCCACTTTTCAGTCTACATCTTTACTGCAAATCTGTATTTGATCTGATGAAAGAAATCTTCCAGATACTGACCAGCTTGTCAAATTTTGCTCCATGATGACAGAACTGGTTTTCGTCCATGATAAAATTACCAATGAGAAGAGGCAAGGCAACGCAAAGAGTCTTATTCCGTAAGAGAATCCATTATTTCTACTCTTGTTCTAAATTCTACAAAGTATTTATAAGCTTGTATTTATCCCTGCTTTTAATTCAGAAGATTCTTTTTTAATCTGGTAACTTGGGAACAGGATTTACATATCTGCAGTCGCCATGGAGCTTTAGCATCCAGCCTAGTCCCAGCTAAGAGGGGACACACAGATAACATATGGGAGAGGATCTGAGGCACAGCTCTAGAATGTAGGACAAGTATGCAGACCACTAAGGCCTTTAGCAATGAGCATCTTCACTTACAACGTCAGATTTTTCATCAGCTGAATCAGTACTGAGCATTGCTGTTACACTATTTACCCCCATGCTGACATCCTATTGATGTATAAGAAGCTCCCCAAAAGAAAAGTGAAAAGTGAAAAAAAAATCAAGATGTCCTTTTTACTTTCTAGATACAAACAGCCTCAGTCTACTACGAGTACAGACCAAGTAATTATCCGTGAAAAAAATTTGTGTGTCTCCATATGAGTTTCAGACAAATTCAGAAACATCTTGAAGTGGAAAAATCTAGCAGGAGTTTCCAGTATTTGCTGCTATGAAGCTCAACGTGGTCAGCCAAGAGAGATGTTTGAGTGCACATTCCAGGAGGTACTGGGAACTGCAGGAAGACAGAGAGGTCCCAAGACTGAGCAGCTTCTTGGAAGAAATGCATCAGGCAAACCCCAAAGCAATACAGCATGACTGAAAAGATGAACCCATGTCTTCACTTTGGGAACATGTATCAGTCACCTACTGGGTGCAATGTACAAAGTGTGCTGGGGTCATAGACCAAGAAAGTAACTATTTGTGAAGGAGTCCAAGAAAACTTCATGGGGAAATTGATCTTTAGAATGAGCCTTGAAAGATGAATGGATATTTGATGGACAGACAGTCAAGGCAAGACATTCCAGGTACAGTGATCAGCATCATTCAAATTCAAAGAAGCAAGGAAAAGCAAAATTAATTCTGGAAGTAGAGAAAGTTCCATATGGCTGGACAGAGAAAACAGTGTAACTTGAAGAAAACAACATGTGATGTGAATCAGATACTAACTATGTGACACTGGGCAATTCATCTTCCTGAAAAATACTTTTCAAGAAAAATGGTAATATGATATCTACTTTACAGAGGTACTGTGAGTATTAAAAAAAAAGAAAACTAAATTAGATGAAAGTAGACAGTGCAGAGGAAGCTCTCAATAAGTTCATTTTTGTTATTATTAGTAGATACAGCTGGCATGATTTCAAAGCAAAATGGAACTCTGTATTAGTTGTCACTAATATGGCCGCAGTCTAATGTTGCCCTACAGTATTAATTGTGTAAAGAATGCTGTGGTCCCTGTCCCAGCTCTCCCTTCAGGACTTATTCCCCCAGCTGGTAGACGATTGGCTACCGATGGTTGACTTCTGCATCCCAATCCAATAATTACCCTCTGCCAAAGGGAGCCCCCTTGTCCAAGATCATATCCTCTCCCTAAGAGGGGCCCGATCCAGTGGCTGGTTGATGGTTGACAAAGATACCAAGTCCCTGCTGTCATGCTTCAGCTTGGATCAGCTCTGTGGAGCCACTCCAGGCCCAGGCTCCCAATGGGGTGTGCTAAGGTCTCTGTTGCAACTGCACCTCAGATCACCTTCTCCCTCCACCCATTCTTACTCCCCCAACTTCCCAATTGGTGCTGTTTCACAGAGTGATCCCCAATAAGCCTCCTGTATTCAGATCTCAGGATCTATTCCCAAGGACCCCAACCTAAGGCAATCACACTCTCAATTCACTGCAACACTAAGAACCTCAGTGGAGTTCAGATCTAAGAATGAGCCGTTCAAAATATCACCTTAAAACGTATTGACTAGGGCCTAAGGCACAACTGCCTTGCCCTGGGCTGAATATCACCCTCCAGTAGAGTCGTCTGTGGCCTCCATGTAGTCTTAGCAGCACTTCTACTAAAGAGCAAACATAGAGGGCACAGACTCCAAGCCTCAGAGACTCACACAAGAAACAACATCTGGCCATCCCCCGCCCTCCAGATGTATTAGATGCCACCTGACAAAGGCAGAAAAAAACACATTTCTGAACATACGTAACTATGCATTCTCTCCCCTTTCAGCATTGTGAAAAAAGTTTTTTCTTCCTGAATCATGGCTGGGTTAGCACACCCCAAAATAGCTTAACATGGCAGTAAACCTAAATGAAAGTACAAATGTCAATTCCACAAA
The DNA here is from genome assembly GCF_004126475.2 of Phyllostomus discolor. Taxonomy (NCBI): domain Eukaryota; kingdom Metazoa; phylum Chordata; class Mammalia; order Chiroptera; family Phyllostomidae; genus Phyllostomus; species Phyllostomus discolor. The sequence goes on from NC_040907.2 coordinate 62,905,794, forward strand.
AACGTCCCTTCACAAGGAATCGGTAAGCCTCATTTGGAAATTTTGGTCCTCTAGGCAAAATCTATTAGAAGCAGAAATGAAATCCTTTCAGACTAGAGGCAAGAGAAAGTCTTGAGCAAAATAATGCCAGGAATCCAGGCTGGCTTCTTCAGAACTCTGCTCTCAGATCTATCAATCAGGTGCTCAAGTCTTTCCTTCGCTCAAAAGGGCTGAAGGCACTTCTGAAGGCAGCCTGCTTTAACCTCATCCCACCTCCTGAACAAAACCTAGAAAGGCTGCTTGAATGCTTACACACCCAAAGCAGATTTGTATTGACAAAGTAACCAAAGCTGTTCTTGGCAACTTTTTTTCCCTGAACAGATAGAGACAAATTCACATGAATCAGAATAACTCTTGCACATACCTTACCATACTTTACACTTTGTTGAGAAGTCAGCAGAGAACTTCACACTTTATTGAAAATCCATTAAAACAATTACCAGATCATTAGCATGGCCTTTTAAGCAGTAGGTTGCCAGCTCTTTCACAAACCCTCAGCTCCTTCAACAAGCACCATCCTAGAGAGCTGTAGTAGAACTTCAATACAGGCAAAGGCACATTTAAAAAAATAGCTTACTGAAAAGTGAAAGGATCACATGCAAAAGCATCATACAACAGTATTGGTGTCACGATACAGCCATACGTGTCACTGTCTCCCTTATCGTATCTAGCACATTGTGGTTGATGGTCAGTAAACATTGCATGACTCAGGAATGTGGTTCCCAAGGCAATCACAAATATCCATTGAGTGCCTACCAAGGTTTTAAGTACCATTTGTGTGTCAACGATTCCTACATTTATTTCCACTCCAGACCTCTCCTTTGAATTCCAGACTTGTATTTTTTACTGTCCATTCGGTATTTCACTTGGATGTCTAATAAACCTCTCAAATGTAACATGTCCAAAACTGAACTCCACCTTTCCTCCAGAGCCCCTCTGCCCACAGTCTCTCCACCCCAGGGCATGCCAGCTCCAACCCTCTAATAGCTCAAGCCAAAGTTTTTGGTTTTGTTTTTCCACTTTTCTTCATTGAGATGGAACATATGAGAATCTCTACAAATTTAAATTGTAAAATTTTATGTTTCGGCATATCTGTGTGTGTGTGAAACCATTATCACGATCAAGAAAGTGAATATATTTATTGTCTACAATTTGTAATCCCCATTTTCTCTGCTTCTTCACCCTCCTCACTGTCTCGTACCACCTTTGCCAGGAAACCGCTGGTGTACCTTCTGTCACTGCAGTGCGTTTTCATGAGTTTCATAGAAATACAATCATGCAACATACACTTTCTTATTTGATTTCTTTCTGTCAGTACAATTGTTTTGAAATTCACCCCTGTCTATTTTTTTCCTGAGTAGTATTCCATTGTATGGATATACACAAATGTGTCTGTGCCTTCACTGTCAATGAACATCTTAGTTGTTTGATTTTGGCTGTACCAAAAAGCTGTGATAAATATCACTAGTTAAGTGTATGTTTAAAGTTCAAAGAGATTGTCAAACTGATAGGGGACTAAAGACTTGGAAAATTTTAGCTTAAGGTAAAAAGTTATAAGTTTAGCAAGTAATGTGTATGTTAAGCTTTTGTTTCAGAAACTACAGATAAAGCCCATCCTGGCTCCTAGGAAAATCAGCTGACCTCCTAGGGCACTGGCTAGAGATTACTGCCTGGGGACATGTTGGAGGCATGGGGGGGGGGCTTTTGTGTGACCACCCCCTCCCCCTTGGGAACAGCTAACTGCTGAGAACAGGAATGCTGCAGCTTTGCTCACCTAATCCTCCCTGAATTTCAAAGCCCTCACCGCACCTTGTTTGTCCTCCCCACCCCCTTATAAAAGATCTGGCCAGGAAAGAGAAGGGAAGATGGTTTGTTAGGGTATGAACCTGCCATCTTCTCGGATTGCTGGCCATCTGAATAAAGCACCCATAAAAGATTCAATCGCTGTCATCGATTATTGGATTTGGTAGGGACAGGCAGCCCAAATGCCAGTGTCTTTTCTGGTTACAAAACTATTTTCCAAAGTGGTGGTGCCTTTTTACAGTCCCACCAGAAATACTTGAGCATTCTAGTTGCTCCACTTCTCAACAGCACTTGGTGTAAACATTCTTTTTAACTTTGGTCATTTTAATAAATGTGTAGTTATATCTCACTGTGATTTTAATTTGCATTTCCCTAATAAAAAATGATGTTGAGCATCTTTGTATATGCTTAATTACCATTCGTGTGTCTTTTATTTGTGGAGTGGCTATTCAAATCTTCTGACACTTTTTTATATTTAGTTGTTTGATATTTTTATTGTTGAGTTTTGAGATTTCTTTATATATTCTGAATGTAAGCCTTTTATCAGTGCCTTCCCAACTGCAAAAATGTTAAAGTCTTTCAAATGACCTACAAGATTCTAAGTGATATACTCCAGTTAGAGCTCAGCTTCTACTATTCTCCCTTTAACTCTCTCCATTTCATCCACCCTGATGCTACTATTTCTGGGATGTGTCACGCATACATGTGCATTTGGTGTTTTCATTTTCTGTTCTCTCTGCTCAGAGTCTTTCCCCACACAGGCATATGAATGCATGCCGTGTGACAGACTCTGCCCTGAGTTCTCAAGATACGGTGCATTTATTTATCCATCCATTTACTCAATAAACAAACATAAATAAAATGCACCCAGTTAACTTCCCTCAGAGTGTGTAGGCTGAATAGTAAGACAGAATGTTAAACATGTATTCATCAATTAATCCAAAGCCTATGGCACATCTAATATAAGCCAAGCATTCTATTGAATTATGGGAAAACAACTGTGAAGGAAACTTTTTTTTTATTTGCCCTTATAGATCTTATATTCTAGTGGAGGAAGAGAGGGGATAAACAAATAAACAAGCAGATACTTGTCATGTGGAAATGAGTATTTCTGGAGAAAAAAAATAAATCATAGTAAAAGAATGTATAGTACCAGAGTGAGGATCATGGTAGGCTTACCTGTTTTTTACAAGGTGATTGGAGAATGATTCACCGGTACAATAATGTTTAACAAAGATCTAAAGAAAATATAGCAGTGACCCAGGAGGCTAACTGAGCAAAACAGTATTCCAGGCAGAAGGCATCACAAGGGCAAGTGTTTAATGGCTGGAATAGGCTTTGAGTGTTTGAAGAAGAAAAGGCTTTGAATGTTTGAATAGTTGAAGGTCAGTATCACAATTCTACCTGAGGGAGATAGAGAAAAAAATCCATAGGTGAGGTGATTTTCTAGTTGAGTCTTAGAAGGAAGAGAAATAAGGCATTATGGAGGGAAGGAGCTATCTGCACAAAGGTTCAGAGGTGAATGAGTGTGCTGTATTTGCAAAAGTGAACGTAGTTCAGTGTGGATGGAGCTTAGATGACAAGGACTCCAGCGAGAGATAGTTTTGGCAAATTTAGTGGTATAGAGATTATTATAAGAAGTTTGTACTACACACCCTGGGCAATAGGAAGATAATTACAAGTTTTAACCAGGGAACTATCATGTATATATCTGAGTAAATAAATATTGTAGACCAATGACAATGTAAGGACAAAGAACAATGACAAAATCTGGGTCAGGTGGATAAGATCTAAATACTAGTCAAGATTAAATTATTGCTTGTAACCATGGAAGGAAACGAGAAAGAAGGAGAAAGAGAAAAAAAGGTGAAGGAGAAATAAAAGAGTGTATGGAAAGCTCTGGAATGGAATCATGAAGAACAAGATATATGAGTAGTACTTCTTAGAAAGATTTTTTGTTTGTTTGATTTTTGTAATTTGAAATGTAGTATTCTTTAGCATTTTTAAGAAATCTTCTGTAAAATACCTTGGTTATTCTGTATTGCATCTGGGGTTGCAGTTTTTGTGCGATGTCACAATTTGTTATAGACAGGCACTGAGAACAGAACAAGAAGCTCAAGAATCTAGTTATATCCAGAAAAAAAGTAGTAATATTAAAATGCCTGTTATTGTTTAATGTGTATATGTTGAGGAGGTAAGTGCTTGTTTTTGGAGAATTGCTCTGTTGTGCTATTATTGCATACCCAATGTATACTCTATGTTTTTGTACCTCTCTTAGAGTAAACCTTAGGAATACTTCACAAGTGTGGTATTGTAATTTTTAATAAGAAATTTATATTTGATCTTTGACCCCATTTCTAGCACAAAGCTCCTAAAACTCTTAAAATTTCCTAAGGGATGAGAGTGATAAAGATATCTTTTCTTATGTTAATAAGATGACTTTGAAAAGCCCCTGATGGGGGTTGACTGCCAGGGGAACCAACCATATGAATAGAGGGTTGAATGTTCAGCCTTAAGTCTCCCCCTATACCTTCCAGAAAAAAGGGAAGGGCTGGAAGTTGAAGTGATTACCAATGGCCAGTGGTTTTATCAATCATACCTATGCAATGAGTCTCAATAAAAACCTGAAGGAGGGGTTTGGAGAGCTTCTGGGTTAGTGAACCTGTAGAGATTCAGAGGGTGTGATTTATGAAAATTCTATTCCATTTCCCCATACATTGCCCTATCCCTTCCATCAGCTATTCCTCAATAACATTCCTTTATAACAAAGCAGTACAGTAAAGCAGTAAGTAAGATGTTTCTCTGAGTTATGTGAGCCATGCTAGGAAATTAATCAAACACAGAGAAAAGGCCACCATTGGAACTCTACTCTTTAGCCAGTGGGTCAGAAGCACAAGTGATAACCTGGGATTGTGACTGGCAACTGAATTGTTGCGGGGCGGGGTGGGGGGGGGGTGTTGCAGTATTGTGAGGCTGAGTGTCTAATCTGTGGAATTTAATGTTATCTCTAGGTCAACAGTGTCAGAATTAAGTTGAGGTGTAGGACAACCAGCTGGTGTCAGAAAAGCGCTTGTTAGTGTGGAACCGTCCTCCCCTGCCACATCAGAATTGGTGAGCAGAAGTGGGGTCAGAATCAGAATCTTTAACAGAGTACCAGAGAAGAGAGAGAACAGGGTAGTGGTGGAAAGCAGATCATGTAGAAACTTGGAAGACATTGTAAGACTTTGGCTTTTACTCTGAGTAATATGGGAACCCTTGGGTTTTGAGCAAAAGAGTAAGCTTGTGTTTGATGAGACAGATGTGGGTTGAGAAAGGACTGAAAGGAATCAGAGTTGGAATCAGGGGAACCTGCTAGGAAGAGGCTATCATGCATGGCTCAGAGCTGAATGGCAGCAGTGGGGTGGTGAGAACTGGTCTAATTCTGGATTTATTCTGAAGGTTGAGCTAACAATATTTACTGATGGATTTGATGCTGGTGATTTGCATGTTTAACATAGAGTTTCACCTTGGGAGACATTAAAAATCTATCCTTAATATGACCTGCAGGGCTGCGTATAACATGAAAGAGCTATGAGTGAATTCTAACCTTAAAAACACATCTTTCTAGAAAAATAAAGAAATGTAAATCACTCTTTAAAGTGTGGTTATATATTCTTTTCTAATAGCTAAAGAGGCAGGGAGGCTGAAGTTTAAAGGGACAGGGAGCCTGAAGTCAATCTTTATAGACTTCCTTTAAAAGGGTTCAAATTTAATCTTAATAATAAGGTATCACTTCACCTAAAGCATAATATGGTCATTGAAACGGTGAATAAAATGTTTTTAGTTTGAAGGTAGGAGTGATTAAGGAAAAAAAATCCAGATTTGGCTTATGTACTATATACATATTCCTTCATTCTCTTTAACATTGCCATACAAATTTTCAAGAATAAAGAATTCTTGATCTTTCTGGTGAAAGTGTCCCTTGGTTCCTCATACTGACCTTGACATAAAATCGAGCCCACATGTGGGAAGTCCACATCACATGCTGCAGTCCCCCCTGTGTCCTGGAGATGAAGGAGCAGCACAACCCTTTTCGCAAGTTTCAGTTCACTCTGATTTTCTTTCAACTGTTCCATTTGTAGGCAGTTTAGAAACCAAATATGTCTCAGCTAGAAGTGGGGAGTGAGATTCCTGCCTCTTTCCTTCCTGCACACACACCTTATCTTTGTCTAAGTTTGTAGAAAATCAAATATCATTAGGTTTTCAAAAATATTTATCTTGGAGCTTTGGGAGAATTCCTGGAGCTTTGTGAGAAAGTGCCTTTTCAAAGAAGGCAGGGAATAAATCTCCCAAAGATACAGGCGCCCCAAGCCATTGCATTACTCCCGTTGCCAAAAGCAGACCTTCACCTTCTGTGGCCTCCCTGTTTAGTTAGGGCCCTCCAGGAAAAGATCTTACTTCACAGTATTCCAAGAGGAAGTGGGTTAAAGTCCAGTGGGAGCTGCCATGCCCTCATTTCAATTACCAATTAAATCAATACTTAGTGCCCATTCCAGAGAGCTGGAGAAGTTGTGAATTAATATTTATTCCCATGAAATAAATAAAGATGTCCTCACTCTTGAAGGAACGGTTGAAACTTGATGATCAATAAGCAAATATGACAGTCTGGACTTTTAGCTTAACTCTTTCACCATTATCCCATGCATGTGGGCACCCAGAAAACAAATGATTCTCAGATGATGGGACTGGAAAGATGCAAGCTCTAGGCCTCCAGCTCCCAGGCTAAAAATATCAAATAAAATTTTTCAAACTTCCAAATATTTGGGGACAGTTTTCTATTTTCTTGTCTCTTGTCTCTTCATATTGCAATGGTTTTTTTCCCCCCTCTAAATTTGCTATGAAGAGAAAGTTCATGGTCTTCCCACCTACTACAGACTTTGGAAGAAAAATCCACAGATCATCTAACCTTAACTCTAGTTGCTACAACTCCACCTGAACAATATGAATTCCAAGTATTGGAGCTCCAAGTGTTTAGTTATGGTTAATTTATAACTAAACACACTAGTATTTAGTGGAACAAAAAAAGGTCATTAGTGTCTTACTAGGAAGCAATTAAATTAACAACTCAAAGCCATTCATCAAATCACAAAACAGATGCTAAACTTTTCTGTAGGAAATCAGATTCTTTCATGCAAGAAAAGAACTAAACTCAAAACACAGCAACGCACACCCACACCCCTCAGCTTGTCTCAAAACAAAAATCTACCTCTTTCATCTCTAGCCAGAGTCCCAGAGCTCTTTACATTTCAGAGAACGGCCCAGAAAAAAACTGAAGAATTCAACCAGAACAACTCTCCAGGCTTACTCATGAAGTCATCCTCCTGTTTCACTTACCACCCACCAACTGCATTCCCTCATCAACTGCGTGCTGTTTTTTGGCAGTTAAAAAGGAGTAAGATTATTAACCTATAATAAAACAATATGTTCAAATTGTGATGTGAAATGCATGGATTTAGTGGTACATTCTTCCCTAAAAGCAACCTTCAAATTTAAATTATATATGGTAGAAATTTTTAAAAATGTATTGAGTATATACCATGTACTCAGAATGAAATGGGACACTAAGATGAATAAACCCTGGTCCTGTCTTTGAGGAATATGATCTAGGGAATATAGTAGATGCACCTAAACATGGCATATTAGAATGACCATGGACTTTGGAGACAAAAAAACTGGATTCTGGTCTTGACATTATCATTTATTACTCAACTGACTGAGAAATTAGTTTAACTTGCCTAACCCTCATACCTTTATATGTTCAATAGACATATTACTTCACTCATGGAGTGACTGTAAAGATCAAATGAGAACATAATGAATCAGCAAGAATTAGAGGGCACATTAAGATTAGAATAATTTGAGAAGAGTCGAACAGTGGGGCCCTTTCTAAAAGTGGAAGCAAGGTATCAACAGTGCACAAAGGCAATGTAGTAGCCCGTGGCTAGTATTCATGGGTGATGGTCAAGGTGGTGAGGGCAGTTGCCAGAGAGTGAAGTAGAGAGGGCAGTGTGGAAAGGGCATTCAAATGGAGTTAAGGCTCTTGGTGGACTTCACAGTGAGCTCATAGTGGTTCTCGTCCCCCTTTCTCCAATTTCCAGCCAAGATGAATTATAAAATCTAGGTTACATGATCCTGATACTGTTGAGTCTTTATTCTAGATGGACTGTGCTAAATGCTATGCATATATTTAATCATTTAATTCTACATGAAAGATATGATTATTATCTTCAGATTATATAAGAAGGATCTGAGAGGCAAAGCAAAGTTAAATAACTTTAAAAAGATAAATATGGTAGAAATCCACACCGATATCTGACTCCAGAATTTATACCTGCTGTGATGTACCATCTCCCACTCAGTGGCTAAGAACTGATTAATGGTTGCTGTTAAGATATTCCACAGCATTTAATCTGTATCTTTATTCAGCCACTGGTTTCTCTTGCAATACATCCCAAGTGCATCACCTTCACTTCTGGGCAGTCCCTTACTCTCCTGGATAAGTACTTAAAGAGGCAATTAACTCAAACCACTCATACTGTGAATGCCCTTTTAAAATGCAGTATGAGAAGATAAGACTCAAGTTATTGTTGCAAGCATACTGTTATATCAAGACCATTAAATTCCCAACTCTACTATTAACTCCATGTGACTTGTAGACAAGATTCTCAGTCCCTTAGCTTGTTTTCTTACCAGTGAAAGGAAGGAGAGCAAGTTGGGTGAGGTGATCCTTAAGGTTTCTGCTCTAAGATTCTGTGTATTTATTATGTTTTGCAAGGTATGAAACACTCCTGATGCATCCATATTTACTTGATGAGTTGTTGTAATGGGCTTCCTCTATTAATGTGCACAGAATGAAATTCAGTGTTGATTTTATTTTTTCTCTGCTGCATCCCCTCACCAAGTTAAGCCTATTTGATATCCATGACCTACATAACTAGAAATAAAGCAGAAACCTCATATATAACCCAAAGGTGAAAAGGCAAGGTATAGAATTAGAATAAAAAGTTAACTTTTATTGAATATTTACTATATGACAGGCAATGTACTAAGTGCTATGCAACTTTTACGTAATTTAATAAAGCAATTATTAAAAGTTAGGACATGGCTTCCAATTGTTTGTTAATTTACTGGCCAATTGTGGGAGACAATTCTCCATGGAACTCTTGCATTTCCTCCTGTTTTATGAGCAATGGTATGACCTGTCTTTCTCTTTGTGAGCATGCTGTATGACACTGAATGATAGAAATAGTGATTCTTCTTCTGAACAGCAGTCAGCTGTGCATACCAAGCACTGTAAAAGAGTCAGATCTTTAAGTTCAGGGTTCCTCAACAGTGACATGAACTTACTATGGATACACATAGCATCCACCGGAGCAACCTTCACACCACTCCCATGAGGCTGGTACACAGGGCAAGGAGAAATGATGCAAAAACAATATTTATGGAGTTTTCTCTATCATGAGAATAAAGTTCTTTGTTACTGACCCAGGAGTCCCCTGTCCCTGACAGCAACCACCCATCTATGGAAGGCTGACTTGTTAGATTGTCAGTAGGTTAAAAATTCAGACCCTCTATATTTATTGATGGCCATGGGGCTTTGAACTGTTCATATTTTTCTCTTCATCCTGTATTCCCTGGTTCTTTGTTCTTACATTTTTGGAAATATTTCAGAAGAATTTTTCTTAATTCTAAAGTTTCTATGCACGTAATTAAAAATAAACAAACTGTGTTTATAATGAAAGTGTAGATGAGGGTGGATTCAACAGGAAAGTGAGGGTACTGGGCACTCACTTTGTACCGGGCATTATTATCAGTGTGAGTAGGGGTGGGGGTGGGGTAAAAGGAAGGGAACAGGAAAAAAAACTTACTAACAGACTACAAATGAACATATAAACTGAGGAAGTGATTAATATCAAAAAGAAAAAAGAAAACCAGACAAGGACAGAATGGCACGGGGTTGCTCCTTTTGACCACATGGTCAGGTAAGGAAGGGCTCCTTAGGAGAAAGGATTTGAGCCGAGATCCAATAGAAGTAAAGGCAGGGCTGTGTGAGCATCTGACAGAAGATTATTCCGAGCAGAGAATGGAGAGTGAGTACTAACATCTGACATTGGAATAAGCTTAGTATTGATGCATTATTATCTTCTTGAGGGTGTTTCTCCTGCAACTGCCAAATATTAACTTTCACTTCATACAAACATCCTAACCCTCCCAGCATACTAGCTTCATTTCCTCTCTGTGTTTGCAATGATACTCAAAGGACAGACAGACGTTACATTCCCTGTGATTCTCTAATTCACACACTGCATTTAATTTTTGGCAATCCCATCTATGGCAGACATTTAATTATCAGTCTTGATCTTCATTCTTAATTTATTTAGGATTAATCCTTCACTCTACAAAGTGATAGAAGGTGAAAAATTAAAGAAGACCTTGCTTTGAGTTTACTATTTGTATCTTGGAAACTGACTTTTTTGTCCTAACTTTCAGAAGCCTAAGTGAAAATGTTTCTTTAGTGTACAGTCATTTTGGCAAACTTAAGGATATAGTTTTGATCAGTTAGAAATCTATTTTAAAGTTCATGGATTTAAGTGTATTTCCTCTTGGAAAAAAATAATAATAGTGGCTTTTAACATATGACAGAAAAATCTTTAGCACACCTAAGAGCCAACAAAGACATTTGGAAATAAACATCCTACCTATATAAGGTATTTTTCATTGATTGGGAACAAATGATTAAAGTATGTGCCAATTAATAACCTTCCAAAAAATGTGGGCTAAAGAGTAAAGGGAGGAACGTCCTAGCAAAGCATATACAAAGTAGGACATCTCTGGAGACATTTGGCTCTCACCATATGTGATTGGATTATCCTCTCTTGTACAATGTTAGAGTTTTTCATAATGTAATAAATATGATTTTGTCAGTATATAAACCAAAATAGTAAGCACAATGATACATGTAGCTATGTTACCCATTTGGAACATGGAAGGAAGGAAGGAAGGAAGGAAGGGAGGGAAAAGAAAGAAGAAAGAAGAGAGAATGAGGGAAGCAGAGAGGGAGGAGGCTTAGCATGTAAGTCATGAAAAATAAACTTGTGTGTTTAAAGAATCACACCATTCTGTTGAATTACTGGTTCAAAATAACCTAACCATCATCATCACTTAAATTTTGTTTTCCATTAAATTGTGCATAATAAGATTTTTGGGGCTTCAGCTTTCTGCAGCAAGAAAAAACACAAACTCCATCAAGCACCAATCATAACGTTTTAGTAATTTTGGAGAGAAGAAACCAATACATTTGCAAAGCAGAAGTGCTTCACACTGAAACACTCTGCTGAGAACTTGGCCACTGGGATATGGCCCAGGAATCTGATCCTTTATCCCAGTCCAATAGCTTCAGAACAATAGCTGACAACATCCAAAAAATTTTTTTGCCACTCCCTGAACTTCTCAGAAGCCCAGTCCATATTTTCCAGTGTAAGAAGCCAATCTGCTTAATGGTATTACAAGCCCAGCATTAAAAGTCCGATGGAAACTATGGTTTCCATCTCTGTGTCCGCTGATTCACAAGCAGAGTTGAGAAGCTGTACAGTGAAGTAATTGAGACACTGAAGCCAGTGGGCTCAAGTCCTGGCTCTACTACCTGGGCAAGTTGTTGTTTAATTTCACTTTCCATTAGTTTCCTCCAAAAAAAGTGGGGAAAATAACTAAAACACTATCAAGGGTTGTTTTGAGAACTAAATTATGAGCTAATATATGTAAAGGTTTAAATTAGTGTCTTACCTACGGTTAAGTTTCCTCTGAATGCTATTGCTACCTGTGGTAGGCTGAAAAATGTGCCCTGAAGATATCAGGCCTTAATTCCTGGAACCTTGAATATTACCTTTATGCAAATGATGTGATTCATTTCAGTATCTTGAGGTGGAGAGAACCTCCTAGATATCCAGATAGGCCCTAAATGCACTCACGTGTATCCTTAAGCAGAGAGGCAGAGGGTGATTTCACATGCACAAAAGGGAAAGGATAGAAGACAGAAGGCAATGTCACTATGAGGCAGAGACTGGAGTGAAGAGATCACAATTCAAAGTGTGCTGGCAGCCACTAAAAGCTGGGAGAAGCGAGGAAGGAACTCCCGAGAACCTCCAAAGGGATGACAACCCTGCGATACATTGACTGTGGCTCAGGAATATTCATTTCAGACTTAAGCCTTAAAGAACCATGAGACAATACACTTCTGTTGTTTTAAGCCAACAAGTTTGCAGTAATTTGTTAAAGCAGCCATACGAAACAGATACACTATCATAAATTTAATAGATTAAATTATTGACCCAACTTTGGACTTCTAGCTGTATTGCCCTGTAACTTTGCACTTTTTCCCACTAGAGATAAAATATACTTCCCCACCCCAATGATGCAGGTTTTTTTGCCAGTAAAACACGGACAGAGGCAGCAGTTGTCCGTTCCAAGTGAGGCTTTCAGAGCCTCACTTCCACTTTTCCTCCATTACTCTTGTGCTGTAACATGACATGGACGTGTCCCACGTAGGCCACTACTAACAGAGTAGATATGAAGTGAACCCAGGACCTGTAGCCGAACTTCGACTAGTTCAGATTCACAGCAGTGAAAATAAGTGATCGTGCAATTTTTTTGACATGCTGCAAGGATAATTGTGATATTAATGTGATATGTTAAAGGCACAAATTAATGGGGTTTTGCTAATAATATCTGCCATTCCCCCAGACAGTTTAGTGGGATCACATCACTCAGCTAAAAATTTTATGCATGATCTAAGCCATACATCTCACAAAAACAAAATAGGATGAATAAGAGCAAATGCATTGCCACTTCTTAGAAAATGGTGCAAATAATTTAGCAATGGCCAACTCCATTTACCAAAGCCAAATCGAGACAAAAAATTGCCAAGGAGGCTTCCTGCGTCTACTTGGTACTCCATTCCCCTTCACTCTACCTCTGTTACATGCTGACTTTCCTGTGTTTCCCTGTAATATAAAAGCACAATAAAATTTCATGAGAAATAAGAATGATAGCTTTAACTTTTCTGGTCTGAAAGATATTAGCATAGTGGTTGTGATGGTTAATTTCATGTGTCAACTTAGCTAGCCTGCAGTACCCAGTTATTTAATCAAACACTAATCTCAGTGTTGCTGTGACAGTATTTTGTAAATGTGTCCAACATCTACAATCAGTTGACTTTAAATTAAGGAGATTACCCCAATAATATATGAGGGCCTCATTCAATCAGTTCAAGCCTTGAGAACAAAAACTGGGGTTTCCCAGAATAGAAAAAATTCTGCTTCAAGATGGCAGCATCGACTCATTCTGGGTTTCTATCCTGCCAGCTTGACCTACATGTTTCTAACTTGCCAGTCTCCAAAATCATGGAGCCAATTCCTTAACATGAATCAATATCTATCTATCTATCTATCTATTTATCTATCTATCTGTCTATCTATCTATCTCGCTCTCTCTTATTTTGTAATATTTTATTTATTTATTTTTAGAGAGAGGAGAAGGGAGGGGGAAAGAAAGGGAGAGAAACATCGATGTGAGAAAAACATTGATGGGTTGCCTCTCACACACCCCCAGCTGGGGACCATGCCTGCAACCCAGTCATGTACCGTGCTTGGGAATCAAACCAGCAATATTTTAGTCTGCAAGCTGGTGCTCAATCCATTGAGCCACTCCAGCCATGGCTGAATCTCTTAATAGTAAGAGATTTATTTGAATTATATACATAAACACACACACACACACACTTATGTGGATATATAGGCATGCACATATCTTTGTAATTCTGTTTCCTTAGAGAACCCTGACATTACAATACTGTAGTCTGTGGTAATGGGAAGGGAGCTGCTCTGAGGCAGATGATTCCAGTTTTGGGTCAATGCAAAAAAATTATATTGTCACCAGGTTTCCAGCATTCCATCCCCCACCCTCTGCTACTCCTAGGTCTCACAACTTCCATTCTGTCCCTTTTTCTTACCATCAATACATAACTCTCCTTTACTTTTGCCCTTTACACCTTCTTTTCTGTTAGGCCACATCTACCTCTCCACTGAAGCCTCACCCGATGAAACACCACGTGCTTTGAATCAGGGCCCTCTGCTGCTGTGACCATAAGGTGATTGGGACAGTAGAAACTTTGGGAATCTGATAAAGGCAGGAGATACTCCCCCCACCCCAAAAAATGCATATACTGACAGGTTCACTACATGTTACTTTTAGAGAAGAGATAACTCATCCCAGTCTGCTAGAAAAATAGTCCAGGTCTATATTATCTATATAATTTACTATCTAATTGCTAGATCATCTCTGCTGGAAAACAGTACATAGACTCTCAGAGTCAGAATACATCTCGAAGTTTCCCCTGTTCATCTTTCTATCTCACTCTTAGACCCCTTCCATAACAGCATCAGTCAGTGTTTATCCGGCATCTCCCTGAATGCCGTTAGTGACAGGAAACTCTCTCAAAACAGGCCTCCCACACTCACGTCAATTATGATAAAATTTCAAGATCTCTTGCTCTAGCTTCTACCCTCTTTCTAGTCCCACCTTCTGGATTCAACAGGACAACGTGAATTACTTACTCTGTTCACATGGCCATTGTTACAATATTTATTCTGCCAAGGCGTCCTATCTTCTCATAATTCTTTGTCCTCCAGGCACAAGATTTCTCTTTAGACTTTATTTTTATTATTGACACTATTACAGTTGTCTCTGTTTTTCCCCCTTTTCCCACCTCCGCCCAGCCCCCAGCCCCCTTCCCTTAGACTCTCATCACCCCATTGTCTGTGTATGTGGGTTATGCATATATGTTCTTTGAAGGTGCAAGATTTCTGATGTAAGTTATATTTTTATTTCACATATATTTTTCTTCTCAATAACATTAGTTTCTCTTTAAAGATGGTCCATATTTTGTACTTCTATGTACCTTATCACAAATGCCTAGCCTGAGTGAAAGAATAAACTTTTATTATGTACATGCTACTTAATTAAAGTATTATAACAAGCAGAAAAAGGTTACTGAGGGGAGAAAAAGCGAGCACAAGGAGAGGCAGTGAGAGCAAATAAGAGCTCACTACGCTTTAAACCTTATGCGGGTATTTTGGTGGTTTCTCAGTCTGTACGAAGGTGTCCCATGACCAGGATGTACAGCTCTTTGAGCATACTAAAAATCATCCCAAAACATCACTTACTATTCATATAAATCAAACCAAAGTCATATTCCTCTGGAAAGTAAGTTGCCATCTTCATTTTCTCCTCAAATTTGCAGAGATTTATTCTTATTTGAACTGAGTTATGAAAGGTCAATAAGGCAAAAGCATCTTGAAAGCTGCTCTTCGGTAATCTTTAACCAAGGCAGAGCAAAACACTCCCATAAAAATGTAAAATGTGAAGTCCCTTCTCACAGAGCACACAACCCCTGATATCTAAAAGATGGTGTTCTATTTTATTTCTGACAAAGTTGCCCGCAACGCAGAAGCAAATCTTTTTTAAAGGAACATAGAAATACATGTAAATATACTCTTGCTAGGAATTTCTTTTTCAAATCGAACTCCAAACACTTTCAGACCTGTGAACATTAGTATGTAGTAAATCCTACACTCACTGCATCCTAACTAACCTAAACTCTGAATTCACTAGAATGCTCCTGAACTCATCTTTTACTAGGAAGTAGCAAGAGAATGGTTAAATAAACTCTGATATTTCCATATAATGGAATCATGCCACCGTTAAATAATGTGATGCTTACGGTTCTGGGCTGAAGTTTATACCACTCTCTTAGTCTTATCTAAAATATCTAGAAAGATTCCGAAAAAGAGGTGGAGTCTAAAACCCAAAATACTATCAATCAGAACTTGATTGTGACTCTATTGCCAAAATCTGAAATGAATTTACCAACTGTGAAGAAAATAAAACTAGATTAAAAAGCTTAGTCATGGACTACTTACGCTCTGGTGCTGGTTAGCTTGCTTACTTGTAAGTAAATTAAAAGATCCTTGACTTCCATTTCTATAACACACACAGAGGCACATGTACACTCACATTTTTGGCTGAAAGAAGCACATTTGCTGAGAATAATGGCATGTTCACTTTTAGGTACGTTGAGTTTAATATGCTGAGTTTAGATGTCCAGTAGCCAATTGCATATATTGAGATCCTTTCAGTCGAAAGATAGACTTGAGGTTTTTCTGCATATAAAAGGTAATTAAAATAATGAAAAAGGATGAATTTCTCCAGAGAGCAGACCCACAACAGAAGAAGAAGGACTCACAAAACAGATTGAGAATGAGTGGCCAAATATCAAGTACTAGAAGTCAGGGTTGGGGGAAGATGTTTAAAAACAGAGAAAACTATCCACAGGTTAAGTGATCTGCAAGATCAAATAGATGGAAACTACAAATATTCATTGGATTTGTTGATGAGTAGATGGTTATTAATGGCCTCAGACAAAGAGTTTCAGTGGACTTATGGGAACTGAAGCCATGTAACAGCTATTTAAGTAGAAAGTGGGAGGTGCAGTAATATAAACACAGAGGAAGAACAACTCTTTCCAGAAGTTGCAATGAATGATCTTTATGTAACAATCTCTTTCACAGCTTAAAATGTCATTAGAATACACCTTTACAATATCTAAGTCAAAGGATAGACCTTTTTAAAACTTTTGTTGGAGAATGCCAAATTATCTTCCCTGCCATTAACTTTTAAAACAATATCCACATTAATCCTGAAATTATTGATTCAACTCAATCTTTTTCAATTGTGGCATCTATATAAAAACTTCACCTCTGTACAATATTGAGAAAGAATGACTTTCAAGTATTGCAAAATCATAAATTATTGGAAAAAATGTTGAGGTACTTTATACATTCTTTCAACAAATATTTGTTGAGAACCTACTAGGTTCCAGAAGGTGAAATAATATTTTGATAAAACAAAGAACTAAAGCTTCTAGTAGATAAGAAAAAATAGTTAACCCATAATTATACATATAACCATAATATTACAATTGTGTTAAGCATTATTAAGAAAAATACAAGACAGAGTGTAATTTTGTCTAGGGGTCAAGAAACAACCTGTGAAAATGAAAGAAGTCGGTCGCCGCGTGCTGGATTACCTGTAGTCAACTCAATTTAATCATCCCCTCTTCTACTTCAATCTCCTGGTATATCAGAAGAACTGGGAACTACATTTCCCAGTATCCCCTTTTCTTGATGGTGGGTCTTTTCTTGATGGATGAGTCTGACAAAAAGGGGAAGGCAAAGAAGGAGAAGGTGGTGTTCTCTGGGGGGAAGTTATAAAGATTCGTGGCCAGACTGTGGAGAGGGAATTTGCATCGGATTTGGAGTAAGCTCCTGTACATCATTTGCTTTGGTGCTATAGACAGATGCAAGGATTATTGGTAATTTCCTAGAAATGAGTGCCAAAGACTGAGTTAAGTGAGACTGAGCCCTAGCACCCCCAGGGTATACAGGGCCTTAAGAGCATATAGAGGAAGAAATGTGTCTCAGAAAGGAAGAATCCTGAAGGGGGAAGACCTTTATTTATTTTGAGAAGAGCCACTAAGGCTGAAGCACAGTGATGAAAACAGAGAGGAGGAGAGGGCACCGAGCAGTGGAGTCAGCTTACTCGGAAAACAAGGGAAAACCCTCAGCATACTGTCTAGTGGATATGGTAGTAACTTGAACAACCATAAAATAATAGTGATATTTTTTAAAAGAATTTAAGATAGCTTCCCTTTAACCAGAAAATCATATCACCAGAAAACCCCATTATCCAAACATTGGCTTTGTAATGAATACTTTACTACCGAATTCACAGTTGTTTACCAATTAATAATTTTAGTATTTGCTAGATCACATAAAAGGGCCCTAAACACATTCAACAACTCCTTTAAGATTTTTTTTACTACTTCCTTCAGTTCATGTCAGCCTTCCTCTCTTTAATCAATCCATTAACAAATATTTATTGAGCAACTTCTTTGCACACAGCACTAGTTAGACACTGTGGGATTACATCTGATAGAGAATGAGGGAAAAAACCACTAAACAGTTGAAAACCAACCTAGCAACGTGCTCCGTTCATATGTCCAGTTTAAAGAATGCTTTTTTCAATAAATTATATACCCATTAAATTTCTATGAATAAGAGTGAGCAAGTGTAGGGTGATTGCCATATGTTAGATCCTCAGACAGGAGCATCCTGCTCCCCCTTTGTTTCTGGAAGGCTTAAGCATTCTTCAGGGTACAATGCGATTGTCACTCAGAACCTTCCCAGGCTCCCCAGGCTGTGCCAGCTTTCTCCTCTGTGCTATACTCAGACAGGTGCTGGTCCTCACCTCTACTACAGTACTCAGCATACTTTCTTACAACTACATGTTTACCCGATCGGTACACCTCTATGCAGTGGGGGCAAAATACTAATACTCATTGTGTCATCAGTGCCTATAATGTTGCCTAACAGACACTTAATAAAATTTTTCATTAACGAATTAATTTGATGAGCAAATTGCAGACTCACTTGGCAAGAATATACTGTCTTACAAACATAATGTGTCTTTAGGGGTCACTATGAACTTTCCTTTCCAGAAAAGTTTATCTCATTCCTTTTCTCTTGAGGATTTTGGCATTTTCTGTTGCAGTCAGGTATGCGGAATTATTTTGTTGTCTTCATGGGATCTCAGTCCTTTTGCTTATTGACTGCCATCTTGTATTTCTGGCCCATGATTTGACAGCAACTGGAATCTACGAGCGGAAAATCAATAAAGCAAGGCAGTTCACCGGTGCTCTTAAGAAACTGCTTTCCTGGTCTCAGTGGCAGTCACTGATCAGAAAACGTGAAACGTAAAACTAGCGAGCCATGAATAGAAACAATGTAGTCAGCGCTGGCTTCTTTGCATGAGAGGCTTTTTATATTGGTTTCCTGTGTTTAAATTCTGTGATGTTTCTCAAACCCTGGAGGGGGATGAAAAGCGGGTGGGTGGAAAAGAAAGGGAGAGGGAAGGGGAGCCCGGAGTGAAAATTGTGAAGTGAGCAGATTTGTATTCATTTGTTTTCTCATTGCCACACTAACCTTCACCAGTCCTTAAGCTTTAGGGATCCTAAATGTAAATTGGTTCTTTAACATAACATTTTCCTTGTTCAAGTAGAAGTGACACTCGAGTAGACATGAAAGATTCGAGACTTATTACTTGCAAGTTAGCATTTTACTGCTAATGTAGTCTGCCACCCTTTACCTCCTAGTTTTATGGTTGTCTAATTATAGCCTGAAGGCCTGTGGTGGTCCTTTGCTACTTCAACTGGAATGTAGCTTCCAGTGAATTCTCCCCATTAGGACCTCCCACTGAGTTATTGATTATTAAGGTAATGCACTTTTAGTGTCGTATCTTTAACATGGAAATGTGAAAATGCATGGCTTGCAATAGGAGTATTAAAAAATGAAGAAGAAAGAAACTTTCCTAATAAAGAGTCCTTTATGCTATTTAGGTTACTGTTAATTTAAAACATGGTCAGACAAAGCACAGTTTTCCTGTCAAGTGATGAGTGACATTTTGTTATTATACATTTTTATCTCCAAAAGAAGACAATTTGACATAGAAAGAGCTGGCAATTGATATCTAAGAAAGGAGAGGGAGGGAGGGAGGGACAGGAAGAGAGGGAGGAAAGAAAGAGACAGAGGGAGGGAGGGAGGGAGGGAGGGAGGGAGGAAGGAAGAAAGGAAGGAAGGAAGGAAGGAAGGAAGGAAGGAAGGAAGGAAGGAAGGAAGGAAGGAAGGAAGGAAGGAAAGAAAGAAGGAAAGGAAGCCAAATTTAACAGACTTTTCTTTTAAGTAAAGAAAATACAAAGACAATTCCTTAATAGGCAAAACACAGGTGACAACCTTCATATTAATGAAGCCTTCTGATTATGGGCTTCTTACCTAAGCAGAAAGCAAAAGGGAAAGAAAGGTGGAGCCTCTTCATTATTTAGATGGAAAAATATGACTCTGGGTTATAGCAGAACGATCCTTTACTGCGATCCTCCTTGGGAGCCCACACACAAGATAAATACCGGCAAATGGCATGCAGGAAATGGAGTTTGTTAGATAAATCGTCTGTAGGTGAGGCCTCAGTGATTGAGGTTCCTCTCTCCTCTGAAAACAGAAGAAGCTTTCATTTGTAGAGCTGCTCTTCAGTGCCGATGCCCACCATTAACGCTATCAGAGCAGCAAAGGTGAAAAGGACTGGTAGGTGAGTAATAAGGAAAAGAGGATGAATTGGGTGGGTGCCCCCTGAATATCAGCTTCTGTGCCCAGACTAGCACCTGATTTTAAGTGAATGCAAGAATCAAAAGCTGATAAATTCACTTGACTCCTGGAGAGGAAACAGAATCATCGATCACTTTTTTAACTGCAAAATCTATCGAAAATACACCCAACAGTCAGTCTCAGAGGTGCTCATGTTGCATTTTCAAGAATTCAGGAATCCTGCTGTCTTCACATGCCTGAAAAAGATAAGATGCTGTTTGCTGGTAAATTTCATAATATATTATCTGAAAGTATGCTGAAAGTACAAAATCCCATCCAAATTTTAGAGGGTATCATTTCACTGGTATATTTTCTTTCTTGATGAAAGTAGTACCAATTTGCAAACTTAAGTGAAAAAAGCTAAATCTAACCCTCAGAGGCTGTCTGCCTTTCACTTAATGATTTGGGTGGAGGCATTTGAATCCTAAATGGTCCAAAGAGGGCCAATTAACATTCGATAAATATCGTAAGCATTAGTATTATATTCATCAGCCAGGTTCACCTGCAGATCTTTAAAATGTTTGCCAAATAAATACCATTAACCAGGCCCCTCAGGATGAGACCTCAAGAGGAGATCTCAACACATAAAGAGATTAAGAGACTCAGCTTCAGGCATAGACTATGTTGAGGGTCAAGGATGTGCCTCAAACAAAGCCACTGACCTACCAACCAGACTCTGCTTTGTCTCAGAAGCCAGGTACCCCAGAGACCCTGAAAGTAAAGAAGGTGTTAACAGCCATTAATTAACTTAAGGGTGGGTCCTGGTTTAATGGGAAGGTGCTGACTTTTTTATTAACAGAAGGAATGTTTTTAATTGGATTTGATAATAACACCCTCTGAGCCAGATAAACACCGGAACAGTTCTTAGACTATAAATTTGAAATTTCAGACTTGAGTTACCAAGAAGAAAGGACAATAATACTACTCTCTTCCCTAAAGGGAGAGGCTAGGCTGAAATGAAAGGGAATCCTGGAGAGGCTAGCATTGGAGGAGGTAGGAGTTGACTAGGAACCTGGGATGGGGGTAATTTGCTTGAAACCAAGTGGGGTCACTACCAGCGCCCTCCCCTTCCCCCATACTAAGGTCAGACTCATACTTCTGATGAGTTGCAAATGTTTTATAAAGCTTTTCTCTTTTAGAGTAAGTTTCCTGTCTCATTAAAAGTAAAAAAAAAAGTCCCCACAAACTTTTAGCTGTCTTTTAAGCAAACTGCTGTCTGTATGCTGTAATTAAATTTCTTTTTCTTGCATTGACCCCACTGGATGGAGGGTACTATAAATCATATGAACAAATGTTCAAACTAAAAACCTCTGTGCGAGCACCATAATTTAAGTGAATTCATTCCTGGTTCATCTCTTGGAGACATGATGTCATAGCATCTGCTCTGGACAAAGATAGCTGTCTTCACTACCCGGGAAAAGAGCAGTGAGCTTATCCCAGATTACTCTGGATAGGCTTTTTCTTCACTCATTCATTCAAATATTTAGTTTCCATATTTGCAAAAGGTGCATGTGAGCCTGTGTTGTGAGAGAAGCTAAAAAACAAAAACAGTATGGGTTGCTTATTGTTTTCCTGAGAAACAGGAAAACAATATGTCTGTGTGTGTGTCTGGACACTCTGCTAGTTGATGAGACATAAGCAAATCGCTCCACCCCTTCCTTCTCTGGGCTGCATTTATGACCAGCAGCATAGCAAGTTTTGGCGATGGCTTTAGAAGGTGGGTCTCCTTTGTCATATTCTTGTTGCAGGAGAGAATTTCATGAGGGCGAGAACAGGATATGTATCCTTGTGCAAGAGAAGATTTGTTGAATAGTTTTGTTGTGCCCTGTTTTGATTAGTTTGTATTTGAGCACTATCTTAAGATAAAAAATAGACTGTACACTGCTGTTGCTTGAGTTGTCAAAAGCTGCAGAAGCCATTTAGTCTTAATTTAAACACACTTTAAACACCACCACACAGCACGGCTGCTTCTACCTACCCACGCCCAGGTCCACCCGAGTTATTGGTCAGCATGCATAAACTGAAACAGGGTAACACAGCCCAGCTGAGCAGAGGCCCCACCACTCCCTGTACTCTAGACTGAGGAAGGCCTCTTTTGGTTAGAGTTTAGGGATGTTGACAGCAGCATTTTAACAAGTAGAAAATGGTATGTAGATCAAATCTTCATCTGAGAGGTCTAGTTAGTACATTGAATCACTGAATCAGGATCATCAAAGACTTTGAGAGGCTGGAACGTTGGGCTTATTAACAAGATGAATTTTAACAGGGATACATGTGAAGTCCTTCACTTATCCTCCTTAGACCAGCTGCATAAATACAGAATGGAGGAAGGGTAGTTTCATAATAATTATGCATGTGTTTAAAAAGATGTAGGCTTTTTAGTTGACAGCAAGCTCACCATGAATCAATCGTACAAGATGTAGCTGCAAAGAAGTTTTTTAACAATTTGAGGTGACAACTCCAGAAGTGTGGGATCCAGATCAAGGGAAGGATGTGTCTGTGTGCTGCACTGTTTACGCTTTAAGGAAGACAGGATCTCACCAGAGAAGTCAGCCAAACCCACAGGACTTTAAAGCTATTTCCTGTGAGTAACAGCTGAAGAAACATGAAATATCACCCTGACGAGGAAGAGATTTGAAGAATATGATTGCTTTTCTCAAATATTTCAAAGCCCTCCCCTTTGGAGGAAGAACCGTTTTTCTCTCTACTGCCCTGGAAAGAGAATTATACTCAATCTACAGGATCTTTGTAAAATTGTATAGGTAGTTTTCTATTTGTACTTATTTAACTAACAAGTCAGTATAAAATGCATAATAATTTGTTTCATTAAAGATGTTCTCTTCATTGCTCAATTCAGGAAATACAATAAATACACTATTGTACTTTCTGCTGGCAGGGCAGACAGAAAGACCAGAACATCACTGACCAGAGTGCTGCGTGTATAGAGAAGCTGTAAGAGAAAGCTAAAGGGTCAGTGGAGGACCTGAAGGCAGAGTGCTTGAAATGCAGCTCTCTCAGACTGAATTTTATTTTGTAGGTAAACATCTAAGAACAAACAAGAGGCATATCATAGTTCTCTTATATGATAGAGAGTTCATAAGCAGAAAGGACTTTATTAAACATATGGGTGGAGAATGTCAGCTTAGGACACCCAAAGATTGATAAGAGAGTCATTTCCAGGCCAACTCAGCCAGGAACCTCAGTCTGCAACAAATCTACCAGCCCGGTGGGCACTTGGCAAGGGAATGAAGAAGCAGCGCACAAAATGAGATGGCTACATGTCCATAGCCTCCAAATCTGTTTTAGTTAAATTTCTTGAGCGTGGATTTACCTGCTTTTGACTTGTTTAGGCATCATGGAGCCATAGAATATGCGAATGAGAACAGAACTGACACTATTTCCAAAACTCTGGCTCTGCCTTGACCTTGGGCATGCACATGAAGTGTATTCACTTAGCACATTTCCTCACTCTATTAAGGTGAGAACAATTCACATGTCTACCACTAGTTTCTCTGCACAAATATGAAACAAAGTCAATAATAGGTGGATTAAGGTATGGCAGCCCTTTTGCTCTTTTATGCTTTCCAGACTTCATGAATGAGAAGGGCCTTCTTATCCACCCATGTATTTTAATCACTAGCGTTCTATTTCTTATCCTGTGCTTCACTCTAAAGCTGCTCTGGGTGGCCGTGGTGGTGAAAATTTAAGACATGTATAACAGGTACTTATACAACATAGGTTATTATGACTACAGTTGCTACTATTTTTATAATTCTTAATCCGTGGTAATCCAGGGGGTAGTTAATAATTCCCTTGGTGAAAACTGGTTACCCATAAACCCTTTCATGAAGGCTGAGTAGCAATTAAGGTAATGGTTCTGGTGTAGGTAGAGGTAAATTACCTCGTTAAGGGCTCAGCCTAAATGATGCCCTGATGACCCAAGAATGTTAGTAAGCAGCAGTTTAGTCACACTGAGTATTTTATGTACCATCTAGTCCTCTATCATTATTGTTGTTTGCTTATCATCCTTCACAGAGTACATGGGAATGCTGGGTTGGGGTTGGGATGGTGTATGCATGTATGCATGCCCAGAGAAGTTTAATTGCTGGCTAAAAGCCTACACATCTTGAACTATAAGTTCACTTACTTGGGTGACAGTCATCTCCCTCATTCTCAGGAATTAGTGGCATTAATCTTGGCTTAACCACACTCAAATCCTATAATCACTCATCCACTGATTTGTTTCAGCCGATGTCATAAATCCATATAAATCCTTTACCTATGAAGAGAGAGAGCAAACCCTGGAAAGAATGATTCACTTGACTAGCCTGCTGGTGCTGTCATTAAATGCCCCTTAATTATTACTAACACTACAATCTCTAATGGGTCTCCATTATGAGACTTCAGATCCTTTACTCTCTGTGTGTGGTAGGCTCTTTAAAGAGAACATGGCATCTTCTAAGATAGTTGTTATCATTAAGTGACAACAAAGTGGCCACTGCTGCATAGGGTCCTGCCCGTAAGACCTTTGCTTCAGGTGGCAGAACACTGGCCAGCACCAAGTCTGAGCCAGGATTTACCTACTAGAGTGCACAGTTAGTCGTCTTGATTCTATATAGGGCTGACTGGGCCATTCCATTGCCCTACACCAACCAAGAAAGAATATTTGTTTGTTTGTTTGTTTTGGTTGTATATTTTACCCCAATAATATTTTTAAAAAGCACTGAGTAGCAGCTGAGAAGGAAAGGAGGGAGGGGGAGAGAGAGAGAAAGAGAAAGAAAGAAAGATGAAAGAAAGAAAGAAAGAAAGAAAGAAAGAAAGAAAGAAAGAAAGAAAGAAAGAAAGAAAGGGAAAGAAAAAATGAAGAACTGTCATGGTGTTCATGTAGATATTGCTATAAATGTAAAAGGACCAGGATATTGTGTTGGCTAAAAAGTTCTTTTGGCTTCTTCCATAAGATGGCTCTAGTAGTGCTTAGTTAATTGCCTTTACCTTCATTTGAAACAATTTTGTTAGATTGTATTTGGTGGCAGCTGTCATATCAGCATGCATTAAAAAAATCAAAATTGATAAGTTTTGTGTAGCCATTTTGAATATTTAAGATGCTTTATTATTTTGAAGAAAGGTAAAAATATAAATGAAATGCAAAAAAAAATGTGGGGTGTATGGAGAAGGTGCTGTAACTGATCAAACCTGTCACAAGTGGTTTGCGAAGCTTCAGGCTGGAGATTTCTCTCTGGACGATGTTCCATAGTCGGGTAGACCTGTCGAAGTTGATAGTGATAAAATCAAGACATTAACTGAGAATAATCAACATTCTATCACATGGGAGAAAGTCAACAAACTCAAAAATATCCAAATCAATAAAGTTATTATTGAAAATGAAAATGTGTCTTTTATTTCATGGAAAAAGCTAACTGACTTTTTGGCCAACCCAATATATTAAACAATTGAACATGGGCTCACCAGAAATTAGTAATTAAATAAACCATAGTCTATGTGTTGATACAATCCACAGATAACCATACAACCCACTGTGTCTAAAACATAAGCAAGTTTTTAATGTCCCTGCTGCCACCTCAGGATCCACAGTCTAGGTTATAGTGCTCACCAGGCCACACAGGGGAGAGCTCAGCCTGGCATCGGAGGTAGGTGGGAAGGGATCTAGGTTGACCCCATCTTGTCAAAGGAAGGACAGCAATTCTGTCCATAGGTTCTAGCTAGTGTAACAACAGCGGCATGAACCATACTGTGTGAGTGTGCACACACACAAGCACTCATGCACATGTGTGTGCACATGTGTATCTCATCAGTCTTCCCAGCACAAAGGCCTGTGGCTATCTCTGCTGTAGAGCTGGCTGAGTGTAGCCAAGGCTCTTGTTGAAGTCATGGTAATCCCTGGGCCATCATGCCAGGAGCATACACACATGAGCAGCCCACCCATTCTCTCCACCTTTCATTTCAAACACAGCCTTTGCTCTCATGTCATACTCCAGCACTGTGACAAATTGTTTTATCTTTGTTGTGGCCCAGCACTTAAAGGCTTCAACTAGTTTAGGAACAGTATGGTGACTACAGGGAGTTTTCTCAGGCACACTATCAGCAAAACTTCAGAATGCCATAATCCTTCAAAGGGCCAATGAAGTTCAATGAGAAAAGCATACATTTTCAATTAGGATTCAGGTCTTGTTTAATATCACTCTTTAGGCATCAAAACAGGAATGGCTAACCAAAACCAGGTCAAAATCATAAGACACAGGAAAGATGCAACACAGATTCCAGGAGCCATTGTTTTTGGTCCAGGACGCTTAATTTGAGTCTGAAAATTCATTAATAGATTGGCAGGGTTGTTTTTTTGTGTTTTGTTTTATTGTTTAACACTCCACACAGGTGGCTTGATTTGTTTGTCCACAAGGGAATTGTAACCATTGAGTCAGAAAAGCACTCAGCCTTCAGTGCATCCCCCACACCACCCACCTGGCAGATTCCAGGACTAGAGAGCAGCAGGTTAGAGGTTCAGGGAGATTTGAGAGTGCAGGGGCCGGGGCAAGAAGGGAACAGACCTCCTGTTTCCTCCTTTGGCCCCGGGCTGCTGCAGCTGCATTAGACACTCTCAGCATGCAGCCCAACTGGTCTTTCCCATTTCCTATGACTGTTGTTTCTTAATCCTCTCCGTGGAGGACCTAATCCTCACTTAACCATGAGTTAAGGGCCTTGAGCCCACCTGGAACATGGTGGCAACCAAAGCACAGGCACTTGACACAGTTCAGCAGCTGGAGATCCATCTAAACAGCTCACCTTTTGGGCAGGAAAAATTCCACATATAAAAAAATGGCCAAATAAGCTAACATTTATAACATATATGTATGTATTTTCTTTGGAAAACTTAGAAAACAAGAAGGCATTTTTACTTTGGGAGTTAAGAAGAAAAATAAATGTTCAGCAATGCAGCCAGGCCAGTATAAATTGCTCTATGAAAAAAGCGTTTGCAAAGGTGGTTCCTGAACAGCTCGCTTCACAGGAGCCAGCCCACTCAGGTAACAGCTGATGCCCTGCCGTCAAGCTCAGGAGTTAGAACATGGCAGGAAGCAGATGGTGTCATATTTCCTGGGTCTCACTGTCCAGTTGAGCTCAGTGCCTGCCAAGTACAAAATGAAATGCGGAGCGCTGCACACATGGCAAGCTGGGTGGCGACCGCGGTGGCGGCGGCAAGTTCAGGAGGAAGCAGGGCCTCCGAGGCGCAGGTGCATCAGACTGAAGATGGGGAGGGCACAGGGCTGAACTGGCAGCGGGAGGCCACCCTCTCTTTTCATCCGTTTAACAGACAGAGCAGAATGGTTTGCAAGTCAGATGCTGAGAGAAGCAGTAGAAATTCAGTCACAGCAAAAAAGAAGAAAAAAGATAAACAACCAAGTAAACTCTTGAGTGGCCAGATGGACAGTCAGGTCACAGGTCATCAAATCAGCCACACAGTGCCACATAAAGCAGCAGGCTGGCACTAACAGGGAAGACCCAGCTGGCAGGCTGGTGGACAGGCATGCAGGGTACAGCACAGCTACCTGAGAAGCGGCTGGGGTGGGGGCAGGGGGAGGGCTCTTCTTCAGACCCTGTTGGCCTGGCCTGCATTTCCATTGCCTCTTTGAATTAAGTCAATGTCTGCAAAGAGAAAATCTGTACTCCTCCTGAGATACATTATGAACATTTGTGAGCAGCAGCTTCTAGATATATTATGTGTGCCTTTGCTTGTGAACATGATACAAACAGAGTATTAGTTAGCCCCCGCCTCACATGTGGGGCCTGTCCTGAACCCATGTGTGTTGTGTGTAGAGAAAGGGAAAGGAAGCAAGCTTGTACAGCTGCAGGCAAGAAAGTGGAAAGAAAGCCTAAGAGTGCAGAGGACAACAAAAAGTCTCTTAAAGAAAGGTCAGGAAGAACTTGGGGACAAACCCCACCAGCAGGAGGCAACATGGCAGAGAGGGACATCTGGACTTCAGAATCAGTCAAATCAGGTTTTCAACTTTCCCAGGCTTGCAGCCTTAGACAGGGACCCCACCTTTCTGGGTCAGGGGGTTCCCATGTGTAAAATGAGAGGAAGTGTCTCTACTCTGAGTTGTATGACCTGGACTCATAGGTGTGAAGTATCTAGAGAATGACAATAATTACTTCTTGAAATTTATCTTAAGCCAAGCTCTAGTCTACACAACCAGAAACAGCTACTTCACAACACTTACTGATGCAAATACTAGGTCAACAGAAGTTAAACACATACTGGTAAAGCAGGACCTCTGGCAAGATGAGGTATCTTGTTCAAACTCTAGTTCGCCCTCCCTCCCTTCTTATGCTTGCACTAGGCAGACCAGAAGCATAAGAGGAATTAATGTTTAACAAGTTGAATAACTAATTTTCTGCTAATGAGTCCCCCATTAGGCTTTACTGAAGTGGGTGTCATCTATAAATGCAGTGTTTTGTGGAGACTTGAAGGCCTATAACGGCACATCATAAATATTCTTTGAGAAATAAGAAAACAAAGTAGCACTCATCTCCTTTTAGCTCCTCCAGGCATCTTCAGTCCCTAGGTTCCCAAGGCTTACAGGGCCTCCCTAAATAACAGCTGGACCCAGGACTTAGCCCATCCACAAACTCTCAATTCTGTTCTGAAAATGAACACTCACTATGGCTTAAGTCCCAGATATGTACTATCCGAGAGCACAACTACAGGGACAACTCACATGATGTAGTAGAAACAACCCTGGATTGTAGTGGTGGAAATGGACATGTGTGTCAACATTAGAATGCAGTGGATGGAGGTTTACACTGGGTACTGAGTCAGCCCAAAGTGTAGGTACTAACGGAAATGACTATGAGCTACAAGCACCATGGCAAAGCACCATGTCTGTCATGTCTGTTTCCAGTGCAATGACCTGACACATAACATGTGCTTATAAATATGGATTGGATAAAAGGATGGATGAATAGGTGAATAGATGTAAATCACTAAGGGAAAATATCTAGACAATTGGATATGATTAAGTAATATGCTGACTAGAGAGAAGCTGAGATAAAATCTGCATGGCACAGAATCCTATGTAATCCACATAGGTCTTTGAAGCACTTCTGAAGTTCCTGCTGAAGCCAGTGGGAATGAATTGAGTGTGTAAAAAGTAAAACGTTGCCCATAGTAAATTGAATGATACGACAAGCCTTACAATGAAAGTCTTCTTATACATATTTTCATGCTATATTAAATCTAGGGACAGGTACCTATTTATTCTTCTGCTTCATTCTTCTGCCCTTAGAGAAGACTTTTGCTACAGTCCTCTATACAATTTTTGAAAGCACAAGATGAGTATCTTCAAAGTCACCCTATCAAATATAATGTGATTTTGAATGGAGTTCATTTAAATAGTCTTTCTTTATATAATTCACTTATAAATAAATGTCAGTTTATCATGCAGATTCTGAAAAGAGCACTGGGCTTTGAATCAAGGTACCTAACTCACCACTCATTCATTTAGTTGATCTTTTTTTTTCAACAAACAATAACAAGCCCCTCTTGTGTGTTGGGCACTGTGTTAGAGAATGTTAGATGGGAAGAGGAGAAAATTCATTGGTGGCAAAACATGCTCATCTTGTGCCCATTTTAATCTCCAGTGCACTTTCATCCCCCAAACTTTTCTATCCCTGGGTTTTCCCAGAGAGATGGAAAATACAGAGAAATGTGATTAGTTATACCGATTCCCTTCCTTACTTCTGAGAGACATTCCCTCACTTGTGCTTTTTAAAGACACAAATGCACACACACACAGAGCTAGTTTTTTCCAAATCTATTCTGGTCTCCCTTCCCTCTCTTGCTCTCCCCTAGTTAGGAGAGTCTGTGCACCTTAATTATGCAGACCCCCTGGCAGACACTAGCTCAGCACCGTGCTGAGCGAGTTAATGTTCCTGGGCATAGCTCCCCTCCCACTTCTTGCCCAACAACTTTTCTTCCCGGTGAACTGAACGAATTGGCTCTTAATGTGCAGTTTCCCTGAAATCTCATACCTGTGCAGGTCCTTGTCCTGCCACACTGTAGTTATGGTGGTAACTAGCTTGAAACACAAGTTTTATGGATCCTGAACCTGACAATGAGCCAGGCTACACAATCTTGTGCAACTTACCAGAGACTCTGCTGTACAAAAAATAGAGCAGAAGTTAAGAATATCTTAATATCCAACAGCTCAGAGGATTTCTTCTAAAGCTGTACAGTTTACCCACTTAATACCATTGGTGATTCAAAAATCAATGTAATACAAGCATTCACTAGAAACAGAGCAAATGCCCAACAGGATAGAAGTCAGGTCTGTGACACCTTCACTAATAAGGGATGACAGTGAACAAGCAATAAAACAGGCTTCAGGACTCTTAGACACTCTGGCTCCTGATGTGTATGTGGCGGCATCCCCTGCTTGGAAAGGGTGCTGCATTGTTAGCACGGGAGAATCAGAGGACCATAAAGATCATTCAAGGCTTTCTTCCAGACAAGCAACCTGGAACAACACTGCTCAGCTGAGAATTAAAACAGAGACTTGGCGAGGTCTTCCAGGAATATTTTATCCAGGATGTTAATCACTAATAACCACCAACAAGCATAGCCTTAGGAACAGGGGAAAGTAATCATCCTTGTTGTGGGGTCCAAAATATCTGCCCATTTGCTTGTTACCTCTGTGACCTTGCTTCTCTCTTTGAATTTAGCAAGAACACACGTTCAAAACCAAGCACAGTGGGACTCAGTAGGCCTTTACACTGGCCGTGATCTCAGCCCGCAGTGGTTTTCCTCCAGAAATCTGTGGCCATGCCTCCTGTCTTCAAGTCTCACTTGCTCTTCGGGGCCTTCTCTGGGGGATCCCTAGAAAGAGTTGCCTCTGACACCCTCAGTCTGTTTTACTTGTCTTTTTCTCCTTAAAGCCTGTCTGCTGTCTGTCTCCCCAATTAGGAGGTAAATTTCAGTAAGGCAGGTACTATTTTTATATTGTTAAGGACTATTTCCAGAGATCAGACAGTGGCTGGCACATGGTGAGTGCTTAATAAATATCTGTTGAATGAATGAAGGAAAGAAGGAATGGGCTTTTAACTTGAATTAGCCCATTGGCTCCCTTTCTGCTGCAAAAACAAGCAAAGAAGGAGTCAAGAGAAGAATACGAGACTCACTCTGCCATTAACTAGCTGTGTGATTCTGGCAAAGTGTGTGAAACTTTCTTGTCTCAGTTTTATTTGCAAAATAAAAATGAGTGAGGTGGGTTTTTTACTCATCAGGTTTTCATGAGGAAAGATTTTTTTCAAATGCTCCTCATCTCCTGCACTGTCCCTCGAGGTGGTGGCATGACTTGGGTGACTGGTGAGGTAGGCAGAGAAACTAGACATGGGCAGCTTGGCCCCTTCCCCCTCTCTAGGTTTAGGAATTGGCTGGCTGGCAGAAAGTACCTCTTCTTGTGTACTCTGGGCCATGCAGTAACCTTTGTGATTAACTCCATGCCTGTCTTTAGGGGGAGGGAGCGTTGCAGAGGTCCAGTGTTGCCTATGGCTGATGGTTGAGTCAGTTTAATCCTGGGTTCAGCATTGGACTTAGGTTTTCCTCCCATAGAGCATTCTCCATTCAGCTTTTATCAGAAATAAAATGGTACTGTGATACTCTGGTACTCTTCATCTGACTATTTTCTGTTGCTCTCAACTGGTTCAGACTCTTGTAGGGAAAAGAAGAATAGTATATATTAAGACATTTACAAAACAAACAAACAAAAAAGACTATATCTCTTCCATGGCACTAAGTGTAAATAAATACTTTGTATGTTTTTTAATTAAATATATATAATAATAAAGTATGGATATGTTTCTCAATGTGGACATATTATGAGTTACCCCTTTTTCCAAGTATAAAGTGTATAGTATAAAGTATATACTTATAGGTATATACATACACACACATATATGTACTTTTTTAAAGTATGCATACAGGCACGTGTATAATATATAGTATGTGCACATGCTCATAGAAAGAAGAGGGAGGATATTATAAATTGTATGCATATGCATTTCTGTCTCCAAGTAAATAGGAAAGGATGATTATAAAATTGAGGAATGTGTTTTTAGAAAAATGGGAACTAATCTAATAAAGGCCTGATTAACATGGATATCATACAAAATAACTGAGTAATAAGAGCATGCTGTAAAAGATTGGTCAGTTAAAATTTCAAGAGAACTCCAACTGCAAATTCTATACCTGCTCCCACCACCACTTCAAATGACTGTACTAACTACAGTACGGTGGTTCTGAAGTGTAATGGGGAGACTGGGAAACTTCAGAGGGCCATCAGAGGAACTGTCATGACAGGTACAGTGGAAGGACCCGGGAGAGGGCTGGGGTGGGGAAGAGATGGAGAGAAGGCGGAGGGACTGTCAGTGCCATCAGCACATCAGATAAAAGCCAGACATCCTCCCTCTATTTGGTGTCATGTCCAGCTGCACCTGCTTACAAAAGGTCCAAGGGAGCACCGTCAAAGAGAATAAAATGAAATACATATTTCTTTCACTCAAAGTTGCACATTTTTTTTCACACTTCAACATTTCTGGAATTGGGTTGTATCTTACAATTGATGATGCATTCTAATAAAATTGGCATTTTTTTATTTCTCAGTGTGCATAGTGTAATAGTACATCTTATAATCAATGTAGTCTTCAATTTCAGAATTCTTGCCCAGCTTTCTAGAACTCATCCTAGGGGAAAGCCAAAATGGGGTTTAGAGGAGGTATAATTGCTCAGCAAAAGTAAATTGAAATAAGTGCTCTGGTGTACCACTGGTCGATCTTATCCTGGTGGAGCCTGGGAATATGTACCGAGAGTGCATAAAGCTTGAATCCTTCTTTACAGGAGTCCCATTTTACACAATATATATTTTTAAATGAGAAAAGCATACAAAGTTTGTGTACTTTGTGTAGTTTGTGTACAGCTGTACAGCTGTAAATGAGAAAAGCATACAAAGTTTGTGTACTTTGTGTAGTTTGTGTACAGCTATACTTTAGACTTCATTTATACTAAATCTAAAACCCCCAAATATTTGAGAAAGATGAGTTTAATTGAGTAAATTATGGAGCATGCATGCAGTAGAATATTATACAGTCACCAAAAGGAATTTTAAGTTGCCCTGACGGGTGTGGCTCAGTTGGCTGGAGTGTCATCCTGTACACTGAAAGGCCACTGATTCGATTTCCAGTTGGAGTACAAACCTAGGTTACAGGTTCAGTCCCAGTCAGGGTGTATACCTGAGGCAACCAATCGATGTTTCTCTCTCACCTCTCTCTCTCCCCCTTCCCCTCTCTCTAAAAACTAATGAACACATCCTTGAATTAGAATCTTTTAAAAAATGGAAATCTGAGTCAATACTTATGGATGTGGATATATTAATAAGATAATGTTAAGTCAAAAATAGTATATAAAACTGCATATCTGGTGTTTTTCTAATTTTGTAAAATATTCAACATGTATAGAAAAACATCAAAGTACTAACAAATATCTTTATTTTGCAGGTGGATATTCAGATGATTTTATTTCTGTATATCATCTTTCATTTCCTAAATTCTTTATAATTAACATTGATTACTTTTATGATTATAAGCAACTTTTCCCCTTCCCAAATACAGTTTTCTTTCTCTCCTTAGTTCCTCTTTGTCCTAATAAATCAAAAATGACCTGCTTTTGGCAACAAACTAGTTCTTCCTCAAAGTTTTAGCCAACCTCTCAGCACAGAGAACCAAGGACCATCAAAACATGCCCTATATCCTGGATGACAAATCATGGTGGGCAAAGAAGGCCTCTCCGATTTTCTGGGCATCCAAGTCCAGAAATAAATTACTGACTACTCACTTTCTGAAGGTCTGTCCCTGAGGAGACCCTGTCCCTTACAGGGAAATGATTCCTGAATATCTTGCAATGGAAGATGGCATTCAATGTCAGAACTGGGACTTTAAAAGCTCCTCTCATGTATCATCCCTACACTTGACCTAGGCCTAACCTTGAGTCCAGAGGGAATGTCATTGTTTCCACTCTCTGAATAGTAGGTAGGAAGAAGAGAACAGAGTGCAAAGAAGGGAAAATATGAAGCATGCTAACTGGTTTTTGTGTCTGTTTTGAGGGGGTTGTGGTTATGCTATTGACTTTATATAAAGTTAGGTTAGGTTTTTAAATTAATAATTTTTTTCAGAGCAGCTTTAAATTGAGCAGAAACTATGAAGAGTTTCCATATACCCCCTTGTCCTATACCTGCACAACCCCCCACTATCAACATCCTGCATCACAATGGTGCCCACGTCACATTCAATGATCTTCCATGAGCACATCATCACCCAAAGTCCGCAGTTTACCTCAGGGTTCACTCTGGGCTGTGTACATTCTATGGGTTTGGGACAAATACATAAATGACATGTATTCCCTGTATGGAGATCAACCTTCCACAGAGTTTCTTCCTTTTTACAATGTCATATAATTAGAATAATATAGTAGGTAGCATTTTCAGATTGGCTTCTTTCACTTAGTAATATGCCCTTAAGTTTCCTCTATGTCTTTCCATGGCTTGAAAAAAAATAGTTCATTTTTTTTAGTGCTGAATAATATTTCATTGTTTGGTTGTACCACAGTTTATTTACTCATTCACCTACTGAAAACATCTTGTGGCTCCCAAGTTCTGGCAATCATAAATTAAGCAATTTCAAATTTAATTTCAAATTTCGAATGTTTATAGCAATAAACATCCACATTCAGGTTTTTGTGTGAACATGTTTTCAGTTCATTTGGATAAATACCAAGGAGAACTATTGCTAGACCTTAAGACTGTGTTTAATTTTGTGAAAAACTGCAAAATTTTCTTTCAAAGGGGCTATACCATTTTGCATTCCCACTATGCCTTAGGGAGGTTAATAAAGGCTCATAAAGGCAAATTTCCTGTCGTAGAGAAGGAGAATGAGAGGTTTTAAGTCAAAACAAATACTGTAGTAAGTAATAAGACATTGAAAAAGCCTTCATGCAAAACAACTATATAGTGTAGTGTTCTTTTAATTCATCTATGGAAATTAAGTACATAGTAAAAAGGCACACTTTTCTCAGTACAGCTGTGAAAAGTGAAACTAGAGAAGCCAGTGCAATGCTGTAATACATGGCGGAACTGTCCACACTGCCCTGGTTTAATCCATGTATCATGCTTCCATAAAGGTGATTTAGGAAATGAAAGCAGCACACAATTGTTAATTTCTGTTAGGTCAATGTTACAGTGCTGTCCAACTCTGCCTCTTTCCTAAATGGTTTGCAAATATACTTTTTATTCCTTCACTAGTTCTGTACTTGCCAATAATTAAACTGAACTCAGGGCAGGTAGATCAGGAGGCCCAGGTGTAGTGCCCACACATCTGTATTTTTTTAAAAGCCCCTGAGGTGATTCCAATGTGCTGCAGGGTAGCTGGACACTGGCCTGGATGATCCATTACCAAGAAATACGCAGGAAGAGTCAAACATTTAACAAAAAAATTGGCAAACAAAATTTTACTATTTGTACACAGGTTTGGTCTTGATCAAAGAAGGAAATTAAAGGTATAATTCAAATGCCAAATTATACACCACTTTTATATACATCTTTCCATTTAAAGCTCAAAAGAACTCTGTGAAGAAAACAGAGTAGATTTTCTTTCTTTTATTTTTAACTTTATTTCCCATTTAAAGAGCAGCCACTGAGGGTCAAGAGCTGCTTAATGACTTGCCCAAGGCCACACAGCTCCCAGGCTCAAAGCCCAGGCTGGCTCAGTCAGGTGCAAACCATGGGGAATGCTCTTTTCCTGGCCCAGCTCGCAGTCCCGGGGGTTCCCAGCATCTCTTCAATCACTGGCCCTCTCTCTGCAATCAAGTCAAGTGGTTGACATTTTTTTAGCATTCACTGTAATGTCTCAATACAAATGAGCAATGGTATGTTAAGAAAGTGAAAATCAATGCTACTGATTAAGAAACTGTCCTCTAATTTGCCTGCCTGACACTCAGCTTTTAAAAAGATGCATGAGTGAAAAAGCTGTGTCTGGTTTGATTGCTTATGAAGAAAGTCCCTTTAAACGCAGACATTTATTTAAAGCTGTCAAGATAACAGTAATGTTAATATTTACTACACTTTTATTCTGCTGAGCATATAAATTCTCTTAATTCTCACAATAACTCTACAGAAGATAGATGCTGTTCTCATACCGTGTCACAGGTAAGAAATAATGGCATAGAGAGGTTAGGTATCTTACCCTAAGTCATATTAGTTACTGACATTTGTCACTGTCTCAAGGAGAAAGCTAGTCAGCCATGCCACTTCCTATCTCTTTCCCAAAAGTGTCTCATAAGCTAGTGCTCATCAAATCTCCCTGTACTCTTAGCAGTAGGAAAAGTCCATTCCTATCAGAATCCAAATGTACAGGTGTTTTTTTTAATTTTCATAACTTTGAACATTAGTAAAAGTCATGCCAATCCCCTCCGCTGTACTTACAATTATGCTGGTTGAGAGCCTTCTCTGGTCTCACTCAGGCCTTCAGTGACACTCACATTTTTAAAAAATTATTGTTATTATATTTTTTCCATCACCATTTATGCCCCTTATACCCTCTTCCACCTCTACCCATCCCTCTGCCCCTCCACAGTAACCACACTGTTGTTCATGTCCATGCGTCCTTTTTTCTTTCTGCTTTATTCCTCCACCCCCTCACCTCTTCAGGAGCTGTCAGCCTGCTCTGCCGACTATGTATGAGTCTGCCTCTATTTTGCGCATTAGTTCAGATTGTTCAGTAGATTCCACATATGAGTGAAATCATAAGGCGTTTTTCTTTCTCTGACTGGCTTAATTCATTTAGCATAATATTCTCCAGGTCCATCCATGCTTTTGCAAAGGATTAAATTTTCTTCTTTTATGGCCAAGTAGTATTCCATTGTGTAAATGTACCATAATATTTAATCTGTTCATCTACTGATGGATACTTGGGCTGCTTTCAAATCTTGGTGATTGTAAATAATGCTGCAATGAACCTAGGGATGTTTATATTATTTTGAATTAGTGTTTTGGGTTCTTTTGGATAAATCCCCAGAAGTGGACTAGCTGGGTCATAAAGCAGTTCCATTTTTAATTTTTTCAGGTATTGCTTGAGGTATTAATTTTTTGAGGTATTAATTTTTTGCTCCACATTGCTTTCCACAGTGGCTGTACCAGTTTGCATTCTCACCAACAGTGCAAAAGGATTTTTCTTTCTCCACATCCTCACTAGCACTCGTTGTTTGTTGATGCATAGTATTGGCATAAAAACAAACACAGATCAATGGAATAGAATAGACAGCCCAGAAATAAACTCATGCCTTTATAGTCAATCAATATTTGACAGTGGAAGCAAGCCCATACAATAGACTAAAGGTAGTTTATTCAATAAATCACAAGTGGCAAACACAAGGCTTGAGGGCTGAATCCCACCCTCCACCTTGTTTTATCTGGCCCAGCACCTTGCTTCTACCTGGCAGTAGCACCAAGCTCCTTGCCCCTAGTAAAGGAGCAGTTCCATTTATACAGTCCTAAAATTACATTTGGCCCTTTGAAGGCAACAGTGAGGCTGATGTGGCCCTTGGTGAAAATGAGTTTGACACGGCTGCCATTAATGGCATTGGGAAAATTGGGCAGATATGTACAGAAGAATGAAACTAGACCACCTTCTTACACCACATACAAGTGTAAATTCAAAATGGATTAAAGACTTAAATGTTAGACCTGAAGCCATAAAAATCCTAGAAGAAAACATAGCCAGTGAAATCTTGGACATTGCTCAGAGCAGTATTTTTTTCTGGTATATCTCCTCAGGCAAGGGAACCAAAAGAAAAATAAACAAATGGGACCACATCAAACTAAAAAGTTTTTGCACAGGGAAGGAAAACATCAACAAAATAAAAGGACAATCCACTGAATGGGAGAACATATTCACTGATATAATTGATAAGGGGTTAATATCCAAAATTTATAAAGAACTTATAAAACTCAACACCAAAAAAACAAAGCAGTTAAAAAGTGGGCAAAGGACCTGAATAGACACTTCTCCAAAGAAAACACACAGATGGCCAGTAGACATATGAAAAGATGCTCAATGTCACTAATTGTCAAAGAAATGCAAATTAAAACCACAACGAGATACCATGTCACACCTGTCAGAATGACTACTATCAATAAATCAACAGATACACCTTTGAAAGCCCTGGAACTGTACTGTGGCTCCTCTCCCCAGTTATCAAATCTCATGTTGTACAGTAATTGTTGTAACTCTCCTCCACAATTCTATAAACTCCCTGAGAGAGAGAGAGATCATGCCTTTTTGTTCTTCTTTTTTTGTTGTGTACTCTATTACAGTTGTCCCGATTTTTCCCTTTTGTCTACTTCCACCCAGCCCACCCCTCTAGGCCACAGTCAATCCCCTCTCCTTTGTCCATGTTCATGCATCATTCACACATGTTCTTTGACTAGTCCCTTCCCCTTCCTTCCATCGCTCCCCATGATCATGCCTTCGAATCTTCTACTCCAATGCCTCTCTTGGTACACTTACAAAGACAGGGAAGAATTAAGTCCAAATGAAAAGATGGATGTAGAACCTCAGTAACGACACCCTCAGTTTAAAGTTCTAATACTAAGTCTATCATCAAACTTCTTTAAGGATAAGACAATCTAATGCAATACATTTCAGTTGAAGAACCTGGTAACCAATGAAGGGCAACTGACAAACAGGAAAAAAAGTTAAAGTTTATACAAAAAAATTCTACTAACAATTTCAGCTTTTGATAATTATCTAGAGAGAAAACAAAGAAAATCATAGACTTATCCACTAATCAAAGTTTTAAATATTTCTTTTCAATGTTAATTATAGTTGGTTTATTCTCCAGCTAGTGCTTTGAAAAAAGCAAACAGTATGGGAATGAATAAAAACTTCATATACTTTTAAAATTAAGAACCAAGGACATGCCTTTATAGTCAGTAAAATAATATGCATAATGGGAGAGGAAGGAGGAGAGAAAAAAGCTAGGAAAGGGGGGAAAAGGAATTGAGGGGGAACTACAAAATAGGAAAAGAAAAAAATGATGTATAGGATTACTGAGAAGTTAGCACCAGAGAAAGGGGTGCAGCAAGGAAATTTGCACATTTCCTAACCCCATAATAATCCCTACTCAGCAGTTCCCTCTATAGAATTCAAAATTCAGAGCCATGTACAACTCTACCTGCTATCAATAGATGAGCATTTCCTCTGTTATCATGTAAGAATATATTCTATTCTTTCCAGTTTTCTGAGCTCTTCAGCCCTCAACCCTATTCTGTCCCTCCCCACTTCTCTCTCTCTCTCTCTCTCTCTCTCTCTCCCTCTCTTTTTCTTTCTCTCTCTCCCTATCTCTGTCTCTACCTCAGTCTCTTTCATGCTCTGTCAAGAGGGCATACATTTAGTACAATGTTTTTATAAAAAAGAAACCTTAGTTGTATGGTGAGCCCCTTTTGAACAATAGCTGCATAACTCAATTTTCTTATAAGAAAGAAAATATGGCCAGAAGTCCCCGCATTTTAGAAAATGTTTTCAGATAAAACTCAGTTAGAGACTAGCTCTGGTCTCTCTGATAGAGGTTTACACCTCAGAAATAAATGAAAGGAACGAGAATGTGGACCTCTGGGTGTGTGTTGCAGTGAGTTTGGTCAGAGAGCCAAGGCCACCTACCTAATTTGTGGCACCTAGGACAAAATAAAATGCAGGGCACCTTGTCCAAAACTTAATAAGAATTTCAAGTTGGTAATGGCAGAGCCTTCAACTGGGTCCTTCTAAGGATTATGTCCTGTACAACTGAACATGTGACATGCCCATGAAGCCAGTCTGTAGAGAGCCTTATCTGGTAGGGGCTGCTAGCAGTCACAAGGGGAAAATGCAGAGGCAGTCAGTGTGTTCTGCTGATGAGTGACTGTCTCAAAGCGTAGACAAGTCACAAGCTGCAGCGGTGACTGAGTTTAAGTGTTATTAGAGATAAAAGGGTATAGACATGAAAGGTGAAGAAAAGAAAGAAGATTAACTATGTGACTTTACACTTTGCCAGCCAACATTCAGCCAGGAGTCATACCCAGAGACCACAGAGTGTCAATTCTTATTTAGTAACATGTCTTTCTTTTTAACAGCCACAGTTGCTGACCTACACTCAGCAGCAAGAACTTCCTTAAATATTACTAGGTATGCTCTATGAATGACGGTGCGATAGAGCCTTGGAAATTCAAAAGAAAAATAAAATATCACAGATACCAAAGGTTTGTTTAGCTTTCAGTTTAGCATAATTCCTTTCTAGTTTAGCCTATTAATTAGTTGAGCAAAGAAAACAATCTACCTACTGATGCCTGCCTAACCTCCCTTAGAGAAGGCCATTATGAGGATCACTTACAGTAAGACGTGTGCTCGGACCTGATAAACTCCAACCTCCACTACAGCTGCGGGCAGCATTGTTCAATAGAGAAAATTCTGAAGCCACAATACAGAAACTTGCATAAACTACCATATATTACAAACTTCATAACCTCCTCCCTGTGACCTTGAAACAACTCTGACCACCCTCTGAGCCTCAGTTTCATTTCCTGTAAAATAGAAATAGCATTCTATTTAACTCAAAGTAGCATCATGTGTGTTGAGATTTTATGAAAGTGTTAAGTGTTGCACAAATTTAAGGCATTATCGTAAAAAGAACTTGGCCCTGTCAAGGTCACCTCTGAAGCTAAAGAATTAAAGCTCAGAGCCATAAAACTCCAATCTCTCTGAGATTAATAATGGAAGATGAAGTTGTATTTCAAGCCTACGTTAGAGAAGATCTATGCCCATGATTACAGAGGTAATGGCAACATAAATAAAGTATTTCCTTCGGTGTTTTTGTTTGTCTCCCTGTTTGATCCATGTGGTCAGTAGTACATGCAAAAGGGGAAGTAAACCATACATGGGAAAGCCAGCCAAGCAACCAGTGTTTTCTCCCATGATGCCATAGGCTAGATCTTGTCACACAGAATAGGACATTTTTGTCCCGTTCCCTGGGAAATAAGCTGGGCTGCAATCCCCCTGAAGTGTTTTCAGGTGCAATAGTTACCATCAAGGATATTTTAAGACCTCTCTCCACCTCTTACCCCCCACCCCTCACTCCCTCTTCACTGTGTCTCTCACCGACCCTCCCTCTGTATCCACACTCAGCCATTAATAAGGGGCAGCTATGACACAGACTGAAAACAAAATGGACCAGTGTGTGAGGGGCTGGAGATTTAATCGGAAGAACAAAATGCTACAAATGAACAGAAGAGATGTGATAAGATACTTATGAAACTGATTCCAGTTTTTTGAGAAGAGTTTGCAATAAAGGAAGTTTGGGATTATCTGTTTATCTCTGCTTTCAGCCTTAGATTAAAAAAGCATAAAATTAATAAATAGCCACTTAATTCATGGGATAAATAACATGACCAAAATGTCGTGACAAAGTCTTTGCTATAAATCCATGTGTGCATTCCTTTCAGAGTAGCATCTGGGTTTGTAACTCTCTTAAGAGCATGGTTGAATTTGTGGGTCTAAATTTTGGTTATCACTTTTTAGAGAAATAAGACTGCTGGTAGCAGCCAAAAAGATGATCTCAAGTATAAGTTCTAGAAGTTTTAAGTAACAAAATGATAGCTACTACTAGATCTGTGTCTGCTGCCTAGAGAATTCCAGCCCCACTGGCTGTGCTGCTCTCACCACAGAGAGGGGTGGAGCCGAAATTTCAGAAGTCACTGAAGAGGAAGCCCTGACATTCCTTTGACAATGAACAAAGCCTGTCACTTGACAGCTGCCAGGGAAAATGCACACTTACATTTGAAAGTCTGCCATCAGTAGGAACGACCTGGCTTGGCAGCAATCAGATCTCTGCTTGGTACTACTTCATCTACAGTTCTGTAGTCAATCACTCTGATCTCTCACTCCCGCACCTTAAACCATGCCTGCCACTGTGTGTTCACTACACATTGCAATTGTTTGTGTTCACGGCTCATTCTCTATTATAGGTTCTCCAAGGGCAAGAACTGGTTCTCGTTCATTATTGTCTTTCCAGGGCAATGACTGATGCATAGTAAGTAGATCTAAACACTGTTAAGTGAGAGAAAGCTGGAATGGCCAGGGGACTTCATAAAAGGAAGTGTGTATACCAAATTACGGGTTCTGTGCTATTCTTCTATCTATTAGAGAACTACAGTGTCATGTTCAGTCTTGGATGCCATGTTTTAGAGCCTTGGGGAATTGGAATTTGTTCACTGCTGGTGATCAACACAGGCAGTGGAGAGAGAAAATGCTTGGCAGAATCTGAAAACCATGGCAAATAAGGAACAAATGAAAGAACTGGGAATGATTAACTTGACTAAAAGAAGATGAAGGAAAGACCTGGTCCCTCTCTTTAAATATTTGAAAAGCTGTCAAGTGGAAAATGTAGTTAGATTTATTCTGTATTACCCCAGAGGGAAAATTAAGGTTGATAATTAAAAAGTAGATTTTAGCTCACCAAAAGAAAGAACATTCTTAAAATATATATGTGCAGAACTCGTCAACAATAGTGGGGAAAGAGTGCATTTTCTTTCTTTGAAGTTTTGAAAGCGAAATGGCATAATCAGGCCACCAGGATCTCTTCCAAGGTAGAGTTGCTAATTCTCTGCATAGTAAATGCAAATACCGCTGGAACCGTGGATGCGAATTGCACTAGGGAATAGTGATGTCAGCTTCTTTCCCAGGCATGGGTTTTAACAGGTGGAAGAGCGCAGGAGACAGCTCAGAGCTCCTGAGGATGGAGATATAATTCTCTCTGAAAGGCCAAAGAAGACTAGGAGTTTTAAAGATGAATTTTCATGGCACTGATTTAAGTATTGCCTCTCTTAGTCATGAAAATAAGGAGGGTAGTTTTAAAAAAACGGGACAAAAGTTATTTGGAATCTGAGGGAAATACACATCTTGAAAGTTAATATTCAAAAGAGCTGCAATCACACATCTGTTTTCTTGTTTGGTTTACAATTGAGGGAATGGGAACAGAGG
Organism: Phyllostomus discolor; assembly: GCF_004126475.2. Lineage (NCBI taxonomy): Eukaryota > Metazoa > Chordata > Mammalia > Chiroptera > Phyllostomidae > Phyllostomus > Phyllostomus discolor. Next base: position 62,949,107 of record NC_040907.2, read on the forward strand.
ACCCCATGAAATTGAATGACACTTCACATTGATAAGCATTTCAAAACAATATGGTTGCAATTTGAGGGACACATTATACTCTCAAGCTGCATAAAGAAAGAGCAAAGAATATACCCTTTAATGTTTAACTTTAATAATGATCTGACTTGTTACAAATACAGCTTTTTACACTGAAAGTCTGTGTTTCAGTCCGGTAATATAAGACACAGTTTGTAAAAATGAAAATTGAGTTTAACTTGAGTTTAACTATGTTCTTGCTTTATTTCCCATTTATCATGCGAATTGCTTCTAAATAAGGCTGTCTTACTTCATTAATTTGCATAATTACTGAAATATAGCATGGGAATCCAAACAACAAACTCCTGATAATATCATTTCAGATTTACTGTGACATTTTTTGAAAGTGACAAAAATTGACATACAATTAAGTTAAAAGTAAAAGTATATAAGCTAATTATGTTGCCTTTGAGTCTTCAAAATATAGAGGTTATTTGGAGCAGAACAATGGATTTTTGTGCTCAGAGGCTGAACAGCTTGAAAACCAAAGAACAACTGGTTAGCACTGTAACATCTTAGAGTAACAGTGAGTCTGGTTTTGACAGAGGAGGAGCCAGGTGGAATTTTGTTTTTGTTTTTTAATTGAATCAAGACCCTTGAAGAGAGATGAGAGAGCTCTTCTATGAAGATCTAAAAATACCTGTACAGATGTATTTCAATTTTTCAAACAGCACCCTATCAAATTAGCCTGACAGTCTCTGGTCCCAGTCAAAAAATCCTGAGCCTTGTTTGAGTTCAGAGCTGCAACGAGTGCAAACATTTCACTCAGCTCAATCTTCAAAAACGTGGGCGAGACAGAAAATGTGGATATGGATAAAAAGCTACAAGCTATTATTCAGTTTTCGGGCATTGTTCAGAGAGCCAAGTAGCAAATGCTCTTCTTTGGAATGGAGTCTGCTGAAAGGCAACAAGGCTTATTGACAAAATAAATCCCAGGGTCTGTCCTGGGTGAGCAGATAAACAGGGGTCTGACTGATTAAGTGTCTTTCCTAACATCGTGGGGACGACAGTAGAACAATAGCAGAGGCAAAAACTACACCTTTTTCTCCTGCCTCTGCCATCCTCTTATTAATCATTTTTAACTGAAAGCTTGGTAACAGCAATCCTGCCTAAAATATTGCTTGTTTCCCTAAGATGACATCCTAGAAGCTGAGAAGTGGCTAGTTTTCATTCTACTGTCTCTTCCTTTAAGTCGTGATGTGAATAAATCTGTGACTTTCATAAGAAAGGAACATCATGACTGAGGAATGAAACATAAACTACAAAGTTTTGTATTCCAGCCCTGGCCAATGGCTCAATTAGTTAAGAATGTTGTTCTGTACCCCAAAACGTTGTGGGTTTGGTCCCCATTCAGGGCACGTGCCTAGATTGTGGGTTTGATTCTCAGTTGGGGAGGACGTGGGAGACTATCTCTCTCTCTCTCTCTCTCTCTCTCTCTCATCCACACATACACACACACATACACACACATCAATAAAAACATATCCTCAAGTGAGGATTTTAAAAAGTTTTGTATTTCACATAGAATCTTGGCAGAATCTTATTTTTTCTAGTAATTAACCAAGTTACATTGATTCTGTGAGAAGAAAGATCTCAGTGTTGTTTCTCACACACTGGCCCCACTTCCCTACCAGATGAAGAATCTTATTTGTCTGTTGTTGGGTCAAAAGATGTTCCCTACAGCCGTTGGGAATCTTGTTGCCTGGGTAAAAGAATAGGGCATATTCATGGGAGCTATTAAAATGGGCTGTAAGTCTGTTGTGAGGCACAAGGCCAACAGCTGGATGGAGATGGCAAATTCTGGGCCAGCTGAAACTCTCAGCTTTCAAGTTTTGCATGTTTGCACACACGCACAAACACATACACACGTGCAAGCACACACACACAACTAGCTTGGGAATGTTAAACAGCTCCAGATTTATTTTTTAATATAAATGAAAATGTTTAATGTAGCCTAAAGTTTGGCAGAACCAGGAGAGCCTGCTCCCTTTCACCACAGGCTGGAGGTCTCTGGCCCAAGCCTAAAAGTTGCTGGCACTCCACGGGGATGAAGGGCAGGGGAGGACACCCTGGTCCTCAGTGGGGTGGTGGAGAAAGGGAATGACTTAGGCCATCACAGCTTCTGACTGATTATCTACTCAAGCACAGAATTTTTAAGAAAAAGAAACAGCAGCCTAAAGCACATAGTGAATCAAAGACAAAACCAAGATCAAGACCTATATATACTAATCAGGGCCAGATTAAGATCATCAGAGATGCCAGTAAACTCTCAAAAGATTGTGGTGACAGCCACATATGTCATTCAGCATAAAAACAGTAAGGAAAGTATAATGAGGTGCTGTGATGTTCTAATTTTTCCCATAAGGATTAATCTGGAATCTATTTTTGGAAATAGTTTCTATTAAATGCTTCTAGAAATGTTTTTTTTTTTCTATCAAGAGATCCCCCTACTTTGCTGGTGCTCTGAGCCTGCCATCCTGCTCACTGGGAATCCAGCTCTTCTTGCCCTCCAGGCCCAAGCATCTCCGCGCCACTCTAATCCTCCCCATCGAGTCACAGACCACCTGTGCTGGCAGGCCCCATCCTCCAGCCTGCATCCATGGGCGTCCCAGCCTTGCCTTGAAAGCTCCAGTGAGGATAACACATATCCTCTCAGGATACTGTATTTTATTTCTAGATAATGGCTCTGGTTATTAGAAAGTTTTTTCCTGTGTTAATTTGAAATCTGTCCAGCTGTGTACCCTCTACTTAGTAACACTGGGCTTTGAGGCTCATATATGGAACTTTATATTCATCTCATTGAATTTTGTTTAGTATTAAGCTACAAAGATCGTTGTAAATATTACTTACCGTATTTATTATCCACCCCAACTTTGATTCGACCACAAATATTATAACTAATCAAGAGTCACCAAATTTTACATAAGACACACAATAAACTTTGAGTTCATGTGGTCTCTGAAGCAACAACTCATCTCTGCCCTCGCAACACAAAAGTAGCCATACACAATATGTAAAAGGGGTGGGGGTAGTGGCTGTGGTCCAATAAAACTTTACTTATAAAAATAAACAGCAGGAAGGATTCAGAAAACAGGCCTTACTTTGCTGACCCCTGATATATTCAGTTCTACTGTGAATATTGTCCTAACTGAGGCAGATGGAAGCAAAATAAGTGCTGATGAGTTTTGCTTTTCCTTTGTCATCCATCAACATTTTACCCTCTGTCCCCATCTCTTCTGCCTCTTCTCTTCTTCGCCTTCTGCATTTCTTCATTTCTCCTCCCAGGTCTTTTAGTTCCTGCACAGTTAGCCCATCATTCCTTTTCAGTACTAACACTTATTCCCTATGGACCATGTACTGTTCATCATCAGATGAATGGTGTTCACTGGAATGGTCAAAAACTACTTTATACAGAGCAATTTGTTAACAATTGCCTTTCTTTTGTCTTTTTAGCTGAGAAAGATGTCACTTCTCCTACCCTTCAGTTGTAAAGGTTTATCCAGAGTCCTTTTCTTGACATGGCCATAACACCTTCTTTGTGGCCCTTGTGGTCCATCAGAGGTGTTTACATGGCTTTGATCTATGAACAAGAGCCATGTATTTGATACAAAGATCATAATGAGCTCTGTTCACAGACAATACTCTGTGGTTCTGTCCTGCTTCCTTATGTCTTATGAGCAGAGGTATTAATGGCTTTTTGTTTGGACTACCTTTTCAAGGATGTTTTTGTACTGATAATGTCCCCCTTGAGGGAAAAGTTTGTATAGTGTAGATTTGTTCATAGCATAGACCATCATAAAGGATTAGGATTTCCTAAACTCAGCATTCTTCTGTAACACAACACACTGTGTGTAGAGGTGTCACTTCACTCTTGTTATATCACACTATGGCCAACGGAGCTTGGGAACTGGGATAAATGCTAATACTTTGGCTACTGCTATAGCTGTAAGCAACAAACTGTTCTTTCTCTCTGACCCAGGAGTCTGCTGTCTTCTACCAGCCTCCATTAAGCTGTGGTAGGCTAACTTGGTAGATTTCAAACAGGGTCGAATCTCAGAGCCTTCACTGTTCTTGACATACTACACCTCCCTGAGAAGGGACAAATATGAGGAGTACAATGAACTAGAAATTGACATATGATATAGCAGAGCAGAGCTATGTAAAGTTACCTTGAAAGACAGTGGCTGATCTTAAGCTGTAACTCCACCCCTTTCTAACCATTTAAGAATGTGAGTGGAAAGGGTGATACTGTAGCAATAACTTTGAATTTTCTCTACTTAAAAAAATGTAAATCATTTCCAAATGTCGGTGCTATAACTATTGTATTATTAGTAACAATTTACTTGCAATACACCTTTTAACCATGTCACAGCTCCAAGGCCAAGAAGAATCGACATAGAATATATTTGGTCGAACATGAATGCCTTAACAGGCACTGCATCAGCACAGAGAGAGAATTCTGTGTATTCTAAAGCAATAGGCTATAAACAAGATGAGGCAACTTGTTCCTACCCCTTCTCCTGTTCTGTCAATAGATATTGAACTACTCTGTGTGTAAAGAACAACTGTGTTTAGCACCAGAAGAGGAAGTGGAGAGAAATGATGAGAAAAACTCTATTAAGGAGTTCATCATTAGAGAAACAAACAAACAAAAAAACAAATAATACTATCAGGGAGCAGAATAAACTCAAAGTGCTCTGAGTTTGACTTGAATTCATTCATGTGTGCAAGCAGAAGGAAGGGTTGCTGGGATCTGGGGAGAGATTCTGGCATGCAATGAAGGCAGGTGAGAGGTGCCTGGGGTTAAAGAGCAAGGGTTCTAGCAGAGCTGAGCTTTGAAACAGTCTTCTGGAATGATGGAAAGACATACATTTTAAAAGGAAAGCAGATGGCATTTTAGAAGCACAAGTTTTGACCTGTGGCAGAAAGGTGAAGATGAGAGTCAGGAAGCAGCACAGTCTGAGCAAAAGACTACCAAGTGAGGGATAAGGTGGCCTGGGCCGAAGGCCAGCCCTGTTAGTAGTCAGCCGTCTGCCTTAGCCTGCCTCAGCCTGTCTCCATCTGGAAAGAAGGGAGTGAACTAGATGGTCTATCCAAAAACACCCTGTAATTTTTTAATTGGCTTTTTGGGAAGTAAGAACCAAGTTAATTTGACAATCCAGAGTCTTAATGCTGAGTTATAATGAAATTTATATTGAAAAGATGGGCTGAGTGATTGCCAGTAGGTGAAGATACTAGTATTGAATTTAAGGATCAATAGGGAGGCACTGCTGGTCCTCAAGCAAAAATGACAAGATTAAAGTACCTGTGGAGTGCAGTTAAAGAAAATTGCCCAAGAGGGCTTTGAAAATAACTATACTCAATCCTAGACTATTGTTTAAAAATATGTGTAAAAGTTACATTTCCATCTACCCAAATGAGTGTGGTGGTAATTAAAATATCAATTAAATTATTTCTCCTGTAACTGCTAAAAAATTGAAAGTATTCATTGCCTGCACAGAACAATAGAGGTGTTTGAGACACAAAATTATTAAAAGTTGAGATAGATGATTATTTTGTATTAGTTAGGGTGATTTCTAATCTGGGGTACTTAAAAGTAACTGGTTGTTATATATTTCTTGATAGTAACTGGTTGTCATTGCTCTGATTATGGTTCACAACTCATAATTTGGTACCTTACCTAACTCCTTGAATAGAAGTAAATGGGACTGAATGATGCCCTAGTTTAACCACACCTATCGCTAAGATGGCTAGAACTTCCTGGAAATGTGGAGCAGGCCAGGCTACCCTCAGTTGTATGAGGCTATCATGCAAATCCCAATAACTTTGTTAAAGATTCTTTGGGAGAAAACGCAATACACAAGCTCCTGAAATTCATTCATGGTGCCTTCACTGCTAAGATAAGCAAACATTTATTCTTTCCAATAAGCCAGGTTCTTTCACAAAATTATCTTTTTTTATTGAGATGTAATTGATATATAACATTATATTAGTTTCAGGTGTACAACATAATTCAATATTGTATGTATTGCGAAGTGATTCTCACAATAAGTCTAGTTAAGATTCATCAGCACACATAGTTCCAATTTTTTTCTTATGGTGACAACTTTAAAGATCTCTCTTAGCATCTTTCAAATATGCAATGCAAGTTGTTCTTTGCCATTCAGATCCCTGATTCCATAATCTATAATCTATAGTTGGCCTGTGGGTAGAGAGGATTGGTGTTTTAACAACTTTTGTAAAGCCCTGATATGAAATTCACATTCTTGTAAGAAGCACTGAATTAAATGGTGGAAGCTTATAGTCAAGTTTCTGCTTAGCAATAGGCTCAATTACATGTAGAATGAACACCATCTCTCTGACCTCAGCTTTCTCAGCTACAAAGTGAGGAGATCATAGGAGATGATCTCTGAGACCCTTCAGACTTCCAGAACGTGCTCTTTTAGTTCTCCTCTTGATCCCAAGCTTTGCAGTTAATGGACTATTACTCAATTTCCTACCATAATATAAAATTCTATTGAATTGTAATAGTCCTTTGATTTGCCCTACATCTCTTCTCACCAGCTAGTAGAAACCTTGCAATCTAATCTGTTTCATTCCCATCTTGGATCCTTCCTGAAGAGTCTTTACATTCTATCTTTAGCTCACTGAACTCTAATTTCTCTCCTCCTTTTCCTCATCATTGTTTAAACTTCTTCATCCTTGGTTTCTCTTTTGGGCTCATCCACTGCTCTCCTTTAAGGAACCATGGCTTTTTTTGTGTGATCTAAGATGGTGGCAGAGTAGGTAAAAACTACACTAACCTACTCTCAGGACCAAACTAGAATTACAACAAAAGTGTAGATAAATTATCCTGTATAACCAACTGAACGCTAGCCAGAGAAAAGCCTTATAACCAAAGACATATGGTAGGAAGTGTAGAGGTGCAAGAGGCCTGGCATGGCTCCCAGGGGCAGTGGCTGAAGTGCCAGAGGGATATTTCAGTGGCCAGGATACCCCCCTGAGAACTGTGGGTTCTAAACCCAAAGCTGGTCTCCCCATTCTAGAGCACCAGAACCAGGAAAGGGACCCAGATAACACCTGGCTGTGAAAAGCAACAGGGTTTCAGTCTGCCAGCAATAGACAGCAAGAGATGCAGAGAGCCTCTTAAATGGCCAACACATTTGTAGCCACTTACCCTAACTGCTGGTGCAGGGAAGGTAGAGTGGACTAAAGAAACATGAGGAGAGTCTGGGTGGGTGGCCCTAGAGAGAGAACTGAATAGTCAGCCACCAGGATCCCTGTGCTAATCATTCCCCACACTGCAAGAGTCATCTTTCTTAGGCAGAGCATCCCTTCCAAATAGTATCAGCCTGAGGGAAAGCAATAGCCCCACCTGCAGGAATCCCTCGAACCCTATCCTGTGGAACTTAAGCTAGCAGCTGAAGAGTATAGCTAGAGGCTATTTCAGAGACAACGCCTAATAGAAAGCCTGTAGACCAAGGCCAATCTCTAGGATATCTGAGAATTTAGCTGACCCTTCCCCAGACCTAATTCTGGTAACAGCTGGCCTTGAGACACAGCTTAGTTCTGTCTGCACACACCCAAGCCCAGCAGGGGGTCAGGCATAAGCTGTGGATCACTGATAGCTCCAAAAAGGTTGCCCAGGGTCAGTCACAGGTGGCATCTGATGTAGGTATGCATCAGAGTCTCTACGGATCTCCTACTACATGGAAACAAACACAAAGAGGCAGCCAAAATGGGAAGACAAAGGAACAGGCCCCAAATGAAAGAACAAGAGAATTCTCCAGAAAAAGAACTAAATGAAATGTAGGTAAGCAATTTATCAGATATAGAGTTTAGAGTAATGATTATGAGAATACCCAATAGCATGAAAAAAGACATAAAAACCATAAAAAAGGATGAGTCAGAAATAAAGGCTGCAATATCTAAAATAAGCAACACACTGGAAGGAATAAACAGTAGATTAGATGACACAGAAGATCAAATCAGTGATTTGGAAGACAGGATAGGAAAATACAAATCAAGCAGAGCAGTCAAAAGAGAAAAGAAATATTTAAAAATGAGGAGAGTTTAAGAAACCTTTGGGACAACATGAGGCTTAACAGCACCCATATCATGGGAATACAAGAAGGAGAAAAGAGTGGGCAAGGGATTGAAAACCTATCTGAAGAAATAATTACTGAAAGCTTCCCTAACCTGGTGAAGGAAAAAGACACACAAGTTCAAGAAGCACAGATAATCCCGAACAAGATGGACCTAACAAAGCCCACACCATGACACATCATAATTAAAATGGCAAAGCATAAAGACAATGAGAGAATCTTAAAATCTGCAAGAGAAAAGCAGTTAATTATCTATGAGGGATTTCCCTTTTGCCTATCTTCTGATTTTGCAACAGAAACACTTCAGGCCAGAAGGGATTGGCATGAAATGTTCATAATTAAGAAAAGCAAGGACCTACAACTAAAGCTACTTTACCCAGCAAGGCTATCATTTAAAACTGAAGGATAAATAAATAGCTCTCCATACAAGAAAAAGCTAAAGGAGTTTGTTAACACAAAACCAGTACTGCCACAAATGTTAAAGGGCTTGCTTTAAGGAGAAGAAGGAAAATGGTTAAAAAATAAAGAGGCAATAAATATGAATCTATCAATAATCACATTAAATGTAAATAGCTTAAGTGCTCCAATCAAAAGACATAGGGTAGCTAATTGAATAAGAGACAAGACCCATATATATGCTGTCTCCAAGAGACCCACCACAGAATGAAAGATACACACAGAACAAAAGTAAATGGTTAGAGAAAGATATTTTATGCAAATGAAAAGGAAAAATCCTGGGGTAGCAATACTTATATCCAACAAAATAGACTTTATTCATTTATTTTTTTATTGTTGTTCAAGTACAGTTTTCTGCCTTTTCCCCCCACCCCTCCCTATCACCCCAGCCATGCCCACCTCCTTCCCCTGTTTCTACCCACCCTTGTTACTGTCCATGTGTCTTTTATAATTGTTCCTGTAAACCCTTCACCCTTTCTCTTCATTATCCCCTCCCCTCTCCCCTCTGGTCACTATCAGCCTGTTCTCTGTTTCAGTGTCTTTGGTTATATTTTGCTTGCTTGTTCGTTTTGTTGACTAGGTTCCAGTTAAATTTGAGATCATGTGGTATTTGTCTTTCACCACCTGGCTTACTTAACTTAGCATAGTGCTCTCCAGTTCCATCCATGCTGTCTCTAAGGGTAGGAGCTCCTTCTTTCTTTCTGCTGCATAGAATTCCACTGTGTAAATGTACCATAGTTTTTTGATCCGTTCATTTACTGATGTGCACTTAGATTGCTTCCAGCACTTGGCTATTGTAAATTGTGCTGCTATGAACATTGGGGTACATAGGTTCTTTTGAATTGGTATTTCAGGTTTCTTAGGATATAATCCTAGCAGTAAAATTGCCAGGTCAAAAGGAAGTTTCATTTTTAGTTTTCTGAGGAAATTCAACACTGTTTTCCATAGTGGTTGCACCAGTCTGCAATCCCACCAACAGTGCACTAGGGTTCCCTTTCCTTCACAACCTCTCCAACACTTGTTTGTTGCTTTATGATGGCCATTCTCACCAGTGTGAAGTGGTATCTCATTGTGGTTTCAGTTTGCATCTGTCTGATGGCTAATGATACTGAGCATCTTTTCATATGTCTCTGGACCCTCTGTATATCCTCCTTGGAGAAGTGTCTGTTCAAGCCCTTTGCCCAGTTTTTAATTGGTTGCTTGTCTTCTTAGAATGGAGCTATGTGAGTTCTTTATATATTTTGTAGATCAAACCCTTGTCTGAGGTATCATTGGCAAATATGCTTTCCCATACAGTTGGTTCTCCAACAAAATAGACTTTAAAACCAAGGCTAGAGTTAGAGACAAACAAGGACACTATATAATGATAAAGGTAATGCAATAAAAGGATATAATCCTAGTAAACATTTATGCACCCAACATAGGAGCACCTAAATATGTAAAACAAATCTCATTGTACATCAAGGGAGAGATCTACAGAACCATAGTCATAGTAGTGGATGTTAACACCCCATTGACTTCAACTGATAGATCTTCCAGGTACAAAATCAGTAAAGAGATAGTGGCCTTAAATTACACAACAGATCTAATGGACTTCATTGATACCTACAGAGCATTTCATCCCAAAGCAGCAGAATATAATTCTTTTCAAGTGCACATGGAAACTTTTCTAGGATAAACCACATGTCAGGACACAAAACAAGTCTCAATAAATTTAATAAGATTGAAATATCAAGTATCCTCTCTGAACACAGTGCTATGAAACTAGAAATCAATCACAAAAAGAACACTGAGAAACGTGCAAAGATGTGGAAGCTAAAACATATTATTAAACAATGTATGGATCAACAAGATAAAGGAAGAAATTAAGACATACCTTGAAACTAATAAAAATGAGAACACAATGATCATAAATTGGTGGGACACAGGGAAACAAATCTTGAGAAGCAAATTCAAGAAATAAGAAAAGCCCACATAAACCATCTATATTTACATGTAAAGGGGATTGAAAAAGAACAACAGACATCCCTGGCTGGAGTGGCTCAGTGGATTGTAGGCTGACCTGTGATCATTTGGTTCACCAGTTTGATTCCCAGTCAGGGCACATGCCTGGGTTGCAAGCCAGGTCCCCAGTGGGGGTTGTGTGACAAGCAACCACACACTGATATTTCTCTCCCTTTCTTTCTCCTTCCCTTACCCTCTCTCTAAATAAATTCTCTAAATAAGATTTTTAAATAAATTTTAAAAATCTTTTAAAAAAACAGACAGAGCCCAAAGTGGGTACAAGGAAGGAAATAATAAAGATCAGAGCAAAAGTAAATGAAATAGAGTCTAAAGAAAATAATACAAAAGATTAAGGAATCCAAGAGCTGGTTCTTAGAAAAGATAAACAAAATTGACAACCCTTTAACCACTCATTAAGAAAAAAAAAAAGAACCAAAATTAGTAAAATCAGAAACGAAGAAGAGAAATAACAAGTGACATCAAAGAAATAAAAAAGATTATAAGAAAATACTATGCCTGGCTGGCATAGCTCAGTGGATTGAGTGCAGGCTGTGAACCAAAGTGTCGCAGGTTCGATTCCCAGTCAGGGTACATGCCTGGGTTGCAGGCCATGACCCCCAGCAACCGCACACTGATGTCTCTCTCTCTCTCTCTCTCTCTCTCTCTCTCTCTCTCTCTCTCTCTCTCTCTCTCTCTCTCTCTCTCTCAATCTCTCTCTCTCTCTCCCCCCTCCCTTCCCTCTCTAAAAATAAATAAAATAAAATCTTTAAAAAAAGAAAAGAAAATACTATGAACAACCATATGCCAACAAACTGGACAAAATAGATATACTTCTAGAAACACACAATCTTCCAAAACTAAATCAGGAAGAATCAGAGAATCTGAACAGACAGATTATACCTAGTGAAATTGAAATGCTAATTTAAAAAACTCCAAAAAACAAAAGCCCTGAACCAAATGCCTTCACATGTGAATTTTATCAAACATTCTAAGAGGAACTAACATCTCTACTTCTCAAACTATTTCAAAATATTCAAGAGGAGGGAAGGCTACCAAGCTCATTTTATGAAGCCAGCATTACCCTAATTCCAAAACCAGATAAAGGCACTATAGAAAAAGAAAATTATAAGCTAATATCCCTGATAAACATAGATACTAAAATCCTCAACAAAATATTAACAAACCTAATACAGTAATATATTGAAAAGATCAAACACCATGATCAAGTAGGATTTATCCTAGGAATCAAGATTAGTACATCATTCACAAAGCAATAAATATGATTCACGACATAAACTAAAGGAAGGATAAAAACCACATGATTATGAAGAAAAGGCTTTTGATAAAATTTAGTACCCATTTTTGATAAAAACTTTTAGCAAGTGGGACTAGAGGGAAGACACCTAAACACAATGGAGGCCATATATGACAAACCCACTGCCAGCACCATACTCAATGGGCAAAAACTACAATATTCTCCTTCAGATCAAGAACAAAACAAAAATGTCTGTTTTCACCTGTCTTTTTTAACACAGTACTGAAAGTCCTAGCCACAGCAATCAGACAAGAAGAAAAAATAAAAGGTATCCAAATTGGAAAGGAAGCAGTAAAACTTTCTTTATTTGTAGATGGCATTATACTGTACATAGAAAACCCTAAAGACTCCACCAAGAAACTACTAAAACTAATAAGTGAATTCAGTAAAGTAGCAGGATATAAAATTAATATCCAGAAATCAGTTGCATTTTTATACGCTAATAATGAACTATCCAAAAGGGAAATTAGGAAAACAATCAACTCATAATTGCTTCAAAAAGAAAAAAATACCTAGGAAAAAAACCTAACTGAGGATGTAAAAGATCTGTATTCAGAAAATTGTAAGATACTGAAGGAAGAAAGTGAAGAAGATACAAATAAGTAGAAGTACATACCATGTTCATGGATAGAAAGAATTAACATCATTAAAATGTTCACATTACCCAAAGCAATCTATAAATTCAATGCAGTTCCTATCAAGATACTAATGATGTTTCACAGAACTAGACCAAATATTTCAAAAATTTAGATGAAACCACCAAAGGCCCCAAATAGCAACAGTAACCTTGAAAAAGAAGAACAAAGTTGGAGGAATCTTACTACCTAATATCAAATTATATTACAAGTCCATAGTAATAAAAACAGCATGGTACTGGCATAAAAACAGACACATAGAACAATAGAACAAAAAAAGAGAGCCCAGACATAAAACCATGACTTTATAGTCAATTAATATTTGACAGAGGAAGCAAGCACATACAATGGTTTATTGATTTATTGTAAATAATCTAAAGATAGTTTATTCAATAAATGGTATTGAGAAAATTGGACAGAGATGTGCAGAAGAATGAAACTAGAGACTACTTTCTTACCCCCCACACAAGAATAAATTCAAAGTAGATTAAAGACTTAAATGTTAGACCTGAAACCATAAAAATCCTAGAAGAAAACCCCGACCAGTAAAATTTCGGACATTGCTTGTAGCAATATTTTTTCTGATGTCTCTGCTCATATAAGGGAGACAAAAGGAAACAAAAACATGACTACATGAAACTAAAATGTTTTTGTACAGCAAAGGAAATGATCAATAAAATAAAGAGACAACCTACCGAATGAGAGGAGATATTTGCTGAGACATCTGATAAGAGGTTAATATCCAAAATTTATAAAGAACTTATAAAACTCAATACCACAAAAACAATCCAATTTAAAAAATGGTCAAAGGACCTGAATAGACACTTTTCCAAAGAGGACATAAACATGGCCAAGAGATGTATGAAAAGATGCTCATCATCACTAATAATCACAGAAATGCAAATTAAAACAACAATGAGATATCACCTTACACTGTTCAGAATGGCTACCAACAATAAAACAACAAGTGCTGGTGAAGTTGTGGAGAAAGAAAAACCCTTTTGCGCTGTTGGTGGGAATGCAGATTGGTACAGCCAGTGTGGAAAGCAGTATGGAGATACTTGGAAAAATTGAAAATGGAACTACCTTATGATCCAGCCATTCCACTTCTGGGACTTTATCTAAAGTAACCCAAAACACTAATTCAAAAGAACATAAGTGCCCCTGTCTTCATTGCAGCATTCTTACAATTGCCATGATATGGAAGTAGTCCAACTGTCCATCAGTAGGTGAATAGATAAAATAACCATGGTACATTTAAGCAATAGAATACTACTTGGCCATAAAAAAGAAGAAAACTTTACCCTTTGTGACAGCATGGAAGGACTTTGAGAACATTTTGCTAAGTGAAATGAGCCAGTCAAAGAAAGACAAATACTGTATGATTTCACTCATCTGTGGAATCTAACAAGCAAAACAGACTTATTCATTGATAGAGAGCAGGCTGACAGCTCTCGGGGGGGCGGGTGGTTAGGGGGTGGAGAGATGGAGCAAAAAGGAAAAAGGACTCATGGATACAAGCAACAGTGTGGTGATTGGGGAGAGGGGGTATAAGGGAGATAAATGGTAATGGAAAATAATACAATAAAGAGCCAGTTTTTTCCCTCTTCTTACTTATACTGGCACACATTATAAAAGCTTCCTCAAAGTCCTGGAGAATATGGTTGCTAATTCATGTAGTAGTATCAAGCCTTCCTTTTGAGAACAGATGCCTAACTGGGAGACAGCTGCAGATGTCCAGACCAACAGCCAGAGGAGCAGCGTCAAATCCCAGCTATTTCACTTATTAGGTGGCTGCAAGGACTTGCAAAAATGATGTAATGTCTTTGGCTTAGAGCAGCAATTTCAACCAGTGTGCCACAAGAGGTACACTAGTGCACTGCAAAAAAATTTAAAACATGCAAAACCTGATTACTTAGTAAGGGACACTGGTGTTTCTTCTCTTAGATTGTCAAATAAAAAAATGACACCTGTAAACATAGGAATAGCCGTCTGGTGTGAATAAATCAAAATTATACCTATTTTTCTTTGGTCAGATTAGCAGAAAGTATATTTTTGATGTGCCACAGAATTTTAGTAATTAGTTTATGTGTGCCATGAGATGTAAAAGGTTGAAAATTGCTGGCCTAAAGTGTTCTTCTCTAGATATAAGAATATCTACCAATGTCGTGTATCTAACCAGCATTCATGAGATAATGGTATATGAGAGTTGGTGACCCTCTCCTTACCACATTACTTTACTCATGCTCTTCTGTGCCAGTCTCTGACCCCCAGTTCTTTGTAAATGATGTTAGCTGTAGTCCACCACCCTTTGTGTCAACCTTTCCTCCTCTATTCTCTCTCCTCCCCTTCTTCCATAATTTTCTATCCAGTACTTACTTAATTTTATAGTTTAAGAATCAACCCAACACACCCCTGGAAGTGTTTTCCCACCCTCCATGCAGGCTAAGTGGTCCTTCTCCCACACCCCCACCACCCTTTGGGGATGCCCATCCTTTCTGCCCGTGTGTGTGTTGGTTCATTCATTAGTCTCCTGCACTCAATTCATCTCCTTGTGAACATGGACTGATTTATCTTTACACTGTTGAAATCTAGCATAGGGCATCAGGAAATACTAACGGGAGAAAATAAGATTTTCAAGTTCACACTTTCAGCCTCAGTATTGTCTCTCCTTCTTTAAGGATTCTTTTTTTGGCACTCTAGGCCTTTGTAGGTACAAAAAAAAAAACACACTCATTCAAAGAAACACAGCAAGGAACAATGTGTATCATCACTACATCTCATTAAACACAAAATGTCCTAGGGGGAACATAGGAGAGAAAGTACTGCACTATAAAGGCAAAGATAACACCCCCAAAGAAGTTTTGTTATTATTTTATTATAATTAATAGAAAGGAATTTCACAAGATCCTCCAATTTTAGGGCACAAAGGAATGCCATGGGACGACTAGTAGCATGGACCTTCACCTTCATTCCCATCATTGTTCAGTCAGCTGGTAAAAGTACATCAAATATATATGGAGGCACCACTGGCATGGGGAAAATCTGGAAGCTGGGTGAAAGGCCAGTAGATTAAGGTTAAAATTGAGAAAGGAGCAACACATCTTTCTTCTCCTCTTTTTCATAGAAGAGAAAACATTCCCAAATCTCCGCATTTTTAATTATTTTTCTCTGGTGCTTGAAACACAATGACTTTATTCTGAAGGAATTTCCAATCATATGTACCCACAGGTGTAGCAGGTATTCTCAGAATCACAGTGTAACTTGAGACCTCCATGCTGGGGGAGGCTATAACTTTGCTGCAGGCTAGAAACAAAAACAAAATAAGGTACAAAGGCCTGAGCTGGTTCACACACATCACAAAACTATCCCATGTGCTCAGCAGACACGCTGGCTGCTCTAAGACATTCCACAGCACGTGAAAGTGATCTCCTGTCCTGGGTAAAGGATGCTGAGTCTAGCCAAGTAAAACCAAGTTGTACAGAATAGACCCAGTAAAAGGAAAATGGCATTAAAACCTACTTGAGGGTATAGACTGAAACACTTGCGTTTCAACTGGCCAGAAGTTGTTTGACTTTGGGTAAGCCTCACGCCAGCCTCAGTGAGCTCCTCTCACACCATCTCAGGTTGCAGCTACCACAAACTGCTCACCATCCTTCTCTGAACACACTCAGTCCATCCGAGGTCCTGTTTCCTCTGCCTGGTTTGTCTTTTTCCTCTTTCCCCTTTTAGCTCAAACATCAGTCTCTGCTGATCCCCTTAGGCTCCCGTAGAACTCTCAGCACAATGGCAGTGTTTACCATACTTATTAAAATTATGGGTTTGTGGGCTTGCTTTGCCCACTAGGCACAGAGATCCTAGAACAGTGATCAAGTTGTTTCATTTCTGCATCCTGGTGCTTAGCACTATTCTGAAATATGGGCTTTCATGAAATGTTTGCTGGATCAATGAATTCACTCAATTATGCTGCTGTTTCTTCAATACAAAATGTAGAGGTGGGACTACCCTGTCTCCAGGCTTCTCCCAGCCCTGATAGACAATGATTCTAGAAAGCTGCCTCAAAAATTACAGAGAAAGAACCTAGGGTTTTAGACCAAATCAGACTGCTGTTAGCCTGAGTTCCACAGATTTCTACTTCCTGTCACATTCCCATGAGGGAGCATGCCCTAGACATTCTTGGCATCTCACAGAACCACATCTTTTTCATACAATGTCCCAAATCAAGGACTATCCTGTATTTGGTTGCAACCCATCAGCTAGCTCCTATGAAAATAGTGGAGACAAGTGGGTTGTGTCATGTGAAATTTGGCTTAGTGGGTATGTGGCCATTATATGGGCCATGTCTCCATGTCATGGTGGCATCATGGTATCACAGTGGTAGGAATGGGGAGTATGGAGAGATTCCGGTGACAGAAGGTCAGAGAAGGACTTTAGAGTCAAACTGATTAATTATATTTGGGTTTTGGTAAAATTATTTAGTCTAAGAAGTCTTATCAGTAAAATGGGTATACTAGCTGTACCTTTCTTACGGGGATGCATGAAATAATATAGGGCAAGTACCTAGTCTAGCATGAAGGTTCTTAGCACACTGTGGGTATTCAATAAATGATATCTAGATTGTAACATATTATTTTCTGGCCCAATGCCCTGATCTTAAACACGAGGCTCACACAACTCATTAATGGCACAGCTGGATTCAGATTTCTGTACAAGGCTTTTCCCTGGTTCCTAATGTTACCAAGGAAGCCCTACACAGGATAAGGTTCTCATCAGCATGTCAGTGCAGGATTCATTTCTTATGCTATATTCTTGAATCACACTGTCCAGTGGTTGCGCAGGACAAGAAGCCATCCATTCTGGGCCTTCTTGAGATAACTGCACAGCTTAAAAGAACTGCACAGTATGTCTAGTCCCTTGTCCAGAGAGGCCACTGGACAGGCTCATGACCTTGTGGAAGTCACTTAAATTCTCTGAACTTCAACTTCTTTGACTGTGAAATGAAGATGATGAGGCATGTCTGCATGTACCAGCCCAAAGGTTTACTAAATATTGTGATTGGCTGATAATGGCCTCAAAGATATTGGATCCTGATTCCTGGAACCTGTAATTGTTATATCATTTGGAGAAAGGGTCTTTGTAGATTTGATTAAGTTAAGGTGGACCCTCAATGCAACCACATGTATCCTTATAAGAGTAAGACAAAGAGAGATTAGACACACACACACACAGAAGAGTGGATGATGTGAAGGTGAAGACAGAGATCTGAAGATGCTTGTTTTAAAGATTAAAGTGATGTAGCCACAAGCCAAAGGATGTGGGCAGACACTAGAAGCTGGATGAAGTAAGGAACAAATTCTCCTTTACAGTCTTCAGAAGGAGTGTGACCCTGCCGACACTTTGTTTTCAGCCTAGTGATACTGATGTCAGACTCTGACCTCCAGAACTATGACAGGACACATTTCTATTGTTTTTAAGCCACTCAAGTTAAAGTAGTGTCTTACAGCAACCACGGGGAACTAATCCAAATATGGAATGACTAAATCTCTGAAATGTTTCTCTTTTGTAAATAATAAACAGATTGAGGAAGAGGGAGACATACAGGGGAAAACAAGTATGATTCTGAGTCTTGTTTGCACTACTAGATACTACATTTGACCTCTATGACAAATTCAGAATTGCATCTGAGCTTCACTCTGCACTAGTTGGTATACTGAGAACTAAATACTAAATAAACTTCAGTAACATACCAGATTTGCAGAACTGAAAAAAATGCTCCTCATATTCTCCACCCTGGGGCACTCTGAGTGTGGGGTCTCCCATGCTGACTCAATATTCCTCCCACTGGCCAGGCCAGACTCATGACCTTACCCAAC
Organism: Phyllostomus discolor; assembly: GCF_004126475.2. Taxonomy (NCBI): domain Eukaryota; kingdom Metazoa; phylum Chordata; class Mammalia; order Chiroptera; family Phyllostomidae; genus Phyllostomus; species Phyllostomus discolor. Next base: position 62,967,552 of record NC_040907.2, read on the forward strand.
TACAAGTGGAACAGAAAGTCTGCCCTGTCTATAACAAAAAAAGGGAAGACCAGGAACAAAGAGCAGCACTAATGGCATCCACAGTGAAGTCAACTTCAATCAAAAGTAGGAAAGTCATGGACATGCAATACTCACAAAGTAGTCAGGCTTTGAGAATGTGGCCCTGATGAGTTACAAAGTCAGAGGAAGGTGGCAGAATAATTTCTGGTATTTATTTGCAAGGTGACCTTTTGTTCTGGTTTGCCAGCGTACTCCTAATTTATACTTGTACTCTCAGCATAATTATTAACAACACTTATCCCTCTCCAAAGTTGGAATGAAAAATATGATGGTCATCCCTACTTATGTAGCATGCATATAATTGAAGCCCTAATAATTCTGAATGGCCCTAATACATGAATGAATGTGCATAAGAATCACCTGGGAAGCTTGCTCAAAGGATAGATCCCTGGGCCACACTCACCCAAGAGATTTTGCTTTATTAGCTAAAATGGGACCCCTGAAATTGGCACCCAAAAAAGATAGAAAATTGTACTTGAACAATAATTAAAATAAAATTATTTTAAAAAGAAAGAAAGGCTGCTAAATCTTTCTTCACATTCAGCCAAAGCTAATCAGATTTTTAGGGATAAGTGTTTCTATACATGGGTATTTTCCAGGGGTTATAGATCATAACTTTCATCATGGAAAACACACAAACACAAAATCCTTGATTATCCTGTTTCAGTGTTATTATTTAAAATTGTATAAGACTTTGGTTGCATTCCCAGATTCATGAACTGTGGCCCTTGAATTACTTTTTCTTGTAAACTTTCTGTAGGCACTCATGCCAAATATGGTTTAAGTCTCGGAATTACTACAAAGAGCAGAAGGGGTTTTAGGAGATATGGAGTAAGGAAATCTGTGGAAGCAGTCTAGGCAACTAAGCAGTTCCCCATACTCACATTGTAAAAAAATGTCCCCTCTTACAATGAGATTCATTTGGGCCAACTCTGGGGATGTTTATCTGAGACCTCATTCACACCTTCACATTAATTCATCAGATATTCAGCCATAACTAAAGAATGACACTTGGATCAGAGCAGACAGGAATAGCAAAAGTTTCTGCATTCTAGAAAGCAGCCCCTTAAAGGGATCAAGACTTTCTTTGACTTTTCCGGTACTGAAACAAGGAGGGAACAAGAAACAGGTGCATACATCAAGGAATAAACAAGAATAAATGTTCCTGCTTCACATTTGTGCCTAGAATCCCAGGAGCTGCCTGGAAGCTACTGAGCTCTGAGTTGGTAGCAGTGGTAGAGCAGTTAATCCTTCCTTGTGCTAGCCTTGGAGGCTCCGATAAATAAAAGGCAATCACTGTACACACAGATATTTACAGCAGCATTATCACAGTAGCCAAAGGGTAGAAACAACTCAAATGTCTATCAACAAACAAATGGATAAACAAAACGTGGCATATCCACACAATGAAGTATTATTCAGCCTTAAAGAAAGGAATGAAGTGGGGATACATACTACAACACCAATACACCATGAAAACATTATGCTCAGGGAAAGAAGCTAGTTGCAACAGACTAAAACACTACACAGATTCCATTCATATGAATTTCAAAGCAGGGAAATCTGTAGAGACAAGAGATAGATTAGTGGTTGCTTAGAGTTGGAGGGGAGTGGGGACAAAAGTGATAGCTAAAGAATAAGGGGTTTCTTCTTAAGATAACGCAAATATTCTAAAATTGAATGTAGTGATTATTGCACACATCTGTGTATATAATAAAAACCACTGAATTGTATACTTTAAGCATATTAATTATATGGCATACAGATTAAATCTTAATAAAGCTGTTTTAAACAATTAAATAAAACCAACAACCACTGTCTTCAGGGAGCTCCCTCATGCTGCCTTACACTAGATAGTGAGTCACAACCACCTGAGTGCAGGCCCAGGTCTTTCCCAACAAATCCCCAGTTTTCCCTGAAAAAGAAGAGAAAGAGGGAGAGAAACACAGGGGAGTGGTACCTTTATCTTTCACTGCCATCTGAGCTTGTTATTTTTATCCTTCTTAGCCACATAGATTCTGGGACCATTCAAATGTATTCCTCATGAATAGTGAGAGGCTACATGTGTATCTATGGTCAGCCTGAGAAGACTGTCAGAAAGTGTCATATGACTGCTGAATGCCATTTCATCTACATAGACACTTAGATGAGTTTGTCTATCCCAGTTATTTCACAGGGATAGTGCACTTTGGAAAATACTAGAAGATGAAGAGAGTTGATTCCTGGTACTTCAAACTCAACATGTCCAGTAATGAACTCAACACTTCCTGCTGCAAACCAGATCCTCCTCCTGTGGTCTTTATCAGCAACGGACTCAGTTAGTTACCCAAGCCAGAATCAGGCATTGTCCTGGCTCCGAGTCCCTTTCTCACCACTCTCATCCAAACAATCACCTGTCATGTCAACCATGTCATGTCAACTATGTCCCGTCAACTATCAATCCTGTCCATTCTTGTCCATTCTGTTTGCCACTGCTGGTCCTCCAGGTGAGGCACTATTGTCTTTCACCTGGAATGCTGCAAAGCCTCCCAGCTCCCATCCACTCTCCCACCAGCAGCCAGATGGCCCTTTTAAAACACAAACTGAACAGTGTGACTTTCTCTTTACTTCCCTTCAATTGTTCTCAGAGTCAAGTCCAATCATCTGAACATGGTTTACCAGGTTCTTCATGACTTTTCTAGCCTCAGGTCATCACTTAGCATTCTAAGGTCATCCCTTTATATTTCCCATCAGCCTCACTCCCACCTTGCCGACTGTCCTTGAGTTTGCTAAATACCCCATGTTCTCTCTAGCTTCTAGGACTTCTCATATACTATTCACTTTGTCCAGAACATGCACGCCTCCTCTCCCTACCCTATTCATTCCAATTTGCAACCTGTCGCCTGATGAACTCCAAGCTATCCTTCTCTCAGCTTAATGTCACTTTCTCTTACAAGAATTTTCTCAAAACTCTCTTCTTACCCCTGCCTCTGGTTATATTTGGTGGCTTTATTATATGTTTCTGAAAATATCAAAATACTTATTATACAGTATTATAATTGATTGTTCATTTGTCTCTCTTCACCTACAATGTGCACTCCAGGGCAAGAAAGGAATTTCTCTTACTTTTCATTGTTTCCCTACAGCCTAGCAAAAGCGTGGCACATAGTAGACACTCCATAAATACATGGTGTAATCGAGAGTCTTGATTAAGTTAGGCCAGTGACTGTTTATTCAAAGCTATGAAATGCAGAGCATCTGTTATTGGCTGTGCTTATAATTGCCACTTATATAGTGATGTGATAACAGAGGCATAGTATCTTGTATAGAGAGAACTAGTGTATTTTAATCTAATTTTTAATTATATGTATGTGATTATAAGCCTCACACAAAAAATGCATTTTCTGAATGTACTCAATTTAATTTTAATTTTATAACAAAAACGTCCAGGGTTGTTAAATACTCCCATAGAGTTTTGCCTTGATAATATCATTGAGACTGTGCAGCAAACATCAAGGAAGAAAAATCCTCTCATTGATTTCTTTTATGTGTTTATTTTAAAATTCAGGACTAACTGACACCAGGGGGAGTGCATTAACATTTTTGGTGGACAATAAGGGATCTTTCATGGACACAATACTGAGTTACTTATTGCTGTATTGAGTTTCCAAGCACATAGCTCCTTAGTGATTTCTGGTTCTTAATGTATTGACTTTCTGCTTGGGCCAGAGCTTACAGAATTCCATTTCACCTAGCACCATACCAGGTTACCCTCCTTTATGCAATTCTACATTCTATAATATTTCCAGTGAGGGGACAACCCAAGCAACATGCACCTTCTTGTCAGACCCTCTCTCCTAAACAGTGTATTCTTGGGAAAGGAAAAAAAAGTATATGCTGACATCCAGTCATTGTGAAATCTTTGTTAAATGAATGATTGAGCACATTTTCTGAAAAATGAGCTAGTTTGAAATGGCTAGCAGGCAGGGGAGGTAGGGGAAGAAGCCAGACTGTTAGTTGAACAGATGTGCATGTTCAAATCTATCTCTGGCCCTGGCTGGTGTGGCTCAGTGGATTGAGCACCAGCCTGTGAACCAAAGGATCACCAGTTCAATTCCCCGTCAGGGTATTTGCATGGGCTGCAGGCCAGGTCTCCAGATGGGGGCTGTGAGAGGCAACCACACATTGATATTTTTCTCCCTCACTTCCTCCCTTCCCCTCTCTCTAAAAATACATAAATACATCTTTTAAAAATGTATGTTTCTGTTCTTGATTAGTTCATTAAAATTACACAGTTTATGCTCTGAGTGTCTGTTTCCTTGTCTCCAAAATGACTATAACTATACAAATATTTATCACTGATGATTTTAAAAACCTAGCCTATGTAAAAGTATCTAGCAAGAGTGGGAGTCTAGTGGTATTGTTATGCATTCCCTAACCACTCAAATATGGGGAAATTAAATAAATTAAAATGTGCGATACACATGATTCTTAAAGGTGTTTAAGAGCTGTCTGCCTTTCACCCTCTTTCCATACGTGCCAGCTGATGCAATATTAGAGTGAACAGGTCAAGTTCCCTAACACTACAGATGTGACCACCACTGTCCAATGTGTTAAACAGCAACTTAAAGTGCTCTCATCTGATAAATCTCCCACATCCGATAAATTGCAGGTGATAAGAGAAGCGTTCATATAAGGCTTGGCTCAATGTCAACAAAAGTTGATGCAGACAGAACTTATAAATAGCTGTCATATTCAAAGGAAAATTTATAAGGTCAAGAAAATGAACCATAGGAAATCACTCTAAAGTATTGAATGTCTATGAGGTACAATGATTAGAATCACTCAGAAAGACAAAATGTAAACCATACATATCATACATTTCACCACTTCAATATATGCATTTCAGCCCTAAAATTCTTTAAAGCCAGAGTAAATTTTGCCTTTGTTTGAGTTATCCACACATAAACTCTAGTGAATCAACAGAAAAGCAGGAAAGACAGTATTGTGTTCACCTTTATAATTTTGCTTCACACATTGGAATCAAGTTACCACAGTTAGACATTTGGAGTTGCTAATTTTTTAAATCAATGGCACTTTCCTTGGCAGCTTGCCTTAGTATTACTGTTCAGGTTTTACACCTACAAATGGCCATTTAATTCCCCCCTGCCTTTCTCGTGTGTGTGTCTTTTGTGTTATTTGTGGAGTTAAACATTTATCTAACAAAATTTTCCCTCAAGTCCTGGCGAGTTAAACTCTTGCTTTAAGAAACTGTCAGCGCTGTTGGACTTTTCGTTTGGTGTGGCAGTGTTACATATGTCTGCATCATTTATAGAAATTCAATCCTTTCTACTTAAATTAAAATCTCTGGTCACATCGAAAAGACTTGGGAATCAACAGAGTCTCCCACTGATCAAAGAAGGAATGATGCCATACCACCTACGAAATAGTCCTGCCAAAAATTCACACCTGAATCTGATCAAGCTTCTAAATCAATAGTTTACAGGAGGAAAAGCGCAGATTCAATCAGCACACCAGAATACGAGAAGCTCTGCTGGACAAATGTTCTACTTCCTTTAACATAGAAATTGCACGGTTAAAAAAGTAAGGAGTTAGATGTCAAGGAACTTATGAAATACCAGTTATACTGTTTGGACCTTGTTTGGATTCTGATTTGAGCAAATGATACAATCAAGAAAGTTTGAATATTGGCTGGCTATTTAATAATATTAAGGAAACTGTGTTTTAGGTGTAATAATGGTGCTTAGTTAAGTTATAAAAAAGTGCTTATCTTTTAGGGATTTGTATATTGAAGAATTTTTCAGTGAAATGATATCTAGGATTTGCTTCTAAATCCAAATGGATTTGGGGGTCATAAGAGATGTAACAAGTCTGTCGCTTTTTGATGATTACTGAAGCTAATGATGGGTACATGTGGGTGCATGATGCTCTTTCCTCTACTTTCCTATGTGTTTACATTTTTCCATCACAAAAAGTAAATGACAGAATTTAAAAAGCCAGTAATAGGGACCTAGGAAATGGTTTGCCTCCCATTCTGTCCCTCCCACAAGGCATACAAAATCTCCAGATCCAAATACGCACATAAGTCATTATACCACATTCTTCAGTTAAAATCATTAAGACATACCTAAGATGAAACTGGAGTCCTGTGCACTTGTAGAAATATTGCTTATTGTCTAGTGCTCCCTTTCAGCATTTTCCTTATATTCCACAAGGAGATAAGTGGGTCATACATAAGATGTCAAAAAAAATTGCCTTCCTTTGCAATCACTTCCAACTTCCACTCAGTACAGAAATACAAGTGAGTGCTAAAAGGGAAATGTCTTGTGACAAGGTCAAACTAGACAGATGAGAAATATGGGCTTGTGATGAAAAAAGAACAGGTGCATGTTTTAATTGGCATGATAAATGTAGAAAAACCAGATGTGGATTCCTATATAATATTAAACTAAACGATTTAAAGTATATCTTTCCCCAAAGAAGCTTTTTTTTTTTTCTCCAGCTTCTATTCTTGTCATTTTCATTGCAACTTCTGCAAGCCTCTTTGGGACCAGGACAAAAGAGTTCACAGAGATTCTATTTTTATAGGAAATGTGTAGAATCCTGCATCATAACCCTTGTTTAGTGAGCAAGCCTGTTTGGTCCTTGGGAGTGGGGAGGCAATGGTGGTGGGGAGGCACCAGCCAAGGCTCCCCTGCAGGACTAATGAGTTGTTATCAACTTTCAGGCATCATGTAAGAACAGAGCAAAAGTGGCTTCACCTCACCAGAAACAGAGAGGTACTGGAAGCAGTGTAAGCAAGGTTGAGCTTTCCTTTTAGTTTTCTTGTTTGTTATGTTTTTGGTTTTTGTTTTTTGGGTTTTCTTTTTCACCATGCAGTCTTGCCCTCACTTTCAGGAAAATCCTGAGTAACATGAGTAGACTAAATGTATGAAGTGGCTATTAGTCTCATTTGCAAAGCTGCAATACAGAGCTGTGAATAGATTGTGAGACCCTCTCAGGTAAACGATGTGATCTAGCAACTTCTGTGTCTCCTGTTCCTAGCAGAGTGCCTAGAACATTGTTACTCAAGAGATGGAGAAGTGAACTAAGGAGTAAAGTGGAGAAGATGCCAGATGTCGAGAGCATACGTTCACAATATAGTCTTTCCTATAAGTGAGTCTCCTGTCCCTGCTTGGATCAGCTGATCTGGTCCTTAAGAACCAAAAGTGCCAAGCCACTTGTATGACCACCAGCCCTACAGGCGCCACCAGCTCTGAGAAATAACAGGGAATCAACACAGGTGACCATGCTATTCACTTGAACTTTATTAATGCGGGTTCACTCAGCTTTTATTAGAGCACATTTAATCCAAATCTATGCTAACCTAATAGCAATATTAATCACTCAGAAACAATCAGTAACATCACACAAGAGAACTGGGGTATGAAGAACCCAAGTCCCTGAGTCTGTTTACAGGTTCAGGAGACAGCATGGTGAGCAAGAGAGCCCCCCAGCATCTTGCAAGGAAGGACCTCCAGAGCCAGGTGAGCAGCAGGGCAGACAAAGTCTTCGGTCCAGCAGGGCAGAGCCTCCCATGGCTGATGCCCAGGGAGATCAGCAGGTGTAGAGCCGCACTCTGGGGTGTGGAGCTCAGCTGTCTCAGCAGTGGCCTAGAGCCTGCCTCAGTTATATGTTAAGAATGGTATACTCCACCGTTCTTGGTCTCTTGATAAGTCTCTTGGCACCCCTGATGGCAAATGGGAAATTTCCCCAGGCACTATCTGTGGGTGGTCCCACTCTGCAGACATGCCTATTCTGGTCACATGTGCAGCTAACTTAGGTGTGTCTTCTTGACAGATGTGTCTAGCATGATTTACAGTTTTCCTCTTGAACCAAATTGTCGTGGCTGACTGGCAGCCGTCTTGATTGGCATGAGTGACTCCATTTTGTTTTATGTACTTCGTGCTCTCTTGTCCGGAACAACACTGTTTTATTAGTCCTGCTCACCACACCAGATCACCTCTCTGGACGAACTGACAGGAATATCTGTTTTAAGCATCCACACCCAGGTGTTAGATTGCACCCTTTCACAACTTTCATCCAATTGCTCAACAAGTCCACACAATTAAATTCTGGTATACTTCTTCCTCTTCTTCTACCTAGAGGATAAAACTTCATTGGCTCTTGTGATATTAAACTTCTTTACATCAGTACGGCAAGGCTGTGGTACCCAGTTATTTGGTAGAACATTAATCTAGATGTTGTCGTGAAGGTATTTTTAGATGAAATCAGCATTTAAATTAGTAGACTTTAAGTAAAGAAGATTAACTTCTATCATATGAATAAACCTCATTTGATCAACTAAAGGCCTCAAGAGAAAAAAAAGACTAATATCCCCCAAATAAAATAGCACTTTGCCTCCACACTGCATTTGGACTTAAGCTACAACATCAATTCTTCCTTGGTCTCCAGTCTGCTGGTCTACCTTTCTCATGTGTGTGTGCATGTGTACACGCACACAAATGTCCTAGTAATCCTGTTTCTCTGTAGAACACTAACTAATACAGTGGCTAACTGCTCTCCTATCTGCAGGCCCCCTCTCTCATTCCTCCTATCTACTCCATCATCCATGGTGATTTCTGAAATCCAGTCTGATAGCATCGTTGCCTCATGAAGTACCTGTCAGTGGTCCTCTATCATCTCCATAGATAAACTAAACATCATTCTTTTTTCTGAAGTCCCTAAAGAGGCCCTACATGAATCAAGTGCAACACCCATCACCCATGACTGTAATGCTGCATTGTGTGCTTGCATGCCCCTCTCCTTGGCACACATCCATATGGGGTGAATGATGTCTGCCAACTGAGGCCTGTGAGAAAAACTGACAGGGTTCACTTAAATATGTACTAACATTGTTCTTCAGCCAATTAGTACAATATGAATGTCATCAGTGTTTGAAAATACTAGACTTTTACCTTTAAGGAAAAAAAAAAGAAAATTAAGCTAACTGTAGTAATATTGGGGAAATCCTGCAATATTAAATTTTAAAAAGATCCTACAAGGATTGATTTTAATCAAGACCTACCAAAAACGTGTTCAAGCTTGTGTACTTGTCCCATTTGTCAGTACTGATAAATTTAGAATCTATCCCCTAGTAAATTAGCCTGGATGCTCTGAGCAGTTCATCAAGACACCGAGACTTGATGCTGTCTTGGCATTTACAGGCAAAGTTCATGGTACAGTCATATTTCAGGCAGAGACAGGCTTGCTCTGGTGCACTGCCCAGGAATGGAGACACTCAAAAGGTGGAGACCCAAGGCCCAGCCAGGCAGGGCTCAGCAGACAGAGCAGGCCCCAAATGGCCACAATTGGGGATAAATGGACGACAGAAAAGGTTAGAGATGGGCCAGCATAATATTGTCATTACTCTCTAGTACAATGAAACTCAAATACTCCAGAGTCCTCTTACTCTAATCCTTTCTACAAATAGAGAAGCTATCTATTGTGACAAGCTACTTATCTACTCATATACCCTTAATGTGTTACTGCTAATTAGAAAATACAGCTCCATAGTTCTCAGTCCGATTTTCAAGACTGCGCACTTTCTCTTCTCACTAGATTTATCTAATTGTATTTCCTCACCCCAGAGCATATTGCTTCCTCAAGTTGTACCACTTTTCCATAAAGCTCTTCAAATACTCTAGACAGTGCTAAGTTATCTTATTTTTTTTAAATGCTGCATTTATTTTGCAATGGGCACATAATTACACAATGGCAAGCAGTGTTTAAGAAGTTAGTATGTGTATGCAGGTCTTAAATAACAAACACCTAAACCATAACCTTTTTTTGAAAAGACCACATTTAGAACCAGCGTAACACAGCTTTGACACTCCTGGTTCTATATCCCCTTGGACAACATACTTATCCACTCTGAAACCTATGTGAGGCTTCATATTTCAATATCATGCATATCCCAACACCTCTCAGAGTTACTGAAGATCAATTTAGTTTTAAAAGTGTGCTAACGTATTTACTAATCAAAAATATACTCTACACTTTTGTGGGATATTGGTATTAGCAATGCATACATACATATGTGTGTACACTTATATACAGATATATACATATATATCAGTGTTACCATATAGCAAACTAATGAAAAGCTAAGTTACAATTAGTCACATGTTCTATTTTATTCAGCTTTAAAACATGAAAACATCATCAACTAAAAGGTAAATTTCAGAAGATCGCAAGTACATACTTCACTGGACAGAGAAGATTCCTGATAAATGTTTGATGAATAAAGGAATCCAACGGGATTCCTTGGCAAAGGAATTGACAAATAATTCAGTTTATTACAGTTTTCTGCAATGTTCTGAAGCCAAAAACACCAAGACAAACTGGCAAATTCTAAACCAGTTTGAAGACCTTGTCAAAAGCCATGGCCTAGTCATCTAAGAAACACATCATGTACCACTTAGCACTAAGGAAACCCAATATCACTGTTAGAAATAGAGAATTGAAATGGCTACTGTTTTCACTTCCTTGAGAGAACAATGACAGATTATGAGTTACATTCGAGGAAAATTGTATCAATAGGCCAGGATGTCCTTTGGGAGGATGGCTGACAAAGCACAGTGTCAACACGGCTTCATCTCCATACTCAGATTAAAGGTCAGCTGCATAGAAATTGTGTTCAGCATGGTCTAGGGCAGTGGGACCAGATGCTGCCACACATGACACATATAGCTCCTTCGACAATCTCGTCACAACCTCCCCTTGTGCCATAATTCACATCAACTATAAAGTTGAAAGTGACAGCAACATGGCCCTCGAGTCAACCCAGTCTGGTCTCATTTAAGTCACTGCAACTAGAAATGAGACCCACTGTCCTAGACGTATGCAAAAAGACGAACGAGCACAGGAGGACCTCAAACAGTTGTAAAGGGCAAGCTGAGAGAAGGCAGAAGTCCTGGTGTCTCCTGAATAAAAACTCCAAGTTAAACATGTGTGTGCTGACTGCTGTCTGAGGGGCATATACCCATGTACTTTTCTCCTCCGAGCTCCACTTCTATCCTATGGGTGGCTTTACTGTTAGTATTCTCTTTACTGTCAGTATTCTGTCCACATGGCTAGCCTTCAGTCTCCAGGCATTCCAGTGGTCAGGCTGATGTCCCTTTTCTTCAGAGGTTGAAACTAATGCCACATGACCCAAAGCCCTCTTCATAAGTCATATATCACATTGTTAGACTGTCTGGTGGCCAGACCCCAGGCCAACAAAGACACTCCTGCCAGGCAAGATGCTGCAGTGGCCTAGAGATCACCACCCAGCAGCCAAGGACAGAGGTCAGCCCTCTCTTTGCAAAAGATAAATTCTTCTCTCTACAACTTGTTGTTCTGAAGTGATCATGGTGACAGACCTGGACAGCATGATGCCCAGACTGGAGCAGAGGCAGGGATGGTTCTAGAAAGGAAGACACTGAGAAAAGAGGTGACTTCATACAATAACTAGTACATCAGGGACATTAGAAGAACTCATAAGTATAATGAAGGCAGAGAATGCAAGAAGGAATATGCTGAAGAGGATGATTTAAAAAGACTGAAATACAATCACTGTTATATTATTTAGCAGTAAATAAAGACACAGACATACAGTCACACTCCACTCAATGATGAGGATATGTTCTGAGAAATGTGTCATTTGGCAATTTGGTCACTGTGCAAGCTCCATGGAGTGCACTTTCACACAACTAGATGGTGCAGCCTACTACTGTAATTGTGTGTGCTATACTCTCATACAGTGTAGTAGGTTTGCTTATACTAGCAACAGCACAAACGCATGAGCAGCACACTGTGCTACAACCTCACAATCACACCATCACTAGGCAGTAAGAATTGTTTAGTTCATTATAATCTCATGGGACCCCTGTCACATGTGTGGCCAATCATTGACCAAAATGTCATTTGTGATGCATGACTATTATAGCACATGCTGCCAATGGACCTTCAACACAGAGTTATCTCATAGGTTAAGCAGAGGATTAATTTTTGGTTATAGGACAGAATGTAAATGTTACCAACTTTGACAATGGAAAAGTAAAAGTACAAGAGTGGGGTGAAAGGGAGAAGACAGGTAAAGAAAAGTGTGGAGGCACTAATATCTTTACCTTATGAACTAGAAAGTCAAGAAATTATCTGTAACTAATGGGACAAGAGATAGAGCTGCAAAGGTAATCAACAGAGGAACTAAAGAGCAATACATTTATTCAGAGGAAGTGAGGAAAGGAGATGGGGATACATGTGAGCAGACAGACAATGGGGAATGTCTAAATTAGATATAACATCAAGAAATGTGGGCATAACCATACATTTAAACACATGGCAGTGATGGTTAGAAAGCAAACACAGAAAGTGGCAGCCTCTAGGTAGGTCCAGGCACCATGTAATTTGACATCCAAATCGAGATACTTTGGAGTGAATAATCATCATCATCTATACGGGGATGAGGCATAAATCAGGGCTGTCTGGAATGTGTAGTCACCCTAGTTAAAGGGGAATATTTTCAAGGGCTCATTATTTAGTAAGAATCGACGGGGCTGTCAAGAGAGAACCCACAGCACAGAGGGGCTAGAACATTTCTTAATATTTGATATTTTTAGTGATATATATATATAATATTTTTAAAATACACAAATTACTTTAGAAAACAAAAGCAGATATAGGCTAAAGCATCAAGACTTACTACATCTCCTCCATAAATGTGGCATTTTAACAGGATATTCAGCAAGACACAGGATGTTAAACAGTAGCCATGCTGTCTTGAAGCTAAACTTCAGCCTGTCGGGGGTACACACTACTTGCAAAGGAAACATAGATGCTAACAGACAAATTTTACTCAAAAATAGAAAACAATTATTTTTATAGCAAGTATATATATGCGTATATATGTAAACTCATAAGAACTTTTGAAACACAACACTTGGTTTTGGGTGAAAAGCCTTAGCTGAAGCAACCACTGAAGGTGAGTACTTTTCTCCTGTACTTTTAGGTGTACTCTCACAGGAAAGCTCAGAAAGCCCGGAGTGAACAGGTTGGAAGCTCCTGTAGCAAAACGGCAGAAACAAATTTTAAGACAGGAGAATAGGGCAGGTAATCATTGTATGCCTCTTTGAGCCCACCACGAAGTTTCCTGTTATGTCTGTTCCTCAGTTCACAGAACAATGCTGTCTGTTTCCACGTGGACACAAATTAAAGGAAGGCTTTCCAGAAGGCCCCAGTGGCAGGATTTCCCAAATGCTGCTGGGCCCTCTGTGGGTGGGATAAGTGCACCAGGCCATAGGTCATCACTGCTGTTCCTGCTGAAGCAGCAGAACCTCCTTTGCTCAGTATGTGGGGAAGATGAATCCTAAAGAAACTTTTTATTTGTGAAAGTTAAGACCCAACAGTTGAGTGTGAAAAGCATTTAACAGCCTGGGGAGAAGGCCCCCTGGGGAACTGGTGTCAGGTTGGACGCTGGGGAGGGCACCTAGCAGAATCAATGCCACCAGAGTATGGTGGGCAATTCTGCTGGGGCCTATCCTCCCCTTCTGGGCCGTTCTCAGCTTCCTACTCCTGTCTCTGTCTGGTCCTCTCTGACCCTCCATCTCCAACCATCTCTCACTTCTGCTTCCCTGTATGTTCAGCTTTCTGTCAACAGACTTTCTCCACATGGTAGAGAACAGGGTTGGAAGGGATCCTGGAATGATAATCTTTCAGTGTCATGACCTTAGCTAAGAGTGCTGTTTTAAAATGCTAGGTGAAAGACTGCTCAGCTCAGACAAAATACCCAATTTTGGACTCATCCTCAAGATGGGGAGGGTTAAATTACTATCCCAATGTTGAAGGTAGTGGGGCTGGTCAGTGTTAGGTAGCACGGACCCTGTTGTGGTCTGGAAGACACTTCAATTTAAGCATATTTTTATATTTAGTTTTAAGTTCTGAATTTCATGATATCCATACTCCTTTGGATAGGTCAAGCAGAAATCCCTTTCGGCTGGTGAGATCTAAAAAGAGAATCTGCTACAGGCATGCTCAGTTTATCTGGCGATTGAAGAAAGCACTCACAGCAACCAAATTCACATGCTTCACAAAGACTAACTCCCTCTAGATATGAATTTTGAATTTCTGGAGAAGAAACCCACTCTTGGTCCAGTAACCTACAGGGTTACAACCTGAAGAAGTCAGCGATGAAGGGAAGGCCGAATGCCTAATGGTCATTTATCCTCTTTCAAGTACTTTCAGGGACTGACAAGAAGCTCATGATTTCACAAAGTAGTTCTTTGACAATCCTCTTGTTAGAAATTTCCAGCTTAGTGAACAGGAACGAGGGCTTTGGGAGGAATTCTGAACTCCTCTTGAATGACCTGAGGAGCCGGGGTTGAACACTCTCTCTCTTTCACACATCATCTGGTTCCACAACCACAGCCACCAGTGTAGTTCCTGTGACCTCTGACAGGTTCTTTCATGTCTCTGAGACTCAGTTTCCTGACCTACGAAATAGGGTTAATAAGAAGAGTATCTCTGTCACCACGAGGTTGTTTTAATGAGCAGGTGAGATGCACTGATTTAAACACTCAAAGTTCAGCGCTGAACACAAAGTGTTCAAGAAATAGCTATGATTAGTAGTTTAATTACTATTAATTATGATAGATTAAGGTGAAATATGCCTCTCTTGAACTTCTACTTACTGAGCAACACAGACTAGGCATGCTTCCTCCATAGCAGCCTTGTAAAGATTTAAACCCAGATTTCCTTTCTGGTTATAGTATGTTTCAGATGAAAGATAATATGGAAGTGGAGAGAACAGCCTTGGACTTATGGTCAGATCTTTAATAATGTCACCAGTTACATATCTTCAGATTGGTGCTTCCGTTCTCTGAAATTCCAATTTCTCATCTGGGTCCTTAAAATAATTATATATGCCTCACGAGGTTATGGGAAGAGGAGA
Source organism: Phyllostomus discolor (assembly GCF_004126475.2). Classification (NCBI taxonomy): domain Eukaryota; kingdom Metazoa; phylum Chordata; class Mammalia; order Chiroptera; family Phyllostomidae; genus Phyllostomus; species Phyllostomus discolor. Next base: position 62,982,580 of record NC_040907.2, read on the forward strand.
ATGAGATTAATACCAGCACTGTTCTAGTACTGGAGTAAGTCCTTAAGAAATAACAAATATTTTTCTATTGTCCCCAGGAGAAAAAGAGCCATGAGTCAGTGTTTGTGGAGGGCAGTGACCACTGGACGTTTTAGGAATCTGCTGAAGACAGAGGACATCAATATTCTGTTGTTTCACAGAATCTACCCAGCCTATGTCCATTCCTTTGGGGCCCTGCTCTCTGCTGAAAACACTTTTGTGATGGCTGGTTAGTTTGATATGTCATTACTCCAATTAACCTCATCGCATTTTTACCAGGATATGTGATGGTAGTTATTGCCAGGACAGGAACCGGATATGGGGGAAGGTGGGAAGAAAGAGCCGGGGCAAAAAGAAACAAATTCTTTCTGTGTAAATTTGTGGTTTGCAAACATTGTTGTGCATCAGAATCACCTGACCCTGTCGTTAGGGCTAGAGTTTTCCTCAGTGGTTCTGATGAAAACCAAAATTTGCAAATCAGTGCTGGAGGGCAGTGGGTCTCAAATTCAGTTGTCCACTACAGTGATCTACGAATTTTTAAAACACTCCAGCCCAGACCTCACCTTCAGAGACAGTATCCGGTGGCCGGGGAAAGACCTGAGCATACGTATTTTTTAAAGTTCTCAGAAGACTCTAATGGTCAGCCAAAATTGCAAGGCCCTGATGGGTGTCTTTCTGCATCAACCAGGCCAGGATGAATGATAGGTGTGGCAAAGAAGCACAATCCTCCCAACAGCTGAACCCACTTGTCAACATCAAACTCCATTTTGAAAGAAGGTCCCACCTTCCTGATGTAAGTGGCATATTTACAGCCATTTTTTCTGCTCCTTGCCAGACCCAAGACATTGCCAAGTGCTGTGGAGCAGCTGCTATGCTGGTCTCCAGGTGGGTGAGAGGATTCTGACACTTAATGTTCACAGAACACTAAGTCAGAATGCATCATATATGTATATATTAGTATCACATAATAATAATAATGAGGCTCCAGAAAACACTTACTAAAAATGGTTTGACTTTCAAAATGGACAAAATAGTTTAATTTAAGGGTATATTACCACTCTTGTGTCAAGATCTGCTCATGTGCCTTCTACTGACAATAATGTCAGTTATGAGATCTTATTCAGTAGACGTGGTAATCAAGTGGTACATTTAAAGGGTTATTTAAATAGTGGCCCACATATCAGTTGGGCAATATTTTGTTTCCAAGGATTATTCACCTGACTGCAAATGTTAAAGAACTAAAATTAAGTCATTGCTGATTTTTCTAAATTCAAGTCAAGGATGTTTTTCCTCTTGTTCTTTCTACTTCTGAAATTTCCAAGTGAGCAAGGCAGGGGAACAATAGTCTCCTTCCTTTTTAAGTTGAATGTACTACATTACCTGAGCCCATGAAGATGCCAGAAGCAAAAGCTTGAGGTATCTTAAGTGCTGTGGGTGAGGTGGGAACAGAACCTCAGGTGTCTTCATGATAAGAAGGCAAGAATCTCAGTGGGTAACCAGGTCTCTAAATAAATAAACACATATATACATAACAAACATAGAAAGTTGAACAAGCAGTTTGTCAGAGGAGAAACCATGTGGAGCTGTTCTTGCTGAGCCAGGCACGTCCGGAGACTGGCCAGTTACTGAGGATCCAGCACCACTCTACAAGTAGGGCCATCTCTTCAGGCCTCCTCCTCCTCGGCAGGAAGAACGGGCCCCCTCATACCACCTTCAGCAAAGGGGCACAGAGGGGCTGTGCCCGAGAGAGATAGGTGGACTGGGATGGAAAAACCTTGCCAAAGTGAAGCTGCTTATGAATCCACTTGGCTTGTTCTCCTTCTCTTTCTCACAAATCTGCTTTTTGTTCATGTCTGTTCTATTCTCCTCTCATTACTGACATGCCAGTGCAACACAAAAATATATTGGTCTGGTTGGTTTGGCGAGTAGTTCTAGTGGTTACTGTTGTGAGGCCTTCATACCAGTGATCCCATGAACTACCTGCTAGCCTGCAGATGGGATCCTTGGTCCAATTTTGTGACTCTCTGAAAAAGAGAATGGACCAGCCCTGCTCTCTGAAGCATGTCTCTACCTATGGGTGAGGTAGAGTCATCTAGAATGGAAATTGGGTAAGCAGGCTCCACATTGAATTGAATCTCCTTAAAGCCATTAATATTCTTTTACTAGTCCTGCTGCTATTAACCAAAGAACACTGTATTCTCTATGTGCTTTTGGTTTCTTGTTACCTATGGCTACTACTTCCTTGCTGGCCTAACTGTCTGCCTTCTTTTTTCTGTAAGTCTTGCATATTTCTTTTTCGTATCTCAACTGACTTTTTCCACACTGGCATTTCAAATTCTTGATAAAGAGGATCTGGTTGGTTCAATGTGCAATTATTGGCCCTATTTGGCACATGTCTCTTTTAAGTCCACCCCTTAGGCTACTAGTCAATTAGTCAATTTGCTCCTTGGGTTAGGTGCCCTCTGCTGGTCCAATCAGCTATGTCCAAGGTGGGGTGTGGTGTCACACTGGCACCTAATACCTTACTATCTTCTCATTTAGCTGGAACCCTGGAAGGAACACTCATAAGGGAACTATAATAACCAGTGTTCTTATTTGTGGATAACAAGATCTACCTAATTTAAGGTTTGAAAAAAGTTTTAGTGAAAAGTATATAGCTTTCAAAATATCTGGTAGAACCAGAAAACCATGCTTGGACAATTTGTCATCAGTATCAGAACACCTTGGAAAATTATCCAATCACTGAGGACCGTTTCAGAGTCACCACTGCCGCCAAACTAGTGCTGCTTGGTGCTACTTGGTGGCAACTTTAGAAATTCTGCCCTGGCATCCCTAAAGGACCAGATGTTTCTGTCTTTGGGCTCTCCGATGATCAGGTCTCCCCTCTGGCATCTGTTGCTTCATGGAGCTCATCTCACTTCCAAGTCTCACAAGAGGGTATCTTTTGGGGCAGTAGTAAGATACTGTGTAAAACCTTAGCTATGAAGGATTTGGGGAACTGAAGATTTTAGTTTCCCAAGTATCTGGGATTTAACAATCAAGCTAGGCAACCATTTTGAGTGTGTACTCAAAGAGCCAACTACAGAGTGCACCTCAAAGGAATTCTGAGATTTCAATGTTCCTGTATCCCTCATTCACTCTTTAGAGGGCACTGTAAGATGTAAACAGTTGTCCTTATTCAGAGAAGTACTCTCTTGCTGGTCTCCTTCTAACAAATGTGGGTTCTCTTCGTTAGCCAAGGCAAACTTCTGGTTCACTCACTGCTTTCTTCATGCCTTTGCTGAAATCTGTCTTCCATTCCTGGAAAACTCTACTATTCTTTACCACAAATATGTGTGCAACCCCAGATTTCAAGAGACAGCTTATTCCTCACTTTCCTAAGTAATACTGTTATATCGTAATCATTCCTTCACTGCAGAATTCCTCAATTTCCCCCTTGAAGAGTGATATTGGATTTATAAGAATTTACTTTTTGTTCATATGCATGCCTCATTGTTCTTGCAACACTGCTCTCACAATGAAGTGTCACATAGCACTCACACAACGGATATTTATCAAATAAATACTGATCATTTCAAATACAGGTAAGAGGAAGAGGAAACTTCCTTTTGGAGTTTAAAGGAAATTTGAACGTTTCCATTGGCTGGGAGCCAAATTTATTCAGTCCAAATGAAAATGTTTTCTATGATTTAAAAATTGGGGGTAACAGGTTATCTATTTACAAATTGAAATAATTGAGGAAAATGCAGTGAAATGATGTAGGTTCCTGACAACATTTAGGAACTTGTCTATGAATGGGAAGGGGTCTGTTGTGGGGATGGGAGTGAGGTGCGGGGAAGGCAGCCGGACAGGGATACGAGAGCCTAGGCAGATCTGGAAACAGTCTCATTTATGGTGATACAACTGAACCATTAAACATGACAGTACAACTGAGGGGTATCAGTATATTCAACCATTTGTCAAACTTTCCAGGACTCTCTTATTGCAGAAGAAACAACATGCTTATGAAGAAACAAAGTGGGTAAATTCAGCTGTAAGGACAATAAAGACATGAACACAATCATCCATTAATACTCATATATTCTGACCACAGCCCCTCATCTGGTTATACACACACACACACACACACACACACACCCCAGGTGATCAGGCATACTGATTAGTTCATGAACATTAAACTTGTTATTTTCATTGAGAAATTAGAAAGTGTTCTCCATAAACTAGACTGAGCAGTAGAAATTCATCCAATATGATCCCATTCACACATCCCTCATACATATGCATCCTCACTAAACTCTTCCTGCTGTTACTGCTAAACCAAGCGCCCCACTCCCACTCCACCTTCTCCAAACCAGGCGCACCTGCTACCCTAGGCACTCACTGCTGCTACCATGCATGTCTTGCTGAGTAATACCATTGTCAACCTCCCTGCGTGGCGTGCGTGCCATTCTCCTTCACTGGAGGAAGGAATGTTTAATTATTTTTAATCAGTGGACATGGCATCTTGCTAGACAGCAACACTTGGGGGATCCAACACCATCTGCCTTCCACCAGGCGCCAGCTGCTCTGGTGGATGTCGGCAGAATACCTTAGGACATGGCTTTCCACTGCCAGGAGAACTGCAAGCGGCTGCCACTGGGCACGGTCTCCACTGCAAAGCTGCCACTTGGACTCACTCCCTGCCATAGTTCACCTCCCACTTCTGCCACCCTCCCAGGGAGGTGCTTCACAGCCTCGGCTCCCAGAACATTTACCAAGCAACTCAGAGGCCCGCCAGGAAAAACAGGGTATCCAAATATAAATGTCACCCTGGCCACAGATCCTTCCATCCCCATTAGTCAACTTAATGGATCTGCTGACTTCGGTCCCACAGAGAACGGGCTTCTGACTTCGCAGCGAGCCAACCCATGGAAAGCAAGGGTCGGCCAGCTACTACTGAGCCTTTAAAACAGTGAGAAGAGAAGGGAGAGAGATGTCTCCGGGAAAAATTCTGAGCTGTCCAGAGTGTGCAGTGCCCTTGTTAAGTGAGCTCATGGCCATTCGTGCTCTGCAAGTTCTTGCCACAGACCTGTCCCTTCCACCTCCTATCCTTAAGGAGTTTCTAAAGCTCTCACAGCTGTGCCAGCACTGTCACTCCTGCAAAGCACGTTTCATTTGCTGCCCCTGTTTATCGGCACAACGCGGCCCCTGTCGGGAGCACTCACCACCTCCTTTCTGAGGAGCCGCTGCACTCCTTACGCTGGGAGCCAAGCCCCCAAGGTTCTTTCCACCCCCGCTCTCGCTCCCAACTTTTGCCGAAGAACCCAGTTTAGCAGCTCCAGCCTCAGCCTTTATTTTCATGCAAAGTGAAAGAGATCAGCGCTGGGGACTGGCTGAAGCGTAGATAAAAGCCCCAGCTGTGATTTCTCGGGGTGTCAGTTTCACCTCCAGCAGTAAAGCAAACTGTCCTTGTGCCTGAGGGAAATTACGGAGCCTCACACTTTCATCCAGAGAGGGACAAAGGGGAGGTCAGGTGCTGCATCTGACAGAAGTGGGGACGTGTGAAATGTGATTAACCCAGGAAGAAGCCAGACAGAGCCCGGCTGGGGCCTCCGCTGCCCCTGTGTGTTTCCCAGGGTCAGGAGCAGGAGGTGAGTAAACAAAAGCATTCAATAAATATTTTTCCCTTTAACCCATGTGTTAATACAGATTTTCACAGCACTGACTGAATCGATAGCATTAGCGTAAATAATGAAGGAAGTAGTGTACTCTTAAATTCTCTACATCTCTGAAAAGAAAAAGAGGCGGGTGAAGTGGCAGCTGGGGGTGGCTTGGGGTGGGGGTGAAGGGTAGGGGTAAGAGGGGTGGAGGGGTGGGAGAGGTTCCAGAAGGACCATGTAGTTACACTTTACCGGGTCCATCCGGAGCTTGGCTAAACCTGTCTGGGGCCATCAAATCAGCTCTCATAATGTTATTTCTCAGGCTAAATACAAGCCACCAGTGCCTGTAGAATTAAAGCCATCGATAGTGGAGCTTTCCTGCATTTACAGGAAGACACAAATTAAATCCCTACTGACACGCCCATCAGAGTAGGAAGTCCTCTGTCCCTTTGCAGACAGACACCCTGTAAGAGCTCTGCATGGTAAATGAAGCTGCAAGGACATTTGTCCCTTTGTCTAAATAAGTAATGCCAATTTCATTTTCAAACAGTGTGCTTGGGCCGCATTCATTATTGCATTAGGATTTGGTTTCTGCCAAACCAACCTTCCCTGGTTCCTCTGCTTGGACAACGTGTCTCTGGTTAGAGATGTGTGCTGAAAACAGGTACTGTCTGAAATCGACTGGAGATGTATTAAATAATTACTAGAGAAGTTTCCAGTAAAAATAGAGTCAATTATCAAAAGATTAACACTTTTCTTTGTTCTGTTAAAAAGGAAAAAGGAGGGAGGCAATTTTCAAGACAGGCACTGATGCTTTAAAAGGATTCTTCACAGGTGAGTTATTTAATCCTTTGTGACTAAGGAAATCTTTGTGTGCACTGTGGGGGGGCAGCAAAAGGGGCAAATGTACAATATTGAAAAGTCAAAATACAATATGTGACACACTGTGAACATGTAAGTTAGAAGGCCTGTCTGGTGGTTGATACCCGGATCCAATCCTGATTACTCTCCTCCAGGTAGAATCTGCAGATATTTTCTTGAATATCCCTGAAGGATTAACATAATCAGCTATCAAGTGCCACTGTAGCTACTTCACAAAAATGTAGTTAAGGCAGCACTTATCTGGCAGTGGTGAACTCAGCTCTGAGAGAAGGCACTTCATATATTAAGGCTTTAAATAGTTTTTTAGGGCCCTCTTCACTAAGCAAGAGCTGCTCTGGAGGCTGGGAGGGGTCTGGTACCCACCAGTGAGGTGGAGGCATAGCAGTGGCAGCCAGGCGTGGGAGAGTCTCAAGTGTCTCTCCGAGCAGGACTGACAGGATTGAGGAGCAGTTTGCCTCCAAATAAGCTCCCACACGATTCCCTGGAGGTTGGGGGTGGTTGAAATGCACAGAAACAGGCTTCCAGAAAAAAAAATAGCTCAAATGGGATTACCTCAGAGGACAGCTAAGAGAGTCACTAATATTGACCTCCACAATGGAGAAGTGCCTATGTCCCCAAGGAAACCTGCACAGACCCAAGCCAGATTGTTCCTGATCAATACCCTCTTTTTCTGTATGACTCAACTCCAGCCAGAGAGACTCTAAGAGGGCTTTGTGCTAGGCAGAGGTCTCTCAAGCAGGCAAATCAATTGGCTTGCTTTAGTGGAGGAGGCTGAAAGGGCTCATCCCTGTAAAGAAGGGTCTCTTGGAGGGGCTACCGGTCTACAAACGGGGCAAAAACAGCATAATGGGGGGCTCAGCTGACCTGGATTGGTTTGGAGTGAAAAGAAGCATGCCCCAAGGAGCAGAGAGACTTGTACTTGAACTAGCTTTAGAAGTTCTACTACTCTCCTTTCCTTCTACTCATTTTATAAGCAATATGTATTCTGAGTGATCGCCATACATATTCTGTAATTTTTCACTTAGAAAAATAGCTTTTGCATTTCACACAGCTTCTAATTCCCAAATTAGTTCAACACCTAGCAGTGAATGTAGAAATATATACCACGCCTTTCAGAGATATACTTAAGGCTGGTATTGATTTATGCTATATCATGATTTTAGTCTTATGGGATAATCACCCTGTCAAGTCTGTATTTATTGTTGTGGCTATTAAATCACATTAATTTCTCGGCAATTACACAGAGGTAAAGCATCCACAAACTGCAACAGTGACAGAATTCCATTTTCCTCCCTAAATAAACTCTATACTAAGATAGCCATGTCCTAGTTTTTTAATGGCATTTCACCATTTTTTTTCTTTTTGCATATCTTACAGAAGCATTAAGCCCACAGTTGCAGCCAGCACTCTGCCATAGATTTGAACTCTGATAGAAAAGCCCTTGAGGGAGAAGAAGGCCCTTGGAGCCAAGTGCTAATGGCAGCACAGCACAGAAGCAAATTGCCCATCAAGTGGTCCAACTTAGTGCCACAAAAGCATTTACAGAGAAGAAGGAGAAGGGAGAAAGTAGCAATCCTCCAGTACTGGCTGCCCTTGATTTAGGTTGCTTCCCATGGACTCATATGAGAATGTGGATTCTCTCCAGTGCTCTGGGAGTTTGTGATAACACTATGCAGACCCAACTTGCCTTAAGACTTCCACGTGCAGCGTTAAGGGGAAAATGCGGGCTGTGCGGGAAAGGAATGCTTACATTGGGGTGTGAGTTGATAGGATCATCTTGAAGATGTACATGAGGCCCACACCAAATTTACACTAGATACAAAAGTTGATCTCCCTGCTTGGGGACTTCAAGCCTAGCAGGTGGCCCATAAGACCCTGCAGGTCCTTTGTGCCTGGCGCAGGCTTCCTCTGAGGGAGCAAGTCTCTGTTGCTTCCACTCAGGCCCAGCTCCATCACACTTACTAAGACCTGGTACCTAAGTATTTTGGCTCCCGACGAGAAATTTCTGGGTTGAAGGTTGCTGACCCTCTCTGATCATTTAAAAAAAGATTCTGCTTGCTTTGTATTTGTAATAAAGGGTCAGAAAGAATTTCATCCGTACTGGCTCACCCTCCTTTCTGCCTTGCACATTGATTTTGGTTGTCAATCTGGGGCAGGCTTTTAGCTTGATTGAAGCCCATGTCCATGACCAAAAGACTTATTTATATGCCTCTGGGGTTCTTCATTTTTATGAATGCCAAATACCTTTCATCTACAGCCATATCTTAGCTGATGCCCCCTAGCCAATGAGGAAACAGAGAATAATGAGCAACAGGAAGAATGCACAAGCGTTGCTGAAAACTCTAATTGTTATTGGTTCATTTTAAACTAGTGAACTGGATCGCGCTCAGTGATGCACTAAGTTTTAACGCTGGAAGAAATGATAATAAGCAAAATATAAAATGTAGATGCCTCCACCGTAACAGCATTAAAACAGTCCTAGAAATGAAAAAAGGCAAGGAAACAAAACAAAACGCACAAAAGAAAAAACCTCATTGGCCCATCATGGGTTTTATGAAAGAGAAAATGAATAGCTGGTACCTCATGCATCCAGCTCCTAATTTAAATGGCTGCTCTTTAGTATCTCTCTTTTCTTTTAAAAACACTGTATACCTGAACTGTGGAATACATGCTTTTGTTCTGCCTTCCGTGACACTGAGGGAAGCACCAGAACAATGTTCGCTTGAAGAGGTGTGCATTTCCCATCTTGATAGTAAACTGCTTTTCCCTGAACAGCAGCCGGCAGGCCCTCAACACCCCACCCCCTCTGCCCCCTAATCCGCTTTACCCAGACATTTCCTCCAGCTCACCTTTTCATTTCCACTTCTCACCTCATCAGGCTTCCCATACTCATTTTTACAGTGTGCCCTAGCAAAATGGGCTTTTCTTCCCTTTATAATTTTCTAATAAATGTATTACTGAGCTATCTGAGTAGAAAAGCCCTAAAACAGACTTCACCAATATGCTTCATAGACTTGGTGTAACTTTTTATATTTATTTCTCTCACCTTTGTATCATCGGGAATCTGCTTAGAGCCAATTTCCCCCATGATGTGCTCAGGCCCCGCCTGCCCTCCCCCAAACCCAATTACTTTAAATTGTTGACTGTAGAGACAGTGGAAGGTGTTTGTCAATTACCCTTCCTTTCCCGCCTCTACTCCCAGTTCTGGGTCTGAAATTGGACTTTTTTTTCCCCTAACCTCTTGGGAGTGATATGGTCCTTCCTCTACTTAATAATTTTTCCCCTCTGTGGCTAAAAGCAGATTGTAATGCACTGGCACGCTGTCTCTCTTCCTCTTTCTCTCACCTAGTTTTACATTTTCACCACCTGTTTTTCTTGGTACTCAAGTTCTCCAGGAATTCCATGAAACTTTCACTCAAGCTGTTCGAGTGTGTATTCCTTCAGTCTGCCAAAAGGCCCTCTCTAGGTGGCTTTTCCCCAAGTCCCCAAGTACTTTTGCTAACAAAACTGCTGAACAGGAGCTAATTTATCACTCTGTTATCACTATATTAGGGCATGAGAGAGCCATACCTAGAATGAATTATGGATCCATCCAGTGTCCCATGCATCCTGTACGTCAAGGTAAGCAAATGCTGCGTTGTGTTAACTGTCAGCCTGGGAAACAGCTGACATTTGTTATTTTAATTAATAGTTTACTTTGCTGAAATAAGCTTCTATGAGAAGCTATGACTTTTTATTAAATCTTCACTGCAGCATTGTTTTCCCCAGATTGGGAGACAAAAGCTCATTTTCAAAACTGCTTTATCCTGCAAGGTCACACTCAACAGCTTGCGTGCACATGTCAGGGAAACATCTGCTCCTGTGCCACAGATATAAGTAAAATTTGCTTTATTTTGAAATTTAAATGTACTTTTACTTAGAGAAAAATGATGAGTCAGTCATTAAAGAGCCATTAAGTGATGTTGATTAGGAAAGACTTTTTAACCAGTCGTTTTGTCTCACAACCGACAATGAAATTTCTCTGACCTCAGCATTCTGCTTAGACGTCGCAGGGAACTGTGGTCACTGGCACATCTGGATCTGGACCAACTTGTCTCTTCATTAATGCAAATCATTATTATATAATTACTCAGCCTGCAATGTAGAGATCGTTGATTGCTTTTGCCCAGTAGCAGTATTTTTAAGTCGCTGATGACAAAGAGAACTTTCAGAATAATCCAAACTACAAATTAGCTCCCATTCAAGAAAGGCAAACCAACTTAAAATGTTCCAACACTAAATTCCATCCTGAGATTTTTCTCTTTGCTTGGAATAAATTAACTGGGGAAGTTGGTTCCTTCATGTTGTTTTAATTACTTTTGGTAATGCATTTTGCTCATCACATTTCCAGGACAATAACACGTTAGTGCTGTTTCCCCAAATGGACATGTTTTGCCCCAACCCATGTTCCAGAATCATGACCCATCTCTCAGGGGAATTAGACACTTTTCTGAGGATTCCAGTAACTGCTTCAGAAAGAGATATCCTAATGTCTCACGTTCTTTTGATGTTTGTGGGTCTTGTTTGTGACAGCCCTGTAGAATGGACCTTTGGCCTAGGACTCCTGGGACTAACAAGATGAACAGCCAGTGTTCCTTCTAGAGGTGCCAGGGGAGGGTTATCTTCTTGTATTTTCCATCTGGTAGAAGCTTCTCCCTTCCTCCATTTTCAAAGCCAGAGGACTTGGACCTACCCATCATGCCACCATTTCTGTGCTTCCATGCAGCCTGAGAAAGTTCTCTGTTTGCAAAAATTAACAGGATCAAACTGAGCCGCCCTCTGTAAACCAGGATGTCATCTCAAGGTCCTTAATCTTAATCACATTTGTAAATCCCTTTGGTCAAGTAAAGTAACATATTCCTAGGTTCCAAGATTAGTGTGTGCACACCTTTGCAGGCCATTCTCCTGTCCACCCAGGGTCTTTCTAGCTTCTACCTAATCTTCCTTCTCTCTTATTTGACATAACTCCCCACCTCTACCCACAACTACATGTTTGGCTCAGACACTTGGAAGCCGCTTTATGTGCTTGGAAGGGGCATTGGGGAATAGCCAGCTCCTGTGATCTGGTTCCTGGTTGTGAAACTAACGGCATGGGGACTGTATCCCAGACAATGTACATCCCTCGGACCTCAGTTTTCTTACCTCTAAAATGGAAACCTTGACCTCTAAAGTTACAGGCTTGCTCTAAAATACTAGGATTCTAAGGAAAGGGTGTGAGAGTCTCCCTAATTCCCCTAAGGGAGGAGAGTGAGGGAGCGAAGTTGGCTGGCAATTACTGGGCACTGACACTGCCAGACGGATGCCAGCCATGTATTGGCCCCTCTCTCCCAGGGGACACACTGAGGGCTTTTGGTTCAAGTTCTCTCCATCCTCCTCTGACTGGCTTCCAAGTGGAAGTTGAACCACCACTCACCCATTCCTGCAGTGTAGGTGGGTAAAGAAGCCCCTTCTCCTGCAAAGCTGTTCACAGTTTTAAGTGGCTGTGAGAAGTCTTCTAAGAGGGAAATCCTGTTCTCCAGGGTTCATGCGTGAAATTAAAGAACCTCCTAAGAGGCCATTCTTGCAAGGGAAGGACTCAGAGAAAAGGAGATAGAATGGACTGAAGGAAGGTCGGCTAGCTTAGCCAGGTCCTCTCTCTCTCTTCTTTTTTTAAAGAAAGAACCAACAATGAAAACATAACTAATTCCATGCAGGATTTTTGGACTCATCCCAAAACTCAACACTACTCTTTCTTTGCTTTGAGACCAGGTTATTTCTCTAAGTTTCAGGCCAAGCATACTTTTACCTTTGGGCCTTTTGAAGAACTGCTTGGCCATGAAATTTGGTGAGGGTAATTTGAAACCATCAGTATAGCCGCACGTTGTTGGGTTCCTGTGAGGAGGCAAGACCCACAGCTCTCACCAGCCCTTCCCACCAGGGCTTTCTTGCCCATTGAAAAGCACCTCAGCATCGGTTTCTCTGCAGGTTATGTTCCTATATCCCTTGAGTGTGTGTGGATGTTCAGGAAGTAAGTACTGGAAGAAAAAGAAAACCTTGCTTTTCTCTCTGAGCTATGATAAGTTTCACATATATTTTCTATGTGTTAGGGACTTGCATTTTTTTAGTGTCAGGCTTCATTTCAGAAGGCACTGGGGTTGGCTCTGTGATGATTTATTTGTGTGGAAGAGGAAGGTTATTGGTTTTTCCTCATTTATATGTAGGGCCCCTCACAGAGAAATATTTTTAGAAACATTTTTATTTCTCTTCATATTTTTTCCTAGTTACGATGTATTTGCTTGCATTTGGGGCCGGCTGCCTGTATCCCTTGGTGTGCAAAGTTAGAAAAGAAATATTTAAACAATAGAAGCTTTGTGATCCCATCATAAGATCAGGTTCATAGATCTCATCTGATTAATAATGGAGGGGCCCAAGCTTCTTTCTGAGGTGGTGTGGCTTTCACAGATCCTAAGGCTGAACACTGAGGCTGAACGGCCTGAATTCCTCACTGCAGTATTCTACCCTCACACATTCATGGATAAACTGCACTGTTGACAGGTCTGATTTCCTTTCTGCCACAGTCAGCTCTATTATCCTGCCTCAGGCTTGAACCTGCAGCAGCTGAATCTTGTGTTTGCTCTGCCTGAGGCCTTAACCTGCTGCTCTTCCCTTCATCCTTTATTTGTTCCTTCCTTGTGCCACCTGTTTGTCTCATCTGGCACTGTAAGAAGGCATTCCTGCATCTCCTTATTCCACCCCTAGTATACATTAAAAAAAAATCCCAGGTGGCTTTCTTTCACCTTGTGCGTGTGCTTGAATCTGCCCCTGCAGCTGTCGAGTCAGGCACATGAATTCCAAAGCCAATTTCCATTTGTTTCAAGAGAACAGACCTCACTACAAAATGTCAGAAAGGCACATGAGTACTCTGTACACACTTAAAAGGAAAATTAACAAACAGAAATGATGTGTCCAGCACCAATGACACCAAAGCCAAAGGCCATAGTAAAATCTCTTTAAGTAGAGACTTGAAGCACCTCTTTTGTGGAGGTCAACAAATGCTATCCTGCCACTTTCTAAAAGTACAGCTTGTTATAAAATTGTGTCCTGTAATCTGGTTGCTTTCGCTATATGAGGCTACCAAGCACTTGAAATGTGGATGGTCCAAGCTGAGATGTGTTGTAATTATGAAAACATACCAGATTTTTTTTAAGATTTACTAGATGAATGTGAACTATCTCATTGATCAATTTTTCATGATTACATGAGAAATGAAAACATTTTGGACGTATTGAGTTCAATAGGAAAGGCTACTTAAAATTAATTTCACCAGTTTCTTTTGACTTTTTTCATCATGACTAAAAGAAAATTCAAAATAACATAGCTCCAATTACATTTCTATTGGACACTGCTGTTCTAGAAGTTGGTTAAGGGATGACACTTGAGATTTTTGTTTTTCTACCACTCCAAAATACTGAATTTGAATAATATATTATTCTTTAGTTTTTCTTCAATATATTTGACATAACACTCGGTTACTGGAAGCAGTTTTTATAAACTGTAGACACATTATTTTTAATGAACTTAGTTAATCTCTTTTTTGAAAAACTGCTTTCCATTTTTATAGACTGACTTTTCCTTAATAGAGTCCGGTTTCTTTTGTTCATATGCTGCCTTTCCATCCAGCAAGCTCCATCTGTTCTGAGATTAGTTTAACATTTGTGAGGCACTCCCAGTTTGTACAAGAACTTACAGCATACTCCCTGCCCTCAAGGAGAACATACTCCTAGTGAACAAAAACTGAGAAAGATGAAAATCCTGAGAAGAAAACTGAGAAAGTCAAACTTCCTCTGTACATAGAATTTTTTAAAGATTTTGTTTATTTATTTATTTATTTATGTGTTTATTTTTCTAGAGGGGAGGGAGGGAGAAAGAGAGAGAAACATCAATGTGTGGTTGCCGGGGGCCGTGGCCTGCAACCCAGGCATGTGCCCTGACTGGGAGTCGAACCTTCGATACTTTGGTTTGCAGCCCACACTCAATCCACTGAGCTACGCCAGCCAGGGCTTTGTACATAGAACTTTAAGAGACCAAGTTTTAAGTATTAAAAGGAAGAAAGGGGTGTGTGGTATGGATTATAGTTTCATCATATTTTGTGCATGTTTTGGGGTAGTGATTTTTATAACAAAGTTTAACCCAAAGAAACACTATGGCTTCACTGCTGAGCATGAAAGCCTATTGACACAAATCACAGATTTGTGAGATCCCAAAAGATATTTTCCAGGATTTGAAAAATATTACTAGTGAGCATTTATATAGCACTTACTATGTACTACTAAATTCTCCACATTTGAGAGCTCATATAATACTCAAATGAATTCTATGACGCAGAAACATCATAGAGAGGCTGAGTAAACTGTGCAGGGTCACACGGCTAATGGCATGTACAGAGTCACAGTCAAGCACTCTGTCTGCAAAGGCTAGTTCTTTACCCTGCCCCAGACTGTGTCATTGCCGTGATATAGATGGTTCGTCATGACAGCTCCATCCTTGTTTTTGTCTGATAAACTTTGAAGTCCACCTGAAATGTGAGGGACTATCTCTCAAAATGCTGCTTTGCCATTGGTTGTATCTCATCGCATCTTTTACCAGGAACTACTGTGTGACAAAATTATTCACCTTAGCTTCACCGTGTTTTCCTTTGCATAAGTACTACTGTTGCAGAGGAAAAGAATTCTTCCACGATATTGCAGGAAAGGCATTTCAGGGACACATGTGTGGATCTGAGGTATAGTGGCAAGATTTACTGGAGTGAAAACAAAGGACTGCCCCCAGGTATGCCGTGCCTAAAGTTTCATCCAAACTGGGTGGCTTGGCTCCATTTCACTGCAAAAGAAATGTAGCCTCTGAGCCTGCAGGCCCACACTTGTGCCCATCAAGCCTAGGAGGAAGGCCAGGACCCAGAGCCGATGTGCCATCAGCCCAGCATCCAAGGCTCCGTAGTCCAGCGTAGTCTCTGTTCATGTCCAGCCAGCAATGCTTTGGCCAGTGCTGCTGCTAAAAGGAGGGAGAACCCACCAGACCCAGGCCTTTGTGAAGCTTTGATTCTGTTTCCGTGGGCTTGAGAGACAGCAGACATCTTTTTCCAAAATATCCAATCCCTCTCTTGATCTTCCAGGGTTTCATGCTCTTGTCCTATTCAGTTACTTTCCCAGATTTTCCCTGGCTAGAATCTTCCCCTTTAAGGTCACCATTGTGGCTCCTGCTGTACATGCTTCATAGTAGGACCTCCCTCTGCACCATCTTGGCTTCTGCTTCACATGCCTCAGAAGAGAAATCTCCCTTCACTGTTTACCCGCCACCCCTTCCTCCCTTATGCAGGCAAAAGAGCCAGGTGTTCCCTGGGGAAACTGGACAGTCTTTCCTGCCTATTCGGCGACTAACGTCCCTTTGGCCCCTCTGGAAGAGGGTGTGGCTGTCCCCTAGGGTGCCTAGGAGGCTGTAGCTTCCCCACTTAACTAACCAATCTTAGCCAGCTTTCTCCCTTCTCTCTTCTTAGTAACTAACTAGCTGCCTACACTAACATTAACTAACCCTAAAATAACCAAAACACAAGACATGGTAGTACAAACATGCGGCCTGGATGGTCCATCAAGTATCTAGAACTTTCTACTAGTACTTTCTTTGCAGTTTTTTATTGAACACAGGCCAAATCTTACCCTTGTTCATGGCTTTCTATGGAAAATTCATTTGCATATATGAAGAGAGAATGTGGCTTTTAATGATCTTAATGGAAACTAGAAATATATCATTTTCCTGATAACTTGTCATTTTGGATTTTCATCTTTCTGGCACCAGAATATAGGCATGTAAATCTATGAACTGCTGCCTGTCATTAAAGAAACTAATGTGACATTCCTAGGTTTTGTACTACATGCTGGTTAGAGTTCATTTTTCCCCTCTGGTTTTTTGTTCTTAAAAGCTAATTTCCAATGTCAGTCCATAATGATTCATGTAACTCTCAACACAGAAGTACATTTTTTATAGATTACACTCCCTGGTTGGTCCAGGGATTCTTTCCAAACAAGTCTCTGAACTACCTTTCAAAATCTTTAGCAATATTCCCAGAACCTTCTGACATTATGCTTAATTAAGGTTTACATGTTAATATTGAACAATAAAATGTAGATGGCATAATAACACAAAAAAGATAGAAGCAAAGTAATTAGCAATGATGATACTTGTTCATTGAATTGTATCATTGCACATATGTGTCCTTGCCAATTTATAATATTTTCAAATTATTATTAATTATAGCTTCTGAAGCAGTATCTTTAAAGTACCTCAGGAACTGTCTCCTAAACATCCCTAGATTTAATGAAAAGCTTGTGATTATCACCTTAAATAGCAGCAGAGATGCCTCCCAACCTTAGGGAAATCAGTTAATCTCTAATTTCTCATCTATGAGCAAGCAACTATTATTTCTCACATTTTTCCTAAAGTTCATCACCAATAACATAACTTTGCTTTATTTACATATTCCTTACAACTCAGATGGAATTTTTCCTTGTTTCCAGATTGCTTTCTTTATTTCTTCCTTTCTTTATTTTTTGAAGAAAACAATACTCATATATTTTATGTTTGAAAACTATTTTTTAAAAAAACCCTAACAGATATATTAAAACTAGGAAAGTTGTTTTAAAATGTGCTGGCAAGTGGTGGGAAAATCCAAGGTATGTGAGAGACATAAAAATTACTTTACACATGTCCTTCAAAAAAGTTTAATACATAGTCAGGTCACATTACTGCACATCAAATTCTCTAGGTCTCTGGCTGCCAGTAGCAATTATCTGTAAAAGAACATGTTTTCCCTGGTGACTTGCTATCAGGAATTTTCAAGTATACCTAAGCACAGCCTTGAGCAAAACTCCTACGGGGCATATTTGGAATACAGGATTTCATTTGGATGCAATATCAAGGTTCCAGTGCAATATGTCTCTCTATATATTTTTACATCTGTTTTAACATATTGATGTGTTTATCTGTTGGCTTTAATTACATGATATAAGTATATATGAATGTAAATAGGACTCCTGAGTTTCCACTCAACTTTTGTCATGAGGTATACAAATATATTTCCCTTGATGCCTGGATGATTTTATATTATAATGATGTCTCCTGAATTTTTATGATTACTTTGCTAAAAAGATGTTGAATATTTGTAGATTGCTGAGACATCAGCTCTCACTCTGTCTGACCAGGTCACATTTCATTCCTTTCCAATGTTCAGTGGGGTCTCAGCTAATAAAGTCTTTTGTGTCCATCCCACACTTGTTCCAATTAATGATAATGTTACTTTTTAAAGGCAATTAAAGCATGAGCACAATTTTTTCAATAATAAGTGAGTGTGCCATTTTGCAGAGCTACCAAGAACTGAAAAAATAAATGTTTCCAATGGGTAATCAATCATTAAGCGTTCATAAAGCAAGCTCAAACACTGAAAGGCTCACATGTAACACTGCAGTCCAGGAGTTTCAGGCGTTCATCGTGCATGCTGAGCTCTGATCAGGGTGCTCCCATGATGAGACAGTAGTTCCCAGAAATGTGTTTTTTTAATATATGAAAGTCGAATGTTTGGGTGCCTACTGGGTTAGGATTTGGAAAGGAGTAGAAGGTATCATTGGGGTGGGGACGTCTAAAGAGGCAGCCCAAAAAAGAAATAAAAGGCTTAGTCTAAAAATTAATGATCAGCCTACCTCTTAGCAAGCTTTTGAGTAGTGAGGGACAAGCCCTCCTCTACATCTGAGGAATTGAGCTAGCCAAAATGAAGTCATTCATTTTTATACCTGTATTCACAATGAGAATATGAGCCCTTCCCCTTGCAGTCCCCAGCTCACTCAAGGTGGCCTAAAGAGACCACAGTGCCCCAGGGGCAGTGCTATGCTGTCTGTTGTTGGGTCAGTAAGGCACTCCACTTGTAACTGGGACACTCATGGGTCCGTCAGTGGTGAGTGTGGGTCTGCTCCGTGAGTAGGCAGGGTAGAGAGTACCGCTCTCATATTTGGAGTTGTGCCACATATCCACCTAACTTAGGTGTTGGGAAACTTTAAAGGACCTAACTGATCAGCTCTTTGCCATGGGGACTTTTTCAGAAGATTTACAAAGGGTGAGAATCTGGCAGATACATTTATGGGTAATCTGGGATTTATCAAGAATATAGCATCTGGGGATTTCAGGTGATTTTTTCTCTAAGAAAAAAATGTTTAGAGGCCAAATGTTTTCTGCAAGTTCACATTTGTTGGAGAAACCTGGAGAACATTTGTTTTTACCCTAATACATTAGGCTTAATGTTTGCTAGGGCCATGTGAACCATTCAAAAATTTTATAGAGCCATATGCACTTTTATTACTGCAAAAGACAACACTGTTACAGCCCTGATAAATAAAATTATTTGCAGGTCTTTGCAGCTTGGGCAATCCAGTGGCACTGCATTTTCACTTCTGTGGCCACAAAATGTAAATGAAGTTGAAGCAGCAGAAATTTTCATCTTTTCTACTTGTAGTAATTCTTGCAGAATCATGAATGCCTTTCTTTTTCCTTCCTGGATCTCTCCAAATAGATCCCATTTATCTGATTGGATTTCTGTCCCATCTTTCTACATATTACAGCTAATTAGTACCCCCTGATGAGAAACAGTTCACTGATGGAAAAAGCAGTTAGATAAGATCTGCATTAACAAATGTAGTTCATTTAATATCATTTGTGCTGCTGCATTATTAATAATACATAATTACCCTGCACAGGCTGGAAGGGAAGAATAAAACCGTTCTTTAATTTCTTGGCCTTTGCAGAGAAACAGTATATTAGAGAGAATAAAACAGTATCGGACTATTGGTTGCCATCCATCATAGAGCTTTCGGTGTCACACAGTTTTATTAACTTCAAGTCAAGCTAGAATTTCCGTATTTCAGCACAATCACAGGCTACCCAGATACAATGATTGGGTGGAGTTTTGAACCAACTTATCATCTAAGAGTGTTAAATTCGGACACCCATCAAATGGCTGTCAGGAAGCGAGATTTTTCAGCCTGTTACTGAGAGTATTTTACTGCAGTCGGTAATGAGCACCATGGTGATCGACAACTAATCCTCACGAAATGTGATTTACCACAGGGGAGGAACCCGACTTTGTTCCCCCCACTCTCTGGAATCAGAGTGTGCAGATTAGATAGGGATTCTGGTTAAGCCTGTGTTAAAATAATAAAACAAGTAGTGGTGACCACCTCAGAGGAAGCATGGCCAGCATTGAATGAATGCCTACTTCATGCCAAGTTTTATGCTGAACCTTTTACGTAGATTCATTCTCATCACAACGTCATGCTGGAGTCACTATTTTTACAGTAGAGGTCATCCAAATCTGGCAAGACCTCACACACCATCTTAAAGGAAAAGTTTCTAGAAAAAAGGCCACACTCCCTTCCTTTCTTTTTTTCTGCTGTGTCCTACTTTGTGAACTACGGTTTGCCAGACAGGGCAGTATAAATGCATGTGGAGCCGCTGTGAGTGTGATTCTTTGCACAGGTGAGGCAGGCCAGGGATGCTGGCCTGGATGCCGGCCTAGCTGCTGGCTCAGAAACTGCGGATCCTCTTTTCATAGGCCTGGTACCCAAAGGAAGGAGTCAGGAAAGTGTAGACACAGGGCTGAACATCTGAGGCATGTTTATTTTCTGCAATTAAAGCTGCCTGTAAACCATTCTATTTCATTCAACAGCCCACTCATTTATTCATTAAATATTTCCTGAGCTCCTACTACACCAGACATTTGAAAGGGAAAAAGTTCCTCAAAATAGGAACTTGAAATCTTTAAGGTAGAATAATAATACTTTTGTTGTTGCCAAGTTCACATGCTTATTGTGAAAACAGACATAAAAATACATGGTAGAATTCAATGGGTTCCAGGAACAAGGTGGGCACTAAGGAAGGAATGCTCAACCCGACTCAAGTGAGTCTGAGAAAGTTTGACAAAGAGACGATGAGCTGATTTGATGAGCAGAGTGAATGCAGTTTATCAGGTAGATTGGAAGGAACTTGTTTTCTCTTTGAGTAGTGGTATTATTATCCGTTTAGAAAACAAGCTACAAATACTATGCCACCTAATAGTTGAGTACATGGAAATTCTGTTGCTTACTGGAATAAGGCATCTTTCTTCTGAGGGTCATGGCTCTTTATCAACATTTCAATATCCCTTTGAAATGCTTTTAAACCAGAAGCATACAGGAATTGTTAGTGTGTATGCCAATAATACTGACAAAGAGAAAAGAGGATGGGTATGATGTGGTTTCGTAACAGGATTTATAGCATAACTAGTAAAATACTGGTATAGGATCTTTATACACAGTGAATTTTTTCCCACCAGATTCACAGATGTGTCACATTTTTGAAATACAAATTATTGTGTTTTTCCTCTCCAAAGATTTTATTGTCTACAAGATGCAAGATAGAATGAAAGTCCTCTGAAAGCTGAGATAACATCTGTACTATTATAGCAATTAGTTCAGGTCTTAGTGCAGCAAAGTCATTTTATCCATCTGTAATTCCCAGCTAAAAAGTGGGCACTCGGCTCTCCATTTCAGACCACAGTCACGGCTACAATCTCCCTCAGGCATTGTCTAGAGACAGCCATAGGCTGGTGAAGACTGACTCAAGCAGTCACCAAAACTTGCTCCTCCTGAGTAGGCAGCGGGATGATAGTCCCAGTATTCCCTGAAGTTGCATAGACCATGTGACTAAAATATAGCTACAGAGACGGGACCAGCACAATGTACTTCACTGGAAGGTCCAGCCCATAAAACCTCCATGCGGCATGCTCCATTCACTTTCCTTATCGTCCTCCTAGGTGTAAAGCAGAGGCTCCATATGGAAAGAGCCTGGGTCCTGGTCACTGCAGAAATGAAATGAATCCAGAGAGCACCAAACCAAAAGCACCAAGTTTTGATTGTTGCATAAACAAGAAATCACCCTTTATTGTGAAATTTTAGCTTGTTGTTTGCTTTGGCAGTTGGCCAACTCTAAGACACATAAGCTCTTCAATTAGATTACCAAAATAAGTGGGCTATGAGGGCCTGTAGGGCAGAAAATTTCTAAGGACTTTGAGTGGAACAGGGCTACCGTAGCACAGATGGGAGGCAGGGGTGGTGTGGGGGGCATTAATTCCTGCTCTTATACAGGGTGGGGGCAGAGTGGTATGAATCACCACTATCATACAAGGTGACTGGGGATTTCTCAGTTTAAATGTCACTTTTTCTTGCAAGCATTTCCTAATCCCACTGTTCAAGTTGGGTTATATGCTTCCTTTGAATACTGCAGTGTTTTTTCCTCCATAGCACTTTATACTCATAATTAAATTATTGCTTTTTGTTGTTGATGTTGAATAACTGTGTCCTTCCCCTATACCATAAACCTTGCTGAGGACTGGGACTACCTCATTCCTCACCACATATGTCTCTTGTCAAGAATTGTGTCTGATAAATAGTGGGTGCTTATCGAACATCCATTCACTGGCTAGTACTCAACTTTTGGTTATTTATTATAGCTCCCAACAAACAAAGGATTTCTATTTTAGGAGATCACATTCAATGAGCTGTAAAGCCCTCTCTAGTTATTAGAGACTATAATTTTAAGGCTTTGTTCCTGGTTAGCAGCCACTCATTGACCTATGAAAAACAAATGCTTATATATAAACTGCCACCACCATAGATACACATAGATATTCTAGAAAAAAAATTATTCTAGACCTCACCAACAGCCAACGACCTATCACCTGGACAGCCACAGACATGCATGCAAAGACACACTCAAAACAGCCACAGGTGCCCCAAGACATGAACACATCTCTGAAGACATGCCCCTCCACTATCGACATGCCCAGACAACTGCACACACACGGTGATGTCATTTAACACCTGTCATTTTGGGGACATATGTCCTATGCTTTCCTACCTCATCCAGTAAATGAGAAATGCATCAATCCAGAATTAAAATAACATTCTCACCTCTATTATCTGTTCTGTTTTTGGAGCTGCTGTCCATAAATTGGTGTCCTCTGTGGGAAGAAGTACACAGGGCATATAGAGGAACAAATGTCTCTCCCAAAGTCTCCCATTATTCTGTCATTTACATTGCAAATGTCATCAAAAATGCAAATATATGTGACATCTCTAATTGTTTTAGATCTTATGCTACAATAAACATTGGCTGGGTTAAATCATATTTCTAAGAATAAAAGGGCTGAAGGTTTTGTTGTTGCTATTCTCTATATTTAGAGATACTTAGAGAAGTAAACAACTATAATAATATTGTTTTTAAAAGTTACCCATCCAAATAGTATATTAAGCACTCAAGTGATATGATATTTTAAACTAAAGAATGTGATAGATAATGTCACTAGTCAGTTGGTAATATATGGCAATTATCCATAAATATTTAGCCTTATGCTAGGGAAGGAAGGAATAAGAAGATATAAAGAATAACAATAATAATAAACAGGTCACTTGGAGGTACCCTCCAGGAGACTTCAGGATAAACAATCAGTTCTGGCTTTCTCTTTCTATCTGGAAGTTTACAAACATGCCCTCTGCACTTCAGAGCAGAAACTATTGCTCCTTTCGTGTCCCTGATCTGCCCCTGATGCCCAGTCCACAGGCAGAATACTATTTAAGAAAGTGTGGTCAGTCACTTTCAGATGTTAAGTAGGCAGCTCTTGGCAACATAAGGAGGATCGGCAGCCAATGGGACCTGGTCTTTTGCCCCAGACAGAGCCTCTTTCTTTTTTTCCGAAGAGTCTCATTCACACATATCATAAAGTTGCTAGGACATAGTCCAGACCAGCCCAAACAGGATGTGAAACTAATCATATTATTTTTCTTTTCACCATTGTTGCAAATCAACACACACACACACACACACACACACACACACACACCCTTTTTTATGTAGGGAGACAAGGCTACAGTGAGCACTGACAGTGGCATTCAAGCAGGCAGCATGTGGAAGACAGGTGATGATCCTACCCTTTTAGTGGTTAGAGTTGGTCTATACACATGACTCAGTACTTTATTTGAGCATTAATTTCTAGAGCCACTTCCTCCCCATCTTTTGGGTTTCCCCGTTACTGCTGAACAACCTCATCTGCTTAGAACTGTACCCTCCAATGGACCTAGATAATACATATTTAGAGCAATGGTAATGCCAAAATGAAGTTATCTGCTAACACTCAAGGAAAAATCAGCTCTTTACTGACAGGGCTTCTATGAGAATCTGATGAAAACGACAGATCCTCTCCAGAAAAAAAGATGCATATATCAACATACAAGCATTACTATGCATTAAATTTCAGAGTATTCTTTTTATTTTTCCTTTCATAGTTTCCAGAATCCACATCCCTGGAATCTCTGTGAGCCTGCTGCAAGAGCCAAGCCCATGATGACACCATGTGAAAAGGGCAGAGCCCATGGAGAGAGGTCCAAACCTACTACCTACTGGCTCCATGAAGTCAACTGAGTTGCTAAACTTCTCAACATTTTCATTCCTCCATTCTATAAATAAAGATAATAATACTACCACATAGAGCTATTGTTAGTTCTTTGAAAATGTCTCTTTCACCACTACATCCCTGGTGCCTTATAAACCACATGGGATACATAAGAGGCTCAATTAGTGAATGAATACATTTGAACCCCAAGTATAGTGCATGACACTGAAGAGCTATTGATTTAATATTATTTTCCAATTTTTATTGCAGAAGCAGGAAATAAATCCTGATTCCCAGATGTTCTGTGATTATAAAACTCATTCCTATCCTTGTTCAGCCACTCTATGGCATATTTCCCAAGTGATGATATAGCAGTTACAAAGAAGGTATAAGAGAAATTCTTAAATGGCATTATTCTCAACTGTAGTAGGATATTCTAAAAAAAAATACTTCAATATATATATCTTCATCTCCCATATATTCCATTATGTTGTGAATCTCCCTCATTAAATTAATGATATTTACCCATTTGAGAATCATCATTTCAAAGTTGATTTCTGTTTTGAGTCAACAGACTGGAGGTAGAATTGAGCATCAAATTGATATGGAGAGAAAAAAGAATCCTAATTTAAGTTTCCACTAACAAACAAACAGTCAGACATGAGCAACTTGATAACAGTTTTACTTAAGGAAAGTAACTTCCAGGAAGAAAGTGAACAGGAGAGCTTATCCCATTGGTCGGGATTGAAAGGAAATGGGAGACAGGAAGTGGAAGCTAGCCATGAAAGGCATGGCTACTGGCTGACATCTGTGAAGGGCATGACATGACACTAGATTGAGGGGGAAGCTAAATTCAGGCAGAGTAGGGACTTTAGTCCTTACTGTCCCAGCTGTCCACTAGGCCAGCAGCAGCATGATAGACAGAGAATGAATCTGGGTTGACACTCCTGAGCTCTCCTGTGGTCTGGGAACAACAATAAAATAATGATGATAAGGATTTATTTTGTGCCAAACTATATTCTAAGTCCTCTGCATATTAATCCTTTAATTTTTACAATAAACCTATAAAGGAGTTTTTTAAATCCTCATCCAAAGACATGTTTATTGATTTGAAAGAGAGATATCAATGTGAAAGAGAAACATCGATCAATTGCCTCCCATATGCACCCTGACCAGGGACCGAACCTATAACCTTTTGGTATGCAGGACGATGCTCCAACCAACTGAGCACCTGGCCAGGTTGTGAGTTATGATTATGATCTTTTTTTCACATATAGGAAATACAAGCATGGAGAGATTAAATAACTTGCCACATCCCATTTTCTACTTTTCTACTAGTTAATACCAACCATCAACCCTGTGGTTACCAAGCACAATTATAAGCACTTTATGTGCATTAACTCATTTAACTTGACCAAGGATCCTACCTAGAAGACAGGCATTATTTTTAACTCCATTTTATAGATCAGCAAATGGAGACTCATTTATCTTAAGTAGCTTGTTTGAAGTCACTCAGCTGGTAAGTGGTAGCATTGGACCTCAGACTTAAGCAGGCTGGCTCCAGAATCCATGCTCCTAATCAGAAGTCTTCAGTTTCCCCAGAAGGGCACCTAGAACTTAGAAAATCTGCATGGGGGATTGAGCCACAGGTATATAGTGACCCCATGGTCAAAGGTATAAACTGGGCTTCTGAACCTGAGACCCAGTGGAAATCAGAGCTAAATTTTAGTGTCCACGGAACCGGGGTGGAACAAAGTGGGCCCAAGTCAGCAATGGAAGTGGTTGAGTTCTCTGGGAGATTTAACTATGCCAGAAAACAGATAGCATTGCATCAGCCATCAACATCAGTATGGACCACAGCAGAGTATGAGGCTGGCACTACTACACTTCAGCAGAGAGCCACCAGGCACACTTTGAACTGAGCACCCACCTCCCTACCACAGTGGGGACCAACCCAAGGACCAGCATGAGGTTAATAGCATTCACACCCCCACCCAATCCCCCACCCTCCAGCAACCCAAGTCCACAAGGTCATTTAAGTGCCATTGGGATGAAGAGCCTGGGAGGAAAGCAATTCTGAAAAATTGAGCATTTACCCCCCTCTACACTGAGTTCAAAACAAAACTATTTAGATTCACAAAAACTGAGACATTTTGGACTGGAAAGTTTAAAATAAAGCTATTTTTACCTGCCACACACTGGGGTGGGATGCTCATGAGAAAGATTAGATCAGTTATTAGAAATAACCTACATTTTCTTTGAACATCTGAGTGTTGTGTGAATACACGTGAGCGTACAACTCCAAAGGACTCCAAGAGCCTGGCTAATGAAACACCTGCAGTATATTTATTAACAATTAGGATGAGGAAATGGACAACATACTGATCAGATTTGTGGTTGATGCAAAGCTGAGAAGTATAGTGCAGGCGTTAGGCAACAGAATTAAGATCTGGAACATTAGACACTGGCTGGTTCAGTAAGACACCTCTAGCCAGCACAGATTTAATCTGGTTAAAATGAATTAAACTAAGGCTCAAAGAACCAATTGTACAGATAGATGCGTTGTGACCATTCAGGGCCTATCAGGTTCATGGTATTCGGGCAGACAGAAGAATACTCACGGAGCCGTGGGGGTGTCTGATGTGCCTTTATTCAAGGTACCACACATGCTGCAAGCTAGCCTGTCTCCCTGCACATCTCTCCATGACACATGTCGTGACCCTTGCTCCCCAGCGTGGCACATGTCATGGCACCTAGTAGGGAGCCCCTAGCCCTTCTTAAATGCTAGAACAAATAAGGCCAACAAAAAGAAAACTATATAACATAGCATAATTCTGCACATGCAAGTCCACTTCATGTTATGGGGATAGTTTATCAGACCCAGTCTCAAAGCTTTGTGAACACTGCTTATCAGGCCCCTCCAAGGCTGTGGGAACACTGCTTCCCTTAGTTACCCAGACACCTGGGCGAGAAAGCCAGCCTGCTTCCACTTACCCTACGACAGAACACTGGCTGAATAAGTAAGTGTCCAAGTATTTGAATGTTTACTCTATGGAAGATGCATATTAGATTTGGAAGTCCAGCAGAAGAAGAGTAATAACCCTTCTCGAGACCTTACTATGTCAGGCACGTATACCATCTCATTTAATCCTACACAGTATACAGTACTATTTCTATTCAATCACATAAAGAAGTTGAGGTTCAAGCCTCAAGGCCACACAGCTAGTAAGTGGCAGAACCACTGCTCAAACTCAATGTCTGTCTGACTGTACCAAACTGCCTCCCCAGCATATGGCAGTCAACATAAGGGGAAACAATGCTAGCACTCAGAACCTTCCTCTGATATGTAGCTTGTCTCCCAGTATTGCAAACAGAATATGGCCTGCTCCAGGGTAGGATGGTAGAGATAACAGAAATCAGATGCCATCAGCAAGACTCTTTCTTAATTCTTAGGTTTTATGATTCCATCTCTGGGAACTGGAGGAAGCCAGGGTCCCTATATTAAATGGCTTTTCCCACAGTAAAATACAACCCCAAGTCTCAGTGCCTTACAATAACAAATCTTTTATTTTTCACTCATGGCCAGTTGTGGTTGGATGCCAGGTCAGGGTCTAGTCAGCCTCACTTTGCTTTTCATTCTGGAACACAAGGTCAGGGAGCAGCAACTAGCAGGGTGTATTGTTCACACACGAGGGCAGGAGCTCAAAGCCCGCGTGAAGCCTCTGTTCAGATGTGAACATCATCGTATTTGCTCACACTCTGCTCTCTGCCCCAGCAGGCTCTGTACCTACTCAGTAGCGTGCATTTGAACTGCAGCGGATCTCAACCATTCCCCTGTTAGGAAAGGAAATCAGTTCTTAAGACTTCTCCATTGCCCTCTGGATGGTACTACTTTAGTGAGATTTTGTTTCCTTTCACTTTTTGCCTGTTCATTTTGTTTTGCTTTTGCTTTGCCTTTGAAAAAAACTATCAGAGGCAATGGCAACTCCAGAGCATTCAGAACTAAAGAGATAAGTAGAATGAGGTGAATGGAAATATTACAAATCTCCCCATAGTTTCCAGGCTATGATGAAAGGGTGTAAATAGTTATGTATTGCATCTTTAGCAATGGATACTTATTTACTTCTTTACACTTTAGATACTTTCCTCACATATAAGCCTCAGGAAACATTTACAAGGACTGTTGGAAAAAAAGATTAAGAAAGCGGTTATCTATTTATTCCAGGGCAGATTTACTTCATTGTTTGTTTGTTTGTTTGTTTGTTTGTTTGTTTGATTTATACAGCTGAGTCCAGCTCAAGCCCCAGGGCATGCTCACATCAATTAAAACCACAGATAGAAGCAGAATGCTGAATACAAACAAAATCAACAGCTAATGGACTATCCCCGCTGTAAAGCACTTCAGCAGAACCTTCAAATCATTTCTCCTCACTGACCCCCTTGGGGAGAAAGCTGGGTTAACAGATGGTTAAACAATGTTAAGAGAAGAGAATACAACATTAGTACTATAGAAGGAGAAAGAAAGAAAAACAGTATGCAAAATTC
The DNA here is from genome assembly GCF_004126475.2 of Phyllostomus discolor. Taxonomy (NCBI): domain Eukaryota; kingdom Metazoa; phylum Chordata; class Mammalia; order Chiroptera; family Phyllostomidae; genus Phyllostomus; species Phyllostomus discolor. The sequence continues at coordinate 63,011,206 of NC_040907.2, forward strand.
ACTGCATAATTCATCGGTAGAGCTCTAGGTTTCATTGGTGAACTTGGGGCTGGAGTTGGATAGAGCAATAATCTAGCAGAAGTAACTGAGGACACCCTAGTTCTAATGATGAAGGGAAAAGAGGCCCAGAATGAGTAAGGATCAAACATTAAGTAAAATTATGTACATAGTAATAAACCACCATCTGGATTTAATAAGAACCTGGCCACAGTGAGTGATCTGGTCTGGATTTTTATTTCACTATCGAAGTTGGCTTTCCTTAATCACAAGCTACTGTACCTGAACAGCCTGGGAGCTACCACACACTGGAGTGATATCTTGAAATGCGGTCTAGAATAAGACTGACAATTTTGAGTTTTGGTATAATGTATGGGTGAAAATTTGTAATATGAGACTAAGAAAAATTTAACTTTTGTTATTGTTGTTGACAATAATATATTATATTGTAAATACAGAAATCTTAATAATAGATCAATAAATTTTACTTACACATCATGTATTCAATACCAAGATGAAAATGTAGAACATCTCCAGCATCAATCAAAGCCTCCCTCATGCCCCTTCACAGTCAATATTCCACCCCAGAGACAATTACTATTCTGACTTTTGTCACCATAAGTTAGTTTTGCCTCTTCTTAAACTTCATATAAGTGATAAACAGCATGTATTCTTTTGTATCTGGTTTCTTTCATACAACATTATATTTGTATTACTTATTCATGTTGTTGCCAGTAGCAATAGTGCATATTTTTATTGCTATGTAGCATTCTATTATATTAATGTACTATAATTTATTTACCCATTCAGTTGTCAATAAACTTTGGGGTTGTTTATTGTTTTGATGATGATAATGATTTATAGAGCTACTATGAACAGTATAGTACATTATAGTACATGTACTATATAGTACAGTATAATCTTGGAGCATTTAACTAGGAATAGAATTTTTGAGTCATAAGATACACATATACTTAGTTTCAATATATATTGCCAAAGAATTTTTCTACATTGTAAATTACCAATTTACACTCCCATTAAAAAAATATGAATGTTCCATATTGCACCTTATCCTTATCACTTGCTGTTGTCAGTCTGTTTTACTGTAGCAATTGTGGTAGGCAGCTACATCTCACTGTGGTTTTGATTTGTATTTGGCAGAGGATACTGCCCAACTTTACATAGCCCTACTGACCTTTTGATATTCTCATTTGTGAAACGCCTATTTGAGTTTTTTGCCCAGACCTTCACTTGGTTGTCTGTACCTTTTTTTAAAAAAAGAATGAATCTGTAAGAATTTATCATATATCGTGAACACAAGTTCTAGTTAAGAACATATATTGCCAATTAGCTTTTTCTGGCTTGTGTTTTTACTCTCATAACAGTGTTTTTGATTAAAGAAGTTTTAAATTTTATTGAAGTCCAATCTCTCAATCTTTCATTGTTATAGGAAGTGTATTTTGTGTCCTCTTTAAGAAATCATTGCAAAAGATGGCAGCTTTGTTGGAGGGAGCGTAATCCCCTTCCTCTATGCAGAGGAGAGAAACTCACGGATCTCAGAGGAACAGAGCAAGGGGCCTAGGATATCACAACATTTATGAAAACAGGACATCAAAAATTATAGCGGACATTGAAAAACCAGAGAGCAAGGAGACTGCTCCAGGACAATAGGGACCCAGGAATCAGTGCAGGGACCGGGGGGGGGGGGGGGGGGGGGGGGGGGTTGGCAGCCCCCAGGCCCAGTTCTCCTGGGTCTGCCTCAGGGCACCCGGGGAAGAAGAGTCGCTGCTCCCTCCCCAGACAACAGGGGTTGAGCAACACCAGGGGAGATCTTGTTGCTTGAAGGCACAGAATGGGGAGTTGGACTGGGAGACAGTCACACAGGGTCTGCGAGCACCCACGCATTGCCCTGGGAGGGATGAGTTCCCCTAGCCTGCGAGACCAGGGGTAGCCTGGCTGTATGCCCGCACCCCCAACCGGCTGGGAGTGTGGATTTGTGGAAGACCCAGACCCCACAGCCCTGAACAAGGAAAGGGTGCAGGTGTTCGATGGTTTCTGGAGCCTGCAGTGGTGAACTCAGGGGAGCACGTGCCCCTTTGGGATTCCCGACTCTCGAGCTGTGAACCCAGAAAGGACAGGGCACTTCTTGGGTTCCTGGAGCCGGCAGCAGGGAAATTGGGGGAAGGGTGCAACCCGTGGGGATTCCCAGAGCTTGCACCATGAACCTGGACGAGGGCACTCCGCGGGGCCGGGAGACTGGGAGACCTCAGCAGTGAGCTCCGGAGAGTATGTTTGGGAGTGCCCAGACCCATATCCAGGGTTGTGAGGGGGGACGTTGGAACGGCTCTGGGGAGAGCACGATGCTGGCCCTGGGGACAGTGCCTGAGAGACTGACTGAGTTCTGACTGGGAAGAGTGAAAAGCATTCCAAATGCCCCTCAGCCTGCTGAAGCCAGCAAGACCAGAAAAACTGGTTTGGCCAGTTAGAAACCAAGAGGGGTTTTAGGTTTTTTGTTGGGTTTTTTTGTTTGTTTGTTTTTTTGGCTGCTGTAGTTGTTTGATTGTTTGATTTTATCTTGTTTTTTAAGTGACTTTTTATTTTTTTAATTCTTATTAATTTTATATCTCTCAATTCCTTATGTTTCTCTTCCTTTCATCCTAGTATTATTCCTTCCACTCCAAATTTACCTCTCCTGCATTCCATCTTCTGCTCCTCCCCCCTTTTTTTGAGCCTGCAAGTTACTGCAAATTTGTATTATCTTTTTCTCACTTTTCTGATGGTTTTTATTTTAATAGTATTTTGGTATTCTTTTTCTTTCTGTATAATCTTTGCTTGGCTGGTTATACTGTCCTTTGATAGGTTCCCCCTGTTATCTCATTGATAGAGTGAGTTGATAATTTACTGTCCTTCATTTGTGTTCCATTAGTACACCTCTCAAGGTTCTATACTCCTTATTCTTGTTATCGAGATCCCATAGATTCTGCCACGCGATTGTTGCTTTAATATTACTGTAAATAAGACCTAGTTCATACAATTGTAAATACTACACAACACCCCTCCCAGATCTCAGCCCACTTTGCAATTTCCTGAACTATGTTATTGTGGGGGTTGTCTCTATTCTTTTACACACTACTCCTATTTACTATTCTTTACTCCCACCCTACCTCAGAATCTGACCTCCCACAGCCTCACAGCTTTCTAGATCCAACTAACAATCCTTTCCTCCCCAATAAGAGTCTTATCTTCTTTCCATCCTTTCTAAAACATGGCTAGTGGGGTGGAAGATCACGTCTAACACTATACATAGCCAAAGGACCTCCCATATCTTCTCTACTGGCTGCTATGTAAATATCATAGAATACTGTCTTGCTGTCTTAAACCATTTTGCCTTACTCTTCCAACTGATCACAAAAAAGACTAGGGGGAAGCTGTGAACACCAGGATACCCGAAGGAGGTGGCACCACTGAATCTCACAGGTATTCTACCACAGAAGTTCACACCATAATCACAGGGAACCAGAACAGATCAATTTAAGAAACAGAGGCTAACAAGAGTCTCATGGACAATGAGAAGACAAAGAAACAATCCCCAAATGAAGGGAAAGGAAGAAGCCTCAGAAAGAATGCTAAATGAAATAGAGGCAACTCAACTATCAGATATTGAGTTCAAAGCAATGGTTAGCAGGAAGCTCAATGAGCTCACAGAGAATTACCAGAAACTACAGGGAAACTACAATGAACTCACTAAAAACTATATCAACATGAAAAAGGAAATAGAAACTCTCAACAAGGACCAAGAGGAAATGAAGAATACAATTTCTGAACTGAAGAACACAGTACAAGGAATAAAAAACAGGATCGATGAAGCAGAAGCCCAGATTAGTGAATTGGAAGACAAAGTAGAAAAAAACACCCAGAAAGAGCAAGAAAAGGAAAAAAGGCTCAGAAAGAATGAAGAAGAATTAAGAGAAATACAAGACAACATGAAACATAATAAAATTCATGTAATAGGGATACCAGAAGGAGAAGAAGAAGAGCAAAGGATAGAAAACCTATTTGAAAAAGTAATGATGGAAAACTTCCCTAATTTGATGAGCGAAAAAGTCACACAAATCCAGGAAACACAGAGAGTCCCAATCAAGAGGAACCCAAAGAGGTCCACCTCAAGACACATCATAATTAAAATGGCAAAATTTCAAGACAGAGAATATTAAAGGCAGCAAGGGAGTAACAGGAAGTAACATACAAGGGAGCCCCAGTAAGGCTAACAGCTGATTTCTCAGTGGAAACACTCCAAGCCAGAAGAGAATGGCAAGAAATATTCCAAGTAATGAGAACCAGAGGTCTGCAACCAAGGCTACTTTACCCAGCAAGGCTCTCAATCAAGATAGAAGGCCAAATAAGAAGCTTCCCAGACAAAAGAAGTCTAAAAGAATAACACCTCCACCAAACCAGCTCTGCAAGAGATGCTACAGGGACTGCTTTAAGGAAAGGAAGGAAAAGAGAGAGAGAGAGAGAGGAACACATGTACATAAATGGCAGTGAATAAGTACCTATCAATAATGACCTTAAACGTAAATGGATTAAATGCTCCAATCAAAAGACATAGACTAGCTGAATGGATAAGAAAACATGACCAACACATATGCTGCCTACAAGAGACCCACCTCAGGATAAAAGACCTGCACAGGCTGAAAGTGAATGGGCTGGAAACAAATTTTCCAAGCAAATGGACAGGAAGAAAAAGCCAGGATAGCAATACTCATATCAGACAAAATAGACTTCCAAAAAAGGGCCATAAAGAAAGACCCAGAAGGTCACTTCATAATATTCAAAGGAAAAATACATCAAGAAGACATAAATATTGTAAATATATATGCACCCAACATAGGAGCACCCAAATACATAAAGAAAATCTTAGGGAACTTAAGGAAAGATATTGACAGCAACACAATTATTGTGGGGGATTTTAATACCCCACTATCAAAAATGGACAGATCTTCCAAACAAAATATCAACAAAGATATTGTAGCATTGAACAATACCCTAGATGAAATGGGCTTTACTGATATATACAGAACCCTCCATCACAAAGAAGCTAAATACACATTTTTTTCAAATGTACATGGAACATTTTCAAAGATTGACCACATGATAGGACACAAAACAAGCCTCAACCATTTCAAAAAAATTGAAATCATACCAAGCAATTTCTCAGATCACAAGGGACTGAAGCTAGAAACCAACCCCAAGGGAAAAAACCCAAAACACTCAAATTCATGGAGATTAAATAGCATGCTATTAAACAATGAATGGGTCAAAAATGATATTAGGGAAGAAATCAAAAGGTTTCTGGAAACAAGTGAAAATGAACTCACAACAACCCAAAACTTAAGGGACACAGCCAAGGCAGTCCTGAGAGGGAAGTTCATAGCGATACAGGCCCACCTAAAAAAATTAGAAACATTCCAAACAAACAACCTAACCCTACATCTACAAGAACTCAAGGAACAACAACAAAGACAGCCCAGAGCAAGCAGAAGGAAGGAAATAACCAAGATCAGAGCAAAATTAAATGACATAGAGACTAAAAGCACAAGTCTAAGGATCAATGAGTCCAAGAGCTGGTGCTTTGAAAAGATAAACAAAACCGATAAGCCTTTAAGCAGACTCATCAAGAAAAAAAGAGAGAAGACCGAAACAAACACAATCAGAAATGAAAGAGGAGAGATTACAACTGATACCACAGAAATACAAAGGATTGTAAGAAATTACTACAAAGAACTGTATACCAAGAAATTTGAAAACCTAGGTGAAATGGACAAATTTCTAGAAAAATACAATCTTCCAAAACTCAATGAAAAAGAAGCAGAAAGCCTGAACAAACCAATAATAGCAAAAGAAATTGAAGCAGTGATCAAAAAACTCCCAACACACAAAAGCCCGGGACCAGATGGTTTCACAGGAGAATTCTACAAAGCATTTAAGGAAGAGCTAACCCCTATCCTTCACAGACTATTCCAAAAAATCCAAAAAGATGGAAGACTCCCAAACTCTTTTTATGAGGCCAACATCATCCTAATTCCAAAACCAGATAAAGACACAACAAAGAAAGAAAACTTCAGGCCAATATCACTGATGAACATTGACGCTAAAATCCCCAACAAAATACTGGCAAACTGCATCCAATGGTACATTAAAAAGATCATACACCATGACCAAGTGAGATTCACTCCAGGGATGCAAGGATGGTACAATATTTGCAAATCAGTAAATGTAATACATCACATAAACAAAAGCAAAGACAAAAACCACATGATCATATCAATAGATGCAGAAAAAGCATTTGATAAGGTACAGCACCCATTTATGATAAAAACATTCAGCAAAGTGGGAATAGAGGGAGCATTCCTCAACATAATAAAGGCCATATATGAGAGACCTACAGCCAACATCATACTCAATGGGCAAAAATTAAAATCTTTTCCACTAAGATCAGGAACAAGACAAGGCTGTCCACTTTCACCACTTCTATTCAATAAAGTACTGGAAGTTTTTGCCACAGTGATCAGACAAGAAAAAGAAATTAAAGGCATCCAAATCAGAAAGGAGGGAACAAAACTGTCACTGTTTGCAGATGACATGATAGTGTACATAGGAAATCCTATAGATGCCACCAAAAAACTGCTTGACCTAATAAATGAATTTGGCAAAACAGTGGGATACAAAGTCAATATCCAGAAATCAAAGGCATTTCTGTACACCAACAATGAAACAGCAGAAGCAGAAATCAAGAAAAAATCCCATTTGAAATAGCAAAAAGAAAAATAAAATACCTAGGAATAAACCTAACCAAAGAGGTAAAAGACCTGTATTCAGAAAACTACCTAACACTGGGGAAAGAAATCAAGGAAGACACAAACAAATGGAAACATATACTGTGTTCATGGATTGGAAGAATTAACATCATCAAAATGTCCATACTACCCAAAGCAATTTACACATTCAATGCAATACCTATTCAAGGACCAATGGCATATTTCACAGACATAGAACAAACACTTCAACAATTTATATGGAACCATAAACAACCCCGAATAGCTGCTGCAATTTTGAGGAAGAAGAGTAAAGTAGGAGGGATCACAATACCTGACACTAAACTATTCTACAAGGCCACTGTAATCAAAACAGCCTGGTACTGGCATAAAAACAGGCACATGGACCAATGGAACAGAACAGAGAGCCCAGAAATAAACCCAAGTCTCTACGGTCAATTAATATTTGACAAAGGAAGCAGCAGCATAAAATGGAGTAAAAATAGCCTCTTCAACAAATGATGTTGGGAGAACTGGAGATCTATGTGCAAAAAAATGAAACTTGAGCACCAACTTACACCTTATACAAAAATAAATTCAAGGTGGATAAAAGACTTAAATATAAACCGTGACACCATTAAAGTCCTAGAGGAGAATGTAGGTAGGAAAATCTCAGATGCTTCACGGAGAAACTTTCTTACTGCTATGTCTCCTAGAGCAAGGGACATAATGGAAAGAATAAACAAATGGGACCTCATCAAAATAAAAAGCTTTTGCACAGCTAAAGAAAACAGTATCAAAATAAAAAGAGAACCAACTATATGGAAAAACATATTTGCCAATGATACCTCAGACAAGGGTTTAATCTCCAAAATATATACAGAACTTACACAACTACACTCTAAGAAGACAAGTAACCCAATTAAAAAATGGGCAAAGGGCTTGGACAGACACTTCACCACAAGGAGGACAGACAGAGGATCCAAAGACACATTAGATGATGTTCAATATCACTACCTATCAGAGAGATGCAAATTAAAACCACAATGAGATACCACTTCACACTGGTCAGGATGGCCATCATAAACAAAGCAACAAACAACAAGTGTTGGAGAGCTTGTGGAGAAAAGGGGACCCTAGTGCACTGTTGGCGGGACTGCAGACTGGTACAACCACTATGGAAAGCAGTATGGAACTTCCTCAGAAAACTAAAAATGGATCTGCCTTTTGACCCTGCAATTCCACTGCTGGGACTATATCCTAAGAACACTAAAACACCAATAGAAAAGAACCTTTGCACCCCAATGTTCATAGCAGCACAATTTACAATAGCTAAGTGCTGGAAGCAACCTAGATGCCCATCAGTAAATGAATGGATCAAAAAACTATGGTACATTTACACAATGGAATTCTATGCAGCAGAAAGAAAGAAGGAGCTCCTGCCCTTTGCAACAGCATGAATGGAGCTGGAAAGCATTATGCTAAGGGAAATAAGCCAGGCAGTGAAGGACAAATACCATATGATCTCACCTTTAACAGGAACCTAAACAACAAAACAAAGAAAAAAGCAAAATATAGTCAAAGACACTGAAATAGAGAACAGGCTGACAGTGATCAGAAGGGAGAGAAGAGGGAATTTCAGGGGAGAATGGGAAGGGTTTACAGGAACAAATTTAAAGGACACATGGACAAAAACTAGGGGGAGGGTGGTAATGGGAGGGAAGTGGGGAGGTTTGGGTGGGTGGGCTGGAATGGGAGTAAAAGGGAGAAAACTGTACTTGAACAATTATTAAAATAAAATTTTAAAAAAGAAATCATTGCCTCTTCCAAAATGGTGAAAATCTCTTGTATTTTCTTCTAAAATCTTTATACTTTACCTTTTACATTTATGTCTATCCACCTCAAAGAAAATTTTTTTGTCCATATAGATATCCCATTGCGGAAAAGACCATCCTTTCTCAACCAAATTGCAGTGATGTCTTTTTTATAGATTTTGTGGCTATATATGTGTGCATATGTTTCAGGATTCTTTAATCCATTTCATGAGCCTCTGTCTACCTTTGCATGAACATCACATTCACGTGCTATTCATGAATGCTATTGCTTCATGAACTAAGCATTGAAGCAATTGCTATTGCTATTATTAGGATAACTTGAACTACACTAATTTAATATTTATGATTACTTGTCTCCTATCTTTTGTGTTTTGGTTAGTTTCTCTTTTTGTCCTATATCTAAGTCTTGTCTGTACCTATCTCTAAAGCTTAACTATTTCTCTTCTATAGCTTTATTTCTGTCTTCCTAGGTAAAGGGGTCCCTAATGCCACATAGTATAGGTACAACATGGGGTTTATTTGTGAAAAGCTCAGAAACAGATAAGTAGCAGAGTGCACACTTCCTCCTGAATTTTATTATTTCATAACATGCACTGGGCATAGGTATTGTAATATTGTAAAAGTACTATGGCCATAGTTTCAGCAAAGAATGGCCAGCCTCAGTCAGCAGGCTAGACTTGCTCCCAGGAGCACAGCAAAAGACAACATGGCTTGCTCCATATATTGTGGCACATGTTTACAGGTTACTTAGGAGGAGCTAGACAATACCCAGTTTCTCTAAGAAAGGTAGGAAAGGAGCTCTGGTCTCAGAAATATTGCTAAGGAGTCTATGAACTGCTCAAGGTCTTCATTCCAAGTTCCCCAGGAACAAAGAGATTTGCCCTGCAGGACCACTGACATCAACCAAAGACTTTTTCTCAACAAGCTGAGCCTGCTCTCTGCTCAGATACCTAAAGGAGGAAGAGAATGCATTTCCAAGACCATTTAGATTTGTCTAACTCCACTTTTAAAAAAAAATAAATTGTAGCCCTGGCTGGCGTAGCTCAGTGGATTGAGCGTGGGCTGTGAACCAAAGTGTTGCAGGTTCGATTCCCAGCCAGGGTACGTGCCTGGGTTGCAGGCCATAACCCCCAGCAACCGCACACTGATGTTTCTCTCACTCTCTCTCCATCTCCCTTCCTTCCCTCTCTAAAAATAAATAAATAAAATCTTTTTTAAAATAAATAAATAAATAAATTGTGTTACTGCACCAACATTTCTTGAATGCTTACTGTACAGTTGACACTCCACGAAGCCTTCCAGGTACAGTTATACAATACGTTTACTGCCGTGAAGAAGTTCACATTCTCATCAGCTGGCACGGTGCAGAGAGGTGTAAGTGTGGTGATAAGCAGGTGCAACCAGGCTCTCCCATCTTTCAAAGCATATCTCAAAATTCCATTATTCTATGAGTTCAGATGTATTTATAGCTTGTACCTTTGTGAAAATAATAGAAGTGAGTTTTTAATTGATTTGTTGCACTATATTTATATCTGCTAATTTTAAAAGCAGATAGATCCATCATTGACAAATTTAGAAGCACTCTAAATATCCAGTAGGAAATGAATAGTTAAATAAATTACAGTAAATTAACAAGATGAAATATTATTAATATAACACTAAAAGATCAAGGAAGAAAACCAAAAAGCTTTCCAAACTGTCTTTATGCAAAATAATATTATTAACAGATAACCAAGATGAAAATAGAAAACATGTTGCAGTGATAAAATTTTGGCAAATTACAATTATTTTCCTTTAAAATTCCCTTTAACGTTATTGTTTTTATTCTAAATCTAGATTTAAGAGAAAAAATAGAAGTTTGTTTCTTTCTTATTTATTTCTTTTCCATATATTTCCACTGTATATTGATACATACATCAGTAAGCATTTTTCTTTACTTGTGTGGATGTGTGTAAATGTATGCTAGTTCTCTTTCACTGAAAACAGTCCTATTAAAATGAATACAGGAGCTGTCCATCTCAGAACAAGTAGCAAAGGAATTTATCCTGGAGTCCGGGACTTCGGCACTGCAAATTCTTTTTGGTTTTGTGCTTCCCATTCCAAAAAGTGCAGTAGCTCATTCACTATTTCTCTTGAATATACCTACCATACAGGCCAATGTCAAAAGCACATCAGCTACCCTGTAGTGAGGGCCTCCCAGCCACAGCAGAACTCCAGCCTTTTCTACTCCTGAAACCAAAGCTGGGCTCTAGGGCTGTGCTGGGAGCAGAGAAGGGCAGGAGCTCATGCCTGATATTCCTCTCAGGGGAAGGAGCACCACTGTGGTAACCATCCTGGTCTCTCTCTGTACACCTCAGTCTTCCCGTAAGAGGTGCTTATAAGCAAAGTGCAAGGTGCAAGATCTGGGCATGAGTAGTGCTACATCCTCCTCCCCCTTTCTGTGCATTTATAGGAGCAGATTTTGTGTCTGTGGGGTCAGTCCTGTCCAGTTTAGTGCTATTATCGGGGTAATGGGTCTAAATCTATTTTTCAGGATGAGGCAATGCAGCCTGAGGCAATACGCCACATTTTTCAATATCAGTTTTTTAGTTTCCAATATCTTTTATTCTTTTGTCTTATTTTGGAAATGCTCAGAATTCATGAAAGGAAGAAAAATGTCATTTGTTGGGCTCCCTTGAACTCTGTGGTTTGTTAGTTTCTCTGGAAAGCTGACTCTGAGACAGAGTAGTGAACAAAATTTTATTAGGGAGTTCAGATGGAATGTCACCTGTGGTGGAAGAGAGGAAGCAGGATTGGGCAGCGGGAAGATCTAGGCAGTCAACCAACAATTAATATATTAGATATAAAGCCCCCAGCCAACTCTATGAGGAACTCTGGCCTTCAGATGGTCCTTTTAGAGTAGCCCTGAGTGGGGGTAAGGGGCTGGGCCTTTATATCCCCCCTCCGTGGACCAGATGTAGTATGCTAAGAAAGGAGGGGCCACCTTGAGTGAGACAGCTCTCTTCAGACAAGGACACTTCACAGAGATGGCTGACACATGAGGCCTTCAGCTGGCTGGCGGATCTCCCAGAAGATGGGGGATAGCCAGTCCTTCAGTCAGGAAATGAGCATTCGGGTTTAGCGCAATGACCTCTACAAACCAGACAGGTTCCATGGGCTGTAGCTGAGAGCTGGGCAAACATCTTTATTTTTGAGGAGATCCAAAAAGATTTTCAAGATTGTGTGGCTTAGATGTATGTGTATTTATTCTTTCTGAATATACATGTATACATATACACAAAAACACACTTTTTATCCCAGTATTGCAGATCCCTTAAACTGTTAAGGTGAGTTGACAAAAATTAAATTCTAATGAGGCCCTCAGACTGCTACTGTCAGTGTCCAATACCTTCAGTCATTCATTTCTCCAGTGGGCTTTTGTTAAGAGACTACTCGATATCCTGTATGAGGATGCACACAGCATGCACCATTCCTGCCTCCATCGAGGGCTCGGGCTCCCAACACAAACATTTGTTCTTAAATGAGTTCTTCTCAAAACCCACACTACAATACTCCGCTTTATATTCCCATATGTAAAGTATATACTTCTTCATGATTGGAGAACATATCTGCCTTATTTGCCACTTTGTCTCCAGTGCCTTAGACTGGCTGGCACCCAGTAGGTGATTAATAAAACTTGTCAAAGCAATGAATGAATAAACAAACTAAAGAAATGTGTCAAGTGTTATGACAGATCAAAATGCAATTAAATGTTGCCTGAGGGTTTCAGCAAAGCTTCACAAAGGAGACACATTTGAACAGGCTGTCGGCAGCAATACAGAAGGAGTCTGCCGGTGGAGCAGGGACAAGGTATTTGAGAAACAGGAAGAGCACTAAGTCAAAGTCCAGTACGTTTAGCAATCAGTTATTAAGTCAGTGAAGCTGGAGCCCAGGGTGATAAGGTTGTAGCTATAGGTTCGAATCATGAGCTGTACGGATTAAACATTTCAGGGGAGAAAAGTGGGGGTCAAGTGAATGATACCATGGGCAGAGTCTGGGCCAGAGGAGTGAAATACACAAAAGCGGGGAAAACAGTGTATATCCTCCAATGCCGCATCCCTCATTTCATGCACAGCAAGTCTCTGTGTACATTAGACACCAATTCAGAACAAAGGGCATGGCAATCTTGAAAATACCAAAATGGGACACCCTGGCTCTCATGCCTGGTAGCAGTGCCCAAGCATCTTTCCTTTTCAAGCCAGGAATCTAACCATCATCCCCCTGAAGAGTCCTCTTGCATAAATCACAGAAAACACTTTTTCTCCTTTGGTTGAACATAAAGTTTTCTAAATAAACACAAGCAATTTGAAGAGGTGCTGAGCAAGAAGTTTGGGAGGCATCCAGGTAACACAATCTAACCTCTGCACAAGCAGATTCAGCAGGAAGCAGGAAGCTGGCAGGTCAGAGAAAGGGAACCCTGGGAGAATTCTCTACAGCAGGACCCAAAGAAAAATTAAATAGGTTGAGGCTCGCCATTAACAAGGGGCAGCTGCCCAAACCTGAGGGGCCATCATTAACTCTGTTAGCCGGGCACACAAGATGAAGGACTGGGGAAAGTGGAAGAAGGCAAAGGCAAGAAACTGGAACACCTGAAGGAATATGCCAAGCTTCATGAATTTTCCAGTAAAATGATTGACCATGAATATTAAAAGTTGAATCATAGTTTTCAAAAGCATTTGGCTAAATGATTGCTAAATTATAATTCATTAAGTTAAGGGTAAACATGGTTAAATATTTTTAAAATATTTTAAATGTAAGCTTATAAATAGATAATTGCATATATGGTAGAGATCCAGGGAGAATTAACTCCAGTTACCGGAATTGAGTCAAAACAAAACAAAACCAAATTTAGCAAAGCTGTGGTCCTTGATCATCCTCCTCCAAATACAATTTTTAAAAATCTAGTTTCATTGGGATTTTTAGAAACTCCGATCAATTCTTTACTCTGGGTTTTTGGGAGTTCTTATAGATCTGGGCTCACTGTCTCTTCTTTGCTTATAAGCTTTAACTTTTTAAAAATAATACTTGTATTTAATTTTTTTTTAATTTCTATTTACCTGAGCCTCCATCCTGATCATTTTTATTTACTCACACGCAGTATGTTTCAGTATTCCTATTTGAGGAATTATAACCAATGAACTGGCTTGGAGTGGTACAGACTTTCAAACATTTGAGCAGAACCCCTTTAAAAAATTAAATCATGCTTTTTCATCACATTTATAAAACAAAAAAATAAATGTTTTGGTTGACAGTAGGGCTCAGGGGGTGAGGAGCAGGGTTCAATAAGAATGCACTCACTCAGGGTCCCCTTTCCCTCCAGAAAAGCTTGTGGATCCCTCCAAATACTCAGATTGTTTAGAAACCACAATGTGGCAGAGAGAGGCCTGAACTAAGAATTAGAAAAGTGTCTTTATTGCCATGCTTCTGTTACTAAGAAACTGGCCTTAACCTTTCCATGCAGCAGCTCTAAGCCTAAGTCTTCCCTGTGTGATACAACGACAGTAGAATAAACTATTTGGAAGTCTCTATCTCAATAAACAAACCTTAGTATCCTGAGAATTAAATGTTATTAATTGAAATAAATTATGCCTTTTTTATTAAAAGCTTGTAAATTAAAATTTGGGCATGACAGAAATGCTCTGTTTTCTGATTTATCCTTAGTTTCATTAATAAAATCTTTATTCTCTAAGATCATTTGAAACTGCATAGTTTTTATTCACAATAGCCAAGGTGTAGAAGCGGCCTATCTGTCCATCAATATATGAATGAATAAAGAAAAAAATATATAAAATATAAAAATGTATACTCATGTTATAAGGAAATACTATTCAGCCATGAGAAAGAAGGAAACACTGTCATTTGCAACAACATGGATGGACCTGGAGATCATTATGCTCAGTGAAATAAGCCAGAGAGAGAAAGACAAATATCATATGGTATCACTTATATGTAAAATATAAAATAAATAACTAAATATATAACAGTTAAATTCATAGAAACAGAGTGGGAAAATAGGTGTGAGGCTACAAGGGGCTGGGATGAGGAAGTAGAGAGAGGTTGGTAAAAAGGTATAAACTTTCACCCCATTAACATGAATAAGGTTTGAGGACCAGAGCAGGAGTGTGCAACCCATGGCATGTGGGCCACAGGTGGCCCAATACAAACTTGTACATTTACTTAAAACCTTTTTTTTTGCTCATCAGTTTTCGTTAGTGTTTGTATATTTAATGTGTGGCCCAAGACAACTCTTCTTCTTCCAGTGTGGCCCTGAGACACCAAAAGTTTGGACACCCTGATTCTAAAGTATGACATGGTGTCTATGTTTGTTAACACTGTACTGTATAATTGAAATTAGCTTAGAGAGTAGGACTTAAATGTTCTCATCAAAAAGAAAAGTAAATATATGAGGTGATTTCCTCCAATTAACCCATTGGAGGAAATTATTTTACAACATATATGTGCATCAAATCATCACATTGTGTACTTTAAATATCATAATATTTTTGTCAATTGCACTTCAATAAAGCAGGGGGCATGTAGAAACTGCCTCCTTAGAATCCTGTTCTTGAATGTTTTCCAGTTCTCTTAAACTTCCTTTCCTTTCAAAATGTTGCTATGGAATTACGCCTCTGTTCCCCATTCTTTCGAAATGCCAGTATCCCTGATGTCTGAGGAACACCCCTGACAAGGCCCAACCACCTCACTCTTAGTTATTAATTTAAGGTGCCCTGGCATAGATACTCACCGCCCCTGGTTTCAGTCATTTTCACTTCATTAACCTATTTCCTTTTGAGGTTCAGAATTAGGACCAGACTAATGGTTTTCCCACTCTCTTTTTCTACCACCTAGGAGGAAAAGAAATTTTCAGAAACTGTGGTCTCTTTAGTCATGTGGTCAGCGAAACCAAAACCCATAATCTCTTGGGACTTCTAGTGTCTCAGTGGCCACACATTATTAGTTAAATAGGATTAAAAATTGGCCAATTTCTAACTCCTGAATTCTCATCAGGACAAACCCATTCGAAGCATTAGCATGCAGAGTGGGGCTTCCCGGTGTCAGTCCACTGCTCTCCCCTTGCCCTCTCGGACATGCTGGCGAGATTGCCATGCAGTGGTCCACAGACAAGACAACTGCCTTTACTCAGTGCCTCTTATGTAATCACTGCTGTGCCTAGCACATTCTTTCCCTTAAACACAAGTGAATGAGGACAAGTAATATTTAGAAAAAACCCACAAGTAAAAAGTATAGTAATGACTCCCAAAGTTTTCATCATGTCTTATTTCTCATCACCGCTTCACAGTTCCAAATGGAATCTCCATTTGAATGTCCCAAATCACTTCAAATACGTCATGTTCAAAATCAATAGTTTCTTCCCCCCAAATAGTTCACTTTCCCTAGCTGCCATGTATGTCACTCCGTTTTCTCAACCTCACATGCTAGAAAATTTGAAGTCACTTAAGACTTCCTTCTCCTACATAACCTTCTAGTTAAAACTCATTTATTTAGTACTGGCTTGGCTAAATCCACCAACTTTAAATGACTCTTTAATTTTTTAATATTAAAAAATATATAAAGTGAAGCCCTGGCTGGCATAGCTCAGTGTATTGAGCGCGGGCTGCGAACCAAAGTGTTGCAGGTTCGATTCCCAGCCAGGGTACATGCCTGGGTTGCAGGCCATGACCCCCAGCAACCACACATTGATGTTTCTCTCTATCTCCCTCCCTTCCCTCTCTAAAAATAAACAAAATATTTAAAAAAATACAAAGTGAAGTAAAAGCTAAGGAAGATTCGGGGGTCTAGTATGCATTTGACAGCTTATTTAATTTCTCATAAATTCCAACACAATCTGAGGGTTAAAGAATTGTATTTATAGAGGTTGCATGGTAAAATGCTATCTTAGAGAAACATGATTGAGTGCCCATTTGTACACTGGTTTTCCCTTCTATGCCAAATGCATTAAAAGTTTGTTATATTTTAAATATAATGGAAGTAGGTTTACACTGAAAAGTAAATATAAAAGTTTTGACTCCAGCTTCATTAGAAATTACTATTACTAATTATTTTCTCCAAATTTATATTCATAACATCTTGTGCAAAGCCACGGAGACTGTCTGGCATCTGGTCTGGGAGCCAAAACAGGATACAGCACGGAGGCCGGGATCCCAGCTAACCTTCATGGTGCTCTAGTCCATCTGCAAGAACCTCCTGCTGTATTTTTCCAGTGGAAGGCTGTATTCTTCTAACTCTCACGTTAGGAAAGATATAGAAAATAAAGAAGAAAAAAATCAACCCAGGAGCAGCAGGTAAAAATGACTGTAGAAAAAGAAATTACATCATGGGTCCAGGCGTTTTCCTTGCTGCCTGGCATCACTGAGCAAAGCTTTTGGAAGCACAAAGCCTCTTTTAGTTACTAAGCCCAAATTCCGACACAGAGGCATGCCCTCAGTGGGAGGCAATGCCGACTGAGTGAAGTAAAGTGAGGTTTCCAAGGCTTGAGTAAAATGTGGGCTTGCTTTTGTGAGAATGATGGGAATGAGAACATTTGAATTAGCGGAGACCTGGGGAAATCCAAATGGCTCGGCTCAAACTAAGATTAGAACAAGCAAAATGACTCTTAAGGTCCAAAGGGAGGGTGTCTTCAGGGCTAGCCACACACAGCCAGACCCCACACTCCTGGGCAGATTGGCTTGAATTCCAGAGTTGTGCCTGTGGACCCAGCAACCATTTCTTTAAGACAAATCTCCATTGATATGGGCCTTGGTTTTATTTTATTTTATTTTATTTTATTATTTTATTTTATTTCATTTATTTTTTTATTATCTGTAGGAAAATTTTTGTTGGTTTGAGGGGTCACTGAGGGAGGATTAATTTGAGGCTTGGTGTTTTTTCAGTTGTTATTTGGAGGCATAATAAGAAACTGAAGTATTTATTCTTAAAAATCTTATAAATGATCTCATACCTGAGATCTAGGACATTTTTATTCTCAACGGTGACTGAATTCCTCTGAGATAGCAAGCCATGCCATTAGAAGAACTGAATAATTTGTTTGTACATTAAATTTCTTTTTATTAGAGTAAAGGTCAATATGGACATTAGATTAGGTAAGGCTCTGTGAGAATAACTCAAGAAAATGTATGATCTAATAGAAAAGGCCAGAATTTAGATTGGGAAGATAAGTCTTTGGTTGTATCATCTGGGGTTTTTGTTGTGCTTTCCTGGGTTGTTTTGTTTGTTTGTTTGTTGTTTGGGGGTTTTATTTGTGTGTGTGTGTGTGTGTGTGTGTCCACTAGATGAAAGTGGTAATAAATGCTGTTGGTGCTCTGCCCATACTTCCTTTACTGATGCAATACATCCATCCCAAACTGCTGTGTTTGTTGTCTACCCCCTTTCTAGAGAATTATCTTTCTGAGACAGCAGACAAAGAGATTATATTCCCCAACCCAACCTCAACCACCACCATCACTATGAGACAGCCCACAGACAGTGATTGGCTTTGAGCAAGGCTACAGAGACTGGTCTCCTTGCTCAAGGCTGGACAACTCTATGCGGTGATTTATGCTCCTGAAACCCCAGTAGATGCGGTGGCCAAGCACAGATTTGCTCTAACCTTTTCCCTTACCCTCACTCGCTCCTAGGATTTTTTTGAGAGCATACTCAAAAATCAAGAGCACAGGATCTATGTCACAGTTCCTGCTTCTTGAAACTCAAACTGAGACAGATGCTGTCTTCTATCTTGCCATAGATCTAATTATCTCTATAATGTAAGCAAATTATTTTTTTGATGATAAAAAACTAAATCAAGGCCCTGGCTGGTGTGGATTAGTGGATTGAGTGCTGGCCTGTGAACCAAAGTGTCACCGGTTCAATTCCCAGTCAGGGCACATGCCTGGGTTACGGTCCAGGCCCCAGATAGAAGGTGCATGAGAGCAACCACACATTGATGTTTCTCTCCCTTTCTCCTTCCCTTCCCCTCTGTTTAAAAATAAATAAATAGAACCTTTTTAAAGAGTACTAAATCAGATGATTAACTATTTAAGAGCTTCTTGCTATGTTGAATCAGGGCTTTGGGCCCTGCAGGAAATCACTGTGAGAGGTAGTTCCAGCCCACAGGGCAACAATATTTGGTTGGAAAAATATACCAAGGTATAAACAAATCAAACAGTAGAATTTATTTTTTAATATATTTTATTGATTATGCTATTACAGTTGTCCCATTTTTCTCCCCTTTACTCTCCTTTGTCCTGCACCATCCCCACCAGCATTCTCCTACCCCCTTAGTTCATGTCCATGGGTCATATATATAAGTACCTTGGCTTCTCCATTTCCCATACTATTCTCAACCTCCCCCTGTACATTTTGTACCTACCATTTATGCTTCTTATTCCCTGTACCTTCCCTCCATTCTCCCACTTCCCCCTCCCTGCTGATAACCCTCCATGTGATCTCCATTTCTGTGATTCTGTTCCTGTTCTAGTTGTTTGTTTAGTTTGCTTTTGGTTTCATTTTAGGTGTGGTTGTTAATAATTGTGAGTTTGCTGTCATTTCACTATACATGTTTTTTATCTTCTTTTTCTTAGAGAAGTCCCTTTAACATTTCATATAATAAGGGCTTGGTGATGATGAACTCCTTCAACTTGACATTATCTGAGAAGCACTTTATCTTCCCTTCCATTCTAAATGAAAGCTTTGCTGGATAGAGTAATCTTGGATGTAGGTCCTTGTTTTTCATCACTTTGAATACTTCTTTCCAGCCCCTTTTTTGCCACAAGGTCCTTTTGAGAAATCAGTTGATAGTCTTATGGGAACTCCTTTGGAGGTAACTGTCTCCCTTTTCTTGTTGCTTCTCACATTCTCTCCTTATCTTTAATCTTGAGTAAATTAATTATGATGTGTCTTGGTGTGTGCTTCCTTGGGCCCAACTTTTGGGCACTCTATGAGCTCCCTGGATTTCCTGGAAGTCTATTTCCTTCAACAGATTGAGGAAGTTTTCCTTCATTATTTGTTCAAATAAGTTTTCAATTTCTTTCTCTTGTTCTTCTCCTTCTAGCACCCCTATGATTCAGATGTTGGAACATTTAAAGTTGTCCCAGAGATTCCAAAGCCTCTCCTCATTTCTTCTGAATTCTTGTTTCATCATTCTGTTCTGGCTGAATGTTTATTTCTTCCTTCTGCTCTGAATCATTGATTTGAGTCCCAGTTTCCTACCCATCACTGTTGGTTCCCTGCACATTTTACTTTATTTCGCTTTGCATAGCCTTTATTTCTTCCCCTATTTTGTAGCCATACTCAACCATTTTTGTGAACATCCTGATTATTAGTGTTTTGAACTCTGCATCTGATAGGTTGGCTATCTCTTTGTTGCTTAGTTCTGTTTTGGAGCTTTGATCTGTTCTTTCACTTGGGCCATATTTTTTTGTCTTGGCATGTCTGTTACATAGTAAGGGGTGGAGCCTTAGGTGTTCTCTGGGCCAGGAAACCCAGGTTTGTGCCAGGTTTGTGGCACTATATGTGGAAGAGGGGTCCAAGAGGGAACAGTGTCACTTGCTCTGCTCTCTGCCAATTTTCAGTCACTTCCTCCTCTACCCACAAGCGAATTAGACCCTTCTGGTGCTGATTACTGGGTGGGTGGGTTTGTATACATTCTAGGACCCTGTGGGTCTCTGCAACAAACTCTCCTATGAGGCTAGGAGTCTCTCCTGCCATCTCGGCCCCCACAGGTTTTTACAGTCAGTGGTTTTGAGGCTTTATTTCCTCATGCTGGAACTCTGGGTTATTTGGTCTGTCTCACTCCTCAGTTGTTCCTACAGGTTTATCCACACACAAATGTGGGACTGCCTGGTCCCCCAGCCACAACCTTGCCAACCTGGCCTCTAGCCACTGCCTTGCCACAAGTCCTTTCCACCCCGGCTACCTGTCTCTGCCCCTCCTACCAGTCTGGATGAATGTTTCTTCTTTAACTCCTTGGTTGTCAGACTTCCATACAGTTCAATTTTCTGGCAGTTTTTGGTTATTTTTTGTTTAAACTTTGTTGCTGTCCTTCTTTGGTTGTACAAGGAGGCAAAGTGTATCTACCTATACCTCCATCTTGGCCAGAAGTTCAAAAAGTGAAATTTAAATAGTTGAAGATGACATCAGCTATATCAAGACAGTGCATGATTAATTACCAAATGAATTGTGAATACAATTGCTACAGAACTGTTCCCACCAAAAGTCAGAAAAATTAGGTTCCACTTTGTTTAGATTTCTCACTGAGTATGGAAATGGGCACAAATTACTTTGTCCCTCTGAGCCTCAGTTTTATCAGTAAAGTGAAGTTTAAGGACTTGATAACCCCAAAGGTTCCTCTCAGCCTTGAACTATTTTGAACTTGTGAGTGTTCTCCCTGGAACTAAGGTGGCTTCAAGGAGTAAGTCCATGTTAAGATGGCTGTTTTGAGAGAAGAACATCATGCAATTCAGATAAAAAGAGACCATATGCAAAAGAGCAGAAGTAGGAAAGTAAATTCATTTGAGAATATTGGTAGAGCATCTTGGGAGATGGTACTATTAAGTGGGAGCCAGATGGTAAGTGTTTAATGCCAAAGATGAGAAATGTAGCCTTTATCCTATAGAATGAAATGCAATCTCATTATCATGGCAATGATGGCACCCAGGTCCTTTTCCTGTTCTGGACTCTTCCTAATTTTTCCATAACCTCTAGTGTAACTCATATACTTTGTGATGTCTGAAGTTTCTGAAAAATACCAAAACCTGTCATGGCCAGAGGCCTTTGCACATGCCATCTCTTTGCCAAGAACATAGGCCCCATCTTTAGTTCCTTATTAATCCATCTCATTTCTCAAGACTCCATGTAACTACCATATACTATATGAATCCTTCTTTCCACCATTGCCACCAGGCAAGCTGGTCCCTGCCTACTCAGTACTTCCCTGGCATCTTGTCTATATCTAGAATATCACTTACCACATTGCACTGTAGCAGTTGATTCACATTTTTTCTTCACTCATTAGGAATTCCCAAGTTCCTTGAGGACAAAAGCTGGGTCTTCTTCATTGTATGCAATCTACCACTTTCCTCCACTTCTTCCTCTACCTATCCCACATATGTACCAGTTCTAACACAGTCCCTGACAAATAGTAGGGAGCTCAGTAAATCTTGTTAAAATGAGAGAATATAGACCACATCACATCTGAATGGGACCTGGGCACTTTTGCTTTGGTGAGCCACTTTCCTCATTAAAAATTTTTAAAATTATATTTTATAATTGTACTAAAATAAAGATAAACCAGTACAATTGGTTTGTCTTTAATATAATATTTTTGTGTAAAACATAATATTATATTATATCATATCACATGTAATATTATATGTAAAAATATATATTATGCAATATGTTAAGACATATAAGGAACTTTTACTTTAAAATATATGCACCTAAAAATATTGTGAATCCCACACACTGTGCCTATTGAGCCTAGCAGATAAGCCAGCCCAGGAATGAATGGCCAAGTATATTAATTAATGAAACTTATCTTACAAGTATTTATCTTTACTCACATAAGCTCATTTAGGTTTATTTCATCTGTTTTGAGTAAGATATAAAATGTTTGATTATATATTCCTTCAGCTTTTCTTTTTTTTTACCACAGTAGTTATCTTTTAATCATAAGTAACATCATGGGAAATTTAATAGAAATATTCATGTGAAACACTACTCAGTTCATTTTGAATAGCAATTTAAAGTGACTGGTCAAAATTATTACTAGGAGGGCACCCTACTGTTCTTTGAATAGAACAAGTGAAATGTATTAAAAATCAAAAGAAAAAATTAATTTCATAGCATAACATAAGGAATAATGATTTTAAACAGCTCTGTATATTATTGGTTTGTAACTACCATCTACAAAATGTTACAAAAATTAGAGTTTCAGATGGTAGATGAGATTTGTCTTCCTGAAAATAAGGCTTTTAATAAATATTAAGCACGAGTATTTGTGTATGATGAAGATTCGGTAATTAAGCATCGAACATGCAGTGATCCATTTGACACCAAAGAATTAAAGACACAAAAAATTGCTCAGCAAAAGGAAATTGCCAAGAAGACTATTTTTATGCTCTGAAGAGTGATAATTTGTCTCATAGCAAGTCTTGCTTCACCACTTATAAGTTGTTAAAAGCACTGCATATTAGGATGAAAAAGGATTTTGAAGACACAGATTCTTAGAAATGAGGCAAGTTCTTAGTGATCCATATCCTTGTCTGTATAGAAATAAGGTCTCCATCACCCCTGGAAAGTGTTAAATAGCAGTGGCTGCAATGGTCTCAGAGACGGGGACCTCACTATCTAACAAAACAGTCTGTTTTGCTCTAGTATCATTTTAATTTTTAAAAAAAAATCTGTTCATGTCAAGTAGAAAATGTACTCCTTTACCCACCAAAAAATATACAAAGATTAATACTTTAGTTATCTGATACTTTAGAAGGAATAATAGGTAATACAGGATTCACTGGGTTTCCAGATGAGCAACCTGTACCCTTAGGCACCAAAATATGTTTTTCTTTTACCAAAAGTAGTTTTGATAGGCATCTGTCAGGTAGTGTGAAATAGTGGACAGAGTGGAAGGTTTTCAATCAGAGAAATCCATGTTTGGGTCCTGGCTCATATACTTAATAGTAACTGCCTTACCTTAAGGAAGTGGCTTAAACTCTGGAAGTTTCATTTCCTCTCCCAAAATCTCAGGGTTAGAGGCAAGGTATGTAAAGTGCCCAGCACCATTCTTGCTGCAAAATAAATACTCAAATTATTTCAGCAACAATTAGTTTACTTCTTTAACTGTGCTGAACTTGTTTTGACATTTTAATGATTTGGGGGTGATAATTATGGGCATTAATTATTGTGAAGCACTGTGAAACAGGTCACAATGTTTATAACCACCTTAAAAGTGTCCAGAAACTGCTTTCTCTCGTGCCATGGCTGCTTTTTAGTTTCTTCTTTATCCCTCCTTGCTGTCAGATAATTCTGTCAACGTGTCAAGCTCTCACTTGCCATTTTTCAGCCTCTGCTCAGTTCACTCTGGTTTTATGAATAAAAAAAGTGAACAAAACCAAACTTGTTAGCATTGTGTTTAAAATAAATGTCCATAGATTCTGATAAAAGACTGAGATCCCCTTAAAGAGTTCAGTGTTCCCACTTCAGAACCTGTCTTTTAGTGGTTTTGGCAGTTATTTTAACCAGTGCTGAGAATCTTTTGCCTTAGCTCCTGGGTCATGGCTGCCTTTCAGAGGGTTGAAATCATCCTTTAGATGAGTATGGAAAATAGATGGATAGGTGGGTGGGCCAGTGAGGGGGGGAGATATCTGTTTTATGAGACATAAACTAAAATTTCTAAATTACTGCAATGAAAGATGATGGTTTAGTCCATCTGCATCCCCAAGGTGATAAAAACCAAATCTCTGTTTTTCATCTGTAAAATGGGGCCAAAAAATATTTCATCTGAACTGTTTCTTGACTGAACCATGAAGCAGCACAGAATAGATATGAAAGCTCTGAAAAACAGACATGAAAGCACCCTATAAATTCAACTTGCTAATGTTATTATATATTTTGTACCCTATCTTTGAAAAACACTGGATGATGACTCTATTTACAGTTTTACTTAGTAGAGTAAAAAACTAAATGACTACCTTCAGTTATACAGACACTTCCTTTCTTGAGATCCCATTATTATGCTTTCTTCCAACCCCCTTCTGAGCAGCCAGAGTTCTGTGCACAGGTCCCATTCGTGAGTCTGGATCTGAAATTGTGTTGTGATTTATTGCTGTGGTATTCAGAGTGTTTTTCAGCAATGCCGTGCCATGTCATACCTGACTGTTTTACTAGCAGGTAAAAATAATATATCTTTGCTTTTTTTTATTTTATTAAGTCTAACAGCATTTCACCCAATGATTCTACTAAGTTAAAAAAAAAAGCAACCAAAATAAAGCCGTCCTCTGATTAGATTTCTCTTTGTTTTTTAAAGGGTGTATATGTATATAATACGTGAGTGCAAAGACCCTATAGAGAAATAAAACATAGATTTGCATTACATTATTAAGATACTCAAGTTGAATGAAGTGCAAATATTCCTGTGCTTAGAAAAACACATAATTGTTCCAAGTTGGGCATAGTACCAATGTATTGTTGTGTGACAAATTACCCCAAAACTTAGCAGCTTAAAATAACAAACATTTATTATCTCAGAGATTTTGTGGGTCAGGAATCTAGATACAGTTTAACTGAGCACCTTTGGCTCAAGTTTCAATCAAGGTGTTGGCTGGGCTACAGTCATGTCAAGATTCAACTGGTGCTAGAGAATCTCTTCCAGTCCTGCTCAGACTATTGGCAGCACTTGGAAGATCTGCTTCCATATCAACTCACCCACATGGTTTATCATCATGTGGGCCTCTCATAGACTGCCTGGGTTTTCTCTGGACATGACATCTGGTGATAAGAGCATGAGAGAGAAACAGAGAAGGAGAGAGGGAAATGGGGGTTGGGGAGGGATGCTCCAGAGAGTGGTCAAGACAAAAGCCCTAGACCTTTTGTTACTCAGTCTCAGAAGTGCCATCCTGCCACTTTTACCACATTCTGTTCATTGGAAGGGAATCACTAAGTGAGTCCCTGTTCAAGGGGGCAGGGACAAAGCAAGAGCTTGAATACCAGGAAGTGGGGGTCATCTAGGGGCATTTTAGAGGCTGCCTACTGCAGTAGGATAAAATGCTGGGGCTTGGATTACTGAATTTTTCTTTACCTTGATAGTTTGGGCATAACATACCATTAAAAAATTTTTTCATTTTAGCTTAGCTAATGCTCTTTCTATAGAATTGTGAAGTGGGTGCCTATTCATTACAGAAATATCCTAGTAAGGTTAATACCAAAAACACTCAAGCAAACATAACGTTTTGCTATATGTAATAACACATATATTCTTGTGGCACACAGCCCTGGTGGCACCAGATAATTCTAGAGGAATTACTAGCTGTGTGCGTGTCTGCCTCTATCTGAGGAAGCATGTCTCCATGAACTCCTCAAGAGGGAAAAGGGAGCTAATAACTACTGAGCTCCTCTGATATGAAGGGGCAGGCCCTGTGCTGCACACATTCGTATGGATTATTTTTTTAAGGTTTTATTTATTTTTAGAGAGAGAGGAAGGGACGGGGAGAGAGAGAGAAACATCCATGTGTGGTTGCCTCTCACACACCCCCAATTGGGGACCTGGCCTGCAGCCCAGGCATGTGCCCTGACTGGGAATCGAACCAGAGACCCTTTGGTTTACAGGCCGGCACTCAATCAACTGAGCCCACCAGCCAGGGCTTATTTTAATCTTTAACCTGCCAAGAAAGCCCTCTCATCTTCAATTTGCACAGGAAGAAACTAAAGTCACATGACTAGCCCATGGCCACAAGGGT
The DNA here is from genome assembly GCF_004126475.2 of Phyllostomus discolor. Taxonomy (NCBI): domain Eukaryota; kingdom Metazoa; phylum Chordata; class Mammalia; order Chiroptera; family Phyllostomidae; genus Phyllostomus; species Phyllostomus discolor. The sequence continues at coordinate 63,037,339 of NC_040907.2, forward strand.
GAAAAATGGCAAAGAAATTGGGATTAAAACCAAGGTTATAGGGATCCAAAGCCCATGTCATGCCCACTGATATGCCTCCCTGCCCTGTACCTTATGTCCTTATGCCAGGGCCTTAGTTTTTCCCAGAAAATGTTTAACGGACAATACCACATTTTGAAATTTGAAGGAAGACATCAGAAGCACCAACTATTTCTTAAAGGCCTGTGAATGAGTGAGTTAGTTGGTGTGTGTATGTGTGTGCTGTGGGCTAAATTAAGTTTCCTTAAAATTCATATGTTAAAGCTCTAACCTCTAATAGTTGAGAATGGGACTGTATTTGAAAACAGAACCTTTAAAATGATTAAAATGAGGCCATTAGGTGTGGGCCCTAATCCAATCTGACTGGTTTCCTTCCAAGAGAGGGAAGTGTGGATGCACAAACAAACACCAGGGATATGCATGCTCACAGAGGAAAGACCTTGTGAAGACCCAGAGAGAAGACAGCCATTTGCAAGCCAGGAAAAGAGGCCTTAGTAGAAACTAAATCTGCCAACACCTTAGTCTTAGACTTCTTGCTTCCAGAACTTTGAGAAAATAAATGTCTGATATTTAAGCCACCTAATCAGTGATGTTTTGTGATGAGAGCCCTAGCAGACTAATATAATAATAATAATAATAATAATAATATATAGGATTTGGCACAAGTAATAACCCTTTTTATTACAACCTCTTTTACTACAAAAACATAAGTATGCAGTTCTATAACATAACTATCACATTCAAATGCACCACAGGACATTGGAGGTGAAATGTTCAAGTTAAAACTATAAATCATTACACCCACATTACCACCCTACCAACCACACTCAGTCAGGTGTTACTTCTGCCAGACCCTGTACATACACACATACACTCACATGTATATGCAAATATATAGCAACATAGAAAAGCATATATACAATGTAAATATATATGTATATGTCAGAAACCCTTAAAATAAAATTTCATATTAAATACCAAATAATATCTTCCATATTGAGAGTTTGCATTAAGTTAGCTAAACAGGCATCATGCTTGACTTCTTCTCCTGTCATTTTCCACGAACTTCTGAGGCTTTCCGGCAGGCGGCAGGGAGGAAGATAGGGCACGAACAAAGAGAAGCAGACTCGTGCTCAGACAGACTGGCTTTAACTTGTGGTTCTGTCGTGTATTTTCAGCTACATGACCTTGGGCAATATGCCGAGACTTTTTTAGCCTCTGCCTTCTTATTTTTCCACTTCAGCTAACATTCCTTGAGTATCTATCTACTCCAGGCCAGACTGTGCGTTTGCATAAATCATTTCAATTTGTAAAATGTGATAACAATGCCACCTAGCAGGGTTGCTGTGATGATCAAGTAGAATAGCACACGTGTGAGGGTTTTGTAAACTGCACAGGTTCATACAAATAACAGGGTGTGTCATTTTTCTGTTTTTTCACATCAGTGCTTCCAAATGATAAAACTATAATATTGACCTTAGAAACAACAGCTCATCTAGTTTTCTTCCTAGTTAAATGACCCAAAGGTAATCTAAGAGTTATATTAATCTTCTCCAAACCCAGCTTTAAACCTACCACTCCCCTGCTGAATAAACAAATAAGTCTCCCAAATCTGAGTAATATCCAGAACACATATATGGTGTATGAATTTAAGGTCTCCCACAACCTAGCCTCAGCTTACCTTTCCAACTTTATTTCCCATTGTGTATTCTACATCAGATTTTCTACAAAGCAAAATTACAAGCCGCCTCCTACACAAACCCTGAACTTTGTGCTTTTTTTATGTTGTATGCTGACAATTCCCTTCTCTGATGTTTGCAGTTGATAAGACATGTAAAGCATTTGGCACACAGCCTGCAATGTAGTAGATCCTCCAAAAATGATAGCTGCTGTTATTTCGACTACTAATGTTAGTATCACCACCAGTCCTTGTAGTCTTATTAAAACATTTCCTCCACTACAAACCTTGCAAGTTATAAATGATTTCACCCTCCTCCACTGTTTCCAGCATGACATCTTAATCTTTTAGGGAGACAATAGTGGTTTTCTGAGATCTATTATGTTGCATATCTATTCATTCAAAATATATGCAAGCACATGCTTGGTGGCAAAACTTGGGTTAGAAAGGATGCCTTGGACAAGAAGAGGCGTCCCAAAGGGAGCTTGCAGTCTAACAGGGGAGTCAGACAACTAATCAAATCTCACTTATATTCTACAGAAACCTCTGATGTACATCCACAGTCTTCCCTCAACACAGCAACTATCATGAGCTTCTAAAGTATACATCAGATCATATCACCTCTCTGCTAAGAGTTTTGCCATGCATCTTCACTTTACTCAGTTTTTCTTTGCAGTGTCTTAAGAGATCTTATGCCATCTGGTCCTGACTTCACTCCTGGCACATCCTGGCCTGCCTCCTGTCCCTTAACATGCCAGGCTTGCTCTCAACCTTTGCCTTAACCACTCCCTTTGCTTGGAATGTTCTTCCCCAGATATCTGCTTGGCTAATTCCCTCACCTTTTTTTTGTAAGTCTTAGCCCATATATTACCTTCTCAATGAAGCCTACGTGGTCGCACTGATATAACTTGCTACCTAACCACTATCACCTACCCTGATCTTTTTTTTTTTTGTCTCATGTGTTTACCCCATTCTGGCCACTATATCATTCACTTATTATTTTAATTGCTAATTGGTGGGCTCTCCTTTCTACCTCTGTGTGAGAAGGAGCATGGAATTATTTTGCTGTACCCTATGGACCTAGAACAGTGTATAAAATAAAGTACGGGTCAATATTTGGCTTCTTGATTTTTCTACCCTCAGAGAACCTAATATAGCACTGCACAGCTAGGAGGTATTGAGTAAAAGCTTATTATTAAATTATTTTTAGTCTCTTTAAATCATATATACAGTATTTTCAAGGTGCTTTATTGCAATATGATCCACTTCTATCTTTTCACATATTTGGTAGAATATATTTCAAACATATACATATATGTGTGCACATGTATGTATATATACATATATGTATGTGTGTCTATATATTAGGGACTATTTTATGAACACATTAAGTTTTTTAAAAAAGTTTTGCTTTTAAATTTTATTAAGGTCATCAAAGTACCCTCCAGCTTCATGTTTTCAAGTCTTTTTTTGTTCCTAAAGCATCGACATCTACAGTGGGCATTTATTATTGGTAAAGCAATATATCTAACAACATATTGGAGAGGCGAAATCAATTCAACTCAGCAATTAATTAATGAACTTTTGCAGCATGAGAACTGTATAGGTTTTTCAAAGATGGAAAAAACACTTCTGCTCTAAAATTGCTTATAACTTCCTGGGTAAGAGAAACATATGGATAACTCACTATAAAATAAAGCAAATAGAAGAACCAGAAGAAAGACACTAAGCAGTATGGGTTGAATCATTAAATTGTGCACATCTGAAAAGAGGCATTCGTCTTTCTGAGCTCTTCAGCCAAACCCCTGCCCTAGGTAAGCTCTGTCCATAAATAGGTTAACATGCAACTAACCAAAAATTCTATTACTCAGAATGCTTTGCTCCTCAAACTTGTCCAGGAACAAAGGATTTGGTGTTCTTTCATTTTTTGTGCATCTGTGCTGTGTTTGAGTAGTATGAAAGGCAATGTAAGTAATAACCCTGAAGCTAGACTTTAAAGCTGATCACAGTTATTTAGCAATGTGACCCCCCTTTCCCCCACACCCCCTCCACCTTGATGGATTTAGACAAGGGCTGCTCTGAGTTCCTTTGTGAGAACGTATGCTTAGGATGACTGATTGACAAGTGGAGCTTTTTCCTTTTCTGGGGGAAAAGAAATTTCCAGGGTCATGCTCCTTATATTTGCAAAGAGCTCTAAAAGCTCCAGAGAGAGAAAAGACTCAAAATTGACTTCTTGCTGATGATCACGAAGTTCATGACAGGGGAAAGGGAAAAAGAGGGAGATTGAGGCTGTGATGTGGAATGTCAGGGTAACTACCAAGGAGGACAACTTCAAAACAGATCTCCAGGGAAATAGGAACTTAGATACTCAACAAGAAACTCCAGTCACTTGATAGAAAGTGCAGAGGCTGAAGAACTCCAACCCCAGTCAAGATGAGGTCTGCAACGCCAGCCTGCCCAGAGAGCAGGGTGACAGTACCGTGGGGCCGACTTTGCTTAAGAAAGACACGATGCCCACTAAAGTTCCTGTGGACTTGTTATTCATTTAGTGCCAGACTATGTATGTCCTGGTACATGTTGTTCCGGGGGGAAAAGTCATATTTCTATTATCCATATTCATATGCCTATAAACTGTATCTGTATTCTAATACTCATTTTGATTTATTCATGAGGGCCTGCAAAATTCATGCTTTAGGGAGGAAATGTTTTTAGCTCTTCCTAGCTCTTTTGTGGTCATTTTCAAAATTAAATGACTAAAAAAGTGGGAGTTTCAGGCTCCAGTCAATTTTGGAGCAAAAAAAGAGTTTTATATATGTTAGATCTTCATTTCTAAAAACAAAGTCCAGGATTTTGAAGAGGGATATTTTTATCCCCAGGGAATAATCTTCTTTAGAAAAAAAAATAGCTGCAAAAAAAAAACTAGTTATATTGGTATGTGTTTAAGCCTTTATATTGAGAAGGAAGATTATTAGCATAGTGGTTTGAGAAAATAAGTAGGATTTCTGTTTAATGAAACCCATTTTCATTACTGCTTGGCTTCGTGACTAGATAGCCAAAGGCAAGAAGGGGACAGAAGCTGGTGGTGAATCGAGCTGTTTCAGAGTCTGAGGGAAATGAGCCGACTACTTCGAAGTCACAGGAACACAGTGAGGAACCGATGGGGTGATGTGGGAGGACACAGGGACCTGGATAGTTGTAAAGAGGGATTCTGAGGCCAACACGAGAAAGGGATCAAGTCCAGCACCTGTCAGCCATATGTCTTCTGACATCTGGAATGCTTTCCTGACTCGAGCTGCTCGCTCAGATTCAGATACATTGCTCTTTTCATAATTTCCTCACTAACAACTATGAGTTATTCACCAGTGAGAATAAAAACCATTATATTTCATGCTATAAGATTCCTAGGAATTTATTTCACCTTGGAATATCTAGCGTTTTTTGGAATCAGAGCTAAGAAACAAATGAACAAAAAACTATGTGTTTGTTTAGCTTTGCACAGAGAAAGTGCCAAGTGCTTAGGAATCACAAATTGTTAAGGAAAGTGCATAGAGGTGTAAAAAGAGGACATTTCACTTAAGAGTCCTATTTAGGGAGCAGCCTCTAACCAGAGATGCAGATCATGAATGTAATATTTGGCCCAAATCCCGTGAAAGACCCTTCAAATCGTCACAGCCCTGTCTGTCCAAGTATAAAATGAAGAGTCAATACACACTTCCCATTTGACAGAGGAATATTAAAAGGTTTAATTCAATAATTGACATGAACAGCACTGAGTTATTTGAGTAAATTAGGCTATATAAATAGGAAGTATCATAAACTTTCACACCCGTATATCATTCATGATTCCCTGATTGTCAAGCAAGGTCTGTACAGAAGTATTTTCTCCATAAATCATTTTGCAAACATGAAGTTAAAAACCACAGTGCCCTGGAAAATACAAGAAAGATCCACACTATATAATTAGTTGAGAATGGAGTTGTGCTAGTCACTCCTCCAGTGCCAACACTGTCATCCAGCCCCTGAAAACATTCAATCAAGTCATCCTATTGTTTACAAATCAGATGCAAACCCACACACTGCAAGGTTAGCCTGTTCTTCAAATAGTTACACTTCTGGCATTATTTCACAGCAAAGTAGAGCTACAGAGAGAGATTCAGGAGCTTTCCCTGTTGTTAATCTTTCTACTCCAAATTATGCTGCTGCTTCTGTATTTTCTGCTACATTTGCTCTTTTTCAGGTAGAGCTGACAATTCAGAGGTCACACTGGGTCGTCAATGGCAAGCTGACAGTAGGACATGGCTGTTTGAGCTAAGTCACTAATAAGTGAACACATGGAGTGCCATTTCATTAGCGAATGTATCATTAAAAGGATCACCTCTATGACTTACTCATTGTTCTTTGCCCAGCCTTGCCCCTGCCTTGAAGCCTTTAAAATAAAGAAACCATGCTAGCCCAGTGAAAGGCTGGAACCAGCTAATTAGTGGCCCCCTTCCTGCATATTCTCCTCTCCAGCACAGAGCAAGAGCACATCTCTCACAACCCACAACTAACATTATGAATGGATTTGTTTCAGGGAAAGGAAAGGAAAAAGATAGGAGATAATGAACTAAACAAGGATAATAAATATCAAGGATCTGGGGAAATATCAGGGGCTCAGGACTCACTAGCCATATTAATGGCACTTTTTGGTTGATCTTAAAGTTGATATTGTTGTCAAGCAGCCCTGAATATAAGCCCCATCTCTACCACTTCCCAGGTCTATGAACTCAAAAAAAAGTTATTTGGTGCTTCTGAAACTTTGCTTTCTGCATTTGTAAAATAGGGATGATCATAACCCCTATCTCAAGTGAGATAATACAATAAAGTGCTAAATGCAAGTGCCTGACTATTACATTACTATGTCATCAACATCTCGAAAAGTATGCTAGCATTTCTCCCCCAGGAAGTCCACTGGGACATTCTACACTCTTCATTCCTTAATGACTTCATTGCAATCTGAGGTCAGTGCTCAAACTTCATGCTCCCCAAACTCACAGCACTTATAATCTGTGTTATGTCCTATACACCATTGTAGATACTTGAAAAACTCAGCTGGAAACAAAGTCACATATTTTCAAGATGGCTTACTACTAATGTTATCTATGGGGCAAGGCAATTGGGCATGATATGAAATAGAGAATACCTTGAACTGGGAGTCTTTCATTTATTCTTCAACACACAGTTATTAAGACCATACTATATGCTATATGCTAAAGTAGGATGGTGAACAAGATTCATTAGAGTCGCAATAAATGCTAGTAGTGAGTCATAGTCTTGAGTTCATGGGAGGTTTTCCTTAAGGAAAAACGTATTAGGCAACTATGGCTATAATTAATGCTGCATAATAATCTACTACTAAAACCTAGTGGCTTTCAGTAACAAATGTTTGATTCTCACTCACGTGTCTGAAAGTTTTCTAAGGCCATTATACTGCTTCAGGGTCTGGGTTGCTAGACTTGCCCACCAGCTTCCTTGTCAGGTGCATCTTTACTCTGTGTGTCTCACTCTGGGGCCCAGAGGCAAAAAACAACAACTACTTAGGACTTGTTTGCCTTAGATGAGCAGAGGAGTCCAAATGATCAAGCCCAACCTCACAAACATACATACTTAAGGTGTTTGCTGGTATCATCATCCTACTATTTCAATGGCTTAAAGCAATCATGTGACCAAGCCTAGTATCAATGGGGTGGGAACTATACCCCACCTACTATATTTCTCTTGACAGAGTGTTTCTCCTTGACCAAACTTTAGCCAGGCTCTTCTGAACTCTCTTCTCGACTAGGCCTTGGCTTTGAGGCTTCTGTATTCATCTCTGCATCATCCAATTTTAGCAATAATCCTACAAAGTTAGCTTAGTCATAATCCTTTATTCTCAATATCTGACTCTTGATATTAATCGGGTCCCTAATCTTCTACTATCCCTCAATGACGTTTTATCACCTCAAATGCCTTCATCAAGAATTCTGTTAGGTTGATTTAGCCAGAACCTTCCCTTACCCCTGATGTTTCCTCCTAGTAATTTTCTATTCACTCACCACACACTCTGCTCCTTGGCTATAAATTCCCAGTTCTTGTTGAATCAGGAGTCAAGCCTAGTCTCTCCCCCCTGCTGCAAAACTCCACTGTAGTGGCCCCTACACCTACCACAATAGCTCCCCTAATTAAATTCTGCCTTCCCATTTTTTACATGGGTCATGAATAATTTTTCTTTAACATTCTTGCAAAGTCACATGGCAAAATAAAAGAAAAAGAGAAAATAAAAAAAGAGTTATCCAATGTACCTCAAGTAATAATTATGCTAAAACTTCAAGTCTAAACAAATATTAGCCAGGCAGAGGAGAATTCAGTAGGACTAACATGAGTGGGTTATTCCCTCAAGTTAGAAGATTAACAGTTATTTCCAGATACTACTCTTTATGCCATATCTCTAAGAAGCTAGAGATAACCAACCTTCTTCTCTAGACCCCTGCCATGTTCAGTGAAGAGATGGGCAATAGGCCCCATCAGCTTCATGGGGTCTGTCAGGGGACTTTTTTCTATTCCCAAAGAGAATTCATTAAGCCCTAAAGAACTATGTGAGACAATATGAATACATGTTACAAATGGAAGCACTTACTCTCCTTAATTGAAATGTATGAGTACTGTGGAACAAGAGTAAAAGTAGGGTTTGTCTATCTATCATTGTGACAAATGGACAGTTTATTGCTTTGCATTTGCTCAGCACTGCAGGAAAAGAGTATAATTTCAGAAAAATCTATTTCCCACAGAGCAATTATCAATTTTAATATTAAATTTTAAAATGATTTTTAATTTATCAACTGGTCCTCAAATTCAGGGTTGGAACTGTCAGATCTCTGCATTGGATATTAGGCTGATGATGGTTCATATCCAAAGTCCATAGATAATGAACATTTTGTAAATCTGTAATGCAGGGTTTTCTTGTTTCTTGTTATAAATTAATTGATCTTCTGACCATTAGGGAGACGATCAACCTCTTTATATTTCTCTCTACCTCCGTCACTTCTTTTTGGTTAAAATGCAAAGAAAAACATTCCATAATAAAGCCAGTTTTAATTAAAGCTTACCCAGTCCACGAAAAAGCAGAATCCTCCTGCTTCACTGAGACTTTAAAGTTCCCTGCTTTGATGCAGTGTTGAAAAAGCAATAAAACAGGGGTGAGTGGCTTTAACATGAGAGGTCAGAAAAAGTATTGGTCTCCTTTTGCCCTTCATTCTCCTGGCAGTGCAACCTTCCTCTGGTCCACAGTCCAGAGCCCCAGAGAAAATTTGTGTTCAGAGAAACCACCACCTTAAGTCACATGCTGCTCACCCAATCTTACACATAGCAAGCTGAGGCTGCCACATACGCGACTCTGGTGTGGTGCACAAAATTCAAAAGTATTTGAGGAGGCTGTACATTGAGATGCATGATCATGTATTTAAGTTAACAAAAGTTAACTTTACAGTAATGCTTAAAAATCATCAAGGCCATATCCAGGTCTAAGAGAACACACATAACAAAATGATTGAAGTTCTCTTCTTCGCTTATCAGGTGACCTGACTGAGTAGTCAATATACTATACTGATTCCTAGCCTTCCACACAACTTGAAAATCCACATACCATGACTTTTTTTTCAGCTTTCCAAATTACTCTAATATCTCTAAAAATCCATTACATGATGAAATAATTACTAGATTATTGTCAAGATTAGTGAATCAAAAAGTAAGCTCCTGGACTTCTGGCCAAGATGGAGGCATAGGTAGACACACTGTGCCTCCTCGTAAAACCAAAAGAAGGACAACAACAATTTAAAAATAAAAAACAACCAGAACTGACAGAAAATTGAACTGTACAGAAGTCCAACAACCATGGAGTTAAAGTAGACACATTCATCCAGACCAGTAGAAGGGGCAGAGTCGGGCAGCTGGGCAGAGAGGGTTTGCCGGCAAGGCTGAAGCTGGTGGACCGGTGAGGCAGTGGATTACAGACCAGGTAGTCCCACATTCGCACGCCGAGAAACCAAAAGAAACAACTGGGGAGCAAGACAGACTGAGCAAACCAGGGTCCCAGTGGAGGGTAATAAAGCCTCAAAACACCGATTGAAAACACCTGTGGGGATTGAGGCAGCAGCGGGAGAAACTCCCAGCCTCACAGGAGAGTTCATTAGAGAGACCCACAGGGTCCTAGAACGTACACAAACCCACCCCCAGGGGAATCAGCACCAAAAGGGCCCAGTTTGCTTGTGGAAAGTGGGGAAGGGACTGAAATCCAGCAGAGAGCAGAGCAAGCCCCATTGTTTCCTCTTGGACCCCTCCCTCACATACAGCATCACCACTGGGTTGCCCTGCCCTGGTGAACACCTAAGGCTCCTCCCCTCACCACATAATAGGTGCATCAAGCCAAAAAAAAAAAAAAAATGGCCCAAATGAAAGAACAGATCAAAGCCCTAGAAAAAGTACAACTAAGCAATGAAGAGATAGCCAACCTATCAGATTGCACAGTTCAAAGCACTAGTGATCAGGATGCCTAAAGAATTGGCTGAATTTGGCCACAATTTAGATGAAAAAATGAAGGCTATGCTAAGTGAAACGAAGGAAAATATACAGGGAACCCATAGTGATGGGAAGAAAACTGAGACTCAAATCAATGGTGTGGACCAGAAGGAAGAAAGAAACATCAAACCAGAAAAGAAGGAAGAAACAAGAATTCAAAAAAATGTGGAGAGGCTTAGGAACCTCCAGGACATCTTTAAACGTTCCAACATCCAAATTATAGGGATACCAGAAGGAGAAGAGGAAGAGCAAGAAATTGAAAGCTTATTTGAACAAATAATAAAGGAGAACTTCCCCAACCTGGCAAAGGAAATAGACTTCAGGAAGTCCAGGAAGCTCAGGGAGTCCCAAAGAAGTTGGACCCAAGGAGGAATATACCAAAGCTCATCATAATTACATTAGCCAAGATTAAAATGAAGGAGATAATCCTAGAAGCAGCAAGAGAAAAGGAGACAGTTACCTACAAAGGAGTTCCCAAAAGACTGTCAGCTGATTTCTCAAAAGAGATCTTACAGGCAAGAAGGGGCTGGAAAGAAGTATTCCAAGTCATGAAAGGCAAGAACCTACATCCAAGATTGCTCTATCCACCAAAGCTTTCATTTAGAATGGAAGGATAGATAAAGCGCTTCTCAGATAAGGTCAAGTTAAAGGAGTTCATCATCACCAAGCCCTTATTATATGTAATGTTAAAGGGATTTATCTAAGGAAAGGAAGATAAAAAATATGAACAGTAAAATGACAGCAAACTCACAATCATTAACAACCACACCTAAAACAAAAACAAAGGCAAACTAAGTAAACAAGTAGAACAAGAACAGAAACACAGAAATGGAGATCACATGGAGGGTTAGTAACAGGGGAGTGGAAGGAGGAGAGAAGGGAAAAAGGTACAGAGAATAAGTAGCATAGACGGTAGGTAGAAAATAGAAAGGGAGAGGGTAAGAATAGTATAGGAAATGTAGAAGCCAAAGAATTTATATGTACAACCCATGGACAAGAACTAAAAGTGGGGGGAATGTGGGTGGGATAGGGTGTGCAAGGCAGAGGGAAGTGAAGGGAGTAAAATGGGGCAACTCTAAAATATATTTTTTTAAAGTAAGCTCCTTATCTCACTATCTTCTTTGCAAAAATACTCTTAGCATTTTATATGAAAAGGAGAACAACCAACTAGACAATTAATGGTATATACAATTTTCTCCCTGATTTCATGGAACCTGATAAACCTAAAATCCACGTAGGTGACTGCAGCATCCGCTGGGTTCACTGCATAATCCCATACACCTTGATAATGCCTGGGACATTGGAGCCCTCACAATATTCCATGAATGAACAGACACATATTTAAGTGTATGAATGTATGAATGGGTGTATAAACGACTGTTAAGCCAGCACAAGAGGATTCAATAACACATGTAACCTGAATCAGAAGAAAGAAGAGAGAACCTGATTATCTTGTAAAAGGTGTTATATTTTTCCCCAGAGGAAAAATTTTGAGCTCCTTTTTTTCTCCCTGAGGGAAAGAAAAGATCAACACTAGCAGCCCGGCAGGCACGAGAAGGCCTGCAGTGTGTGCGAGTGTGGTGGAAGGGAGAAAATTGAGGTGAGGGAATAGATTTCACTTTTGAGCTTTAAAGTAGTTATTATAATCAATGGGGGAGAAATAATTATTTTTAAATGATAAGCACTACCTGGACAATGTGACAATCTTATATTCAAATGTAGCATTGTGAAATGTGGCTACTTGGTGGTCAGAAACCCAGCGCAACACACTGAATGAAACAAAGCAGGAAGATTAGTTCATTGCAAGGCTGTGGAATGCAAACTGGAAACTCGAGGCTATGGGCAGGGGAGCGATGGCTTCTCAGTTGTTCACACACTAACTGGTTTTTATGGGAAATACAAAAGTTATTTGGCTTTTTCAGCTGGTTGATTGCCTAGTGGTCTTCTTCTTATTTGGGGTAGCTGAGTGTAAGAAGAATTTTCCCTTATCCTCTTCCAGGTTTTTTTTGGCCGTCCTGATAATTAAATTGACATAGATTAACAAGAGAAAAATAAATGTAATTTCATACATACAGGAACTCATAGAAATATGAGATTCAAAGAAGGGACCAAAGCAGCCAGCTTTCATACTTTTTAAACAATAAAACAATTATTTGTGAAGAATTGATAAAGGGTTGGTGATGGGGGTAGCAAATTAATGAAGAATTAACAAATTTGCTCATACAGACTTCTCGGCCCTGAACTCCCTACCTCTGGCAATAAGATTGTTGTCTATTTTCTAGGTGCAGGGAGGTTATCCTTTACATGGGGAATTTATTTCCTGCTTCCAGAGGGACAAATGTGGGCCAGACTGTTCTTGTACCGGCTGTTTCTTAAGTAACTTTAATTCAAAATAATCAATATGACAAAATGGCATATTTGGAAGCAGCTTGCCCTTAACTCCATCATGAGTCGGGAATAAGCAAGTCCAGAGATGGCATGAACGGACTTGAACTTTGGGGATTGGCTGGTGTCCTCTGCTGATTTCTGAAAAGAGCTGTAACTCCTATAAGGTCAGGTTAAGTTCCTTTGATGCACCTGTGTTGACTATTTCCATTTTGTGCCTGACATAATTGACTCCATTTTTGTTTTGTTCTACAGTGTGTACATGACTTTCCCACTCTGGATGCTTTGAATCTGCATGAAAAATAATTTCACAAGTCAAATCATATCATATCAAGCAATTATTTGCTTGCTATTGTTATTTTCCTAAAGAATATAATGCAATTACGTCTCTGGTTTCTTTAGATGACAATAATATCAACAACGATAACAAAAAAGATTCTGATTCCCTTTATGCAAAATTAAAGAGTAAAACCTTCTTCACATTATGAATTTCAGTAATCTTTTTTAGTTTGCGACTTCTTTTTCTTTTCAACAACTTACAGCCTCTTCAATCACAGAAAGAGAAATAACCAAGAGATAGCATCACAAACAGGATTCTACCAGCCCAGGAAATTACACTCTGGCCTTCTCTTCCTGAGCAAAAAATTCAGCCCTCTAGATAAATTCCAGACCCTATCTTTTAACTGAATCATTCTCATCTACCCATTCTCACTGTCACATTTCCCCAGCCCACAATTTTATTCCAGCACAAAGGTCTACAAAGAGGACAAGGACAAATCATCTCCCTCTATGTGTCTTTCTGGCTTTGCCACCCCTTTTCACCAATTGTAACAAACTGATACAGCAGACCAGAGCACTCAGCAGTCTCTGTCTAGTCAACCTGAAGCAAATGGGGAGAAGGCCAACAAAAGGAAGGCAGAAGAGGTTTAGCAGATAAAAGGAGGACTGGACTGTTTTCCTTTTAAGTCTACTGGGGCTTGTTCACCAGAATCTTAGTCTTCAATTAAGCTGACTTCAGACTTTGTGAAGCATGATGATCCTCAAGCACCAAACAATTGGGACCATTTAACATGGAAGAAGAAATGTGTCTAAGAAGCCACCTGGGGATTGCAATGACATCCACATTAGGGCCAAAAATCTAGAAATGGGCCTTCATTCCAGACGGGATTCTGTCAAGTAGAAGTGGCCTTGGAAGTACTTACTAACTCTTGAATTTAAAACAAAGTCTAATGCAACTGAAGATGTATAGGAGAACCAAGGGCCAATGGGAGCCCCCGCTTGGCATAGTCCATGGGGCCTCAGCAAACCAATAAATGTGGAGCAAAAGCTCTTATGCATTTCTTGAAATAATTCACTATGTAACTATATAAACATAAATACGTACAGATTTATATGTATGTGTATATATATATATTTTTATTCTCAATCCCTAAGACTAAGCATTCTTAAGGAGTTAGCTTACCAGAAAGACCGAGTTTGTTTCCTTTGCCTTCAACTGCTCCATGTAAGCTCATAAATGTACAAATAAGTCAAATACCCAAACTAACAGCATTTCATCAGTCTTACTTCACCCTTAATAATTCATCCCTCTTATGTTTACTCTAATACTTGTGCAGCATAAATATGCATGATATGCGGCTGTGTATGTTCAAGCACTTTCATGGATAGACTTAACAGCAGGAGACTTTTGACCTTGGTCGGAAGAGGAAAAAGTTACTGAAATAACTAATGACAGAAATGACAGTCTCATACTTTAAATTAAAGGGAAAAGGGGAGAAAAAGATTCCCAAGAGAGAATTCCTTAACAGCAATTTAGATTTCAGCCTAAGAGGTGCTTTTTGTAAATTACATTTGAAAACAGTTGCTTCTTCTACACCAGATTTAACAGGGATAATACCTACGCTCTTGCTAAAATCCGTATAGGGATGTTGTGAGAAATAAAAGAATGTCTCTGGAGCCTTCGAGCTATTTGAAAAAAATATGTTAATAAATACAAAGGCTTCTTATTAATTCTAGTAAATATCCTGCCAGAAAAAAAAGCCACAATAAAAATGAGATTTGGATGAAATCTACTAACTCCTAATTAAATTATTCTAAATGCTTTATGTTTTTTCTGATTCCAATTAATTTTTTAAAGAGAGTATTGGGTATTTAACATCTCATTTTTTCATTGTTACAAGGGTTTTCAATATTTTGGTAAATAATACCAGGTATTAACAAGGACTAATTTAGGATCCATAGGTCACTGGCAACTCAGCTTCTCCACTGGGATCAAAAAAAATCATAAAAACATGATGATTGAGACTTTGTTTTTGCCTTTGTTGTGGACCACATGCTTTCAGTCTCAAAGTGATTTTTCCAGATATTTCAACCAGTCTTCCTGGTGTATTTTAAAACTCTTTTTTTTTTCCCAGAATCCATTTCCCTTCAAATATACAAACTCAAATGCTCAGGCTGAAGTGAATTCAATCATCCTTTTTTACCATTTTTCAATGAAGGATTCTGTTCTGTCATCAGATGAAAGGTAGAACAATACCTTCAAGATCTCATTTGCAGATATAGTATTATGAGAAACCTGACACAGATTTATGGACCAGCTTGTAATGGCACAATTAGGATCTTTATCTGTGCAGGGAAACATAGGCCAAAAGGCATTTTTCATTTTCTGAACAAGCACCAACCAAACTTGGGAGGCTGTTGAAGTTAAAGAAGCAAAACATTGGTGCATTGATAAGTTTTACTTAATGATGCTTTTCCTGGGCCAAGAGAATGACAGACTCAGAAAATAACATTCCTCCTATCAGGGATTCCAAAATTGTGCTACAGGTATCACTAATGTTACAGGGTCACAATTCGTGTTTCAGACGTGCAAAGAAAAAGAAGCTGGTTAGCTGATGGGGGTGAAGGATAAGGAGTGAAAGTCTTTACATTTAAATTTATCTGTTAATGATGTTTCCATTCCTCTAGATTACATGGTCTCTTAGGGATAATTTTTTTAGTCAATTCAAAGTTCTCTTCCTGTTGGAACTGCCCCTCCTTTCCCCAGCCCTTCTTTCATCAAATGACGTTTGGATACAGGAGATAAGTTACAGTCCTCAGGATTTAGGAATGGAGAGGCCCTTGGTCTCTTGCTGGTCCCTAGGCAGGTGTGCATGATGGGCCGACTGATTTAGTCTTTGAGGGTGCTCCAGCTGGACATCCTACTGTGTTCACATTAGAAATGAACAGATGTAATCAGCAAAGTTCTTAGAGAACCAGGTCGTCTTCCTTGAGGACTAACTCCAAAATTGGGGCTCACTAGCCAAACTTGAAGCTACTTTAAGGTCCATGATCTACATTTGGTGACCTCCTAGATCTAGATCAGCTTTCAGAACAGGTTTTATGATTTATTTTTCTACTCCAGCCTTTTCTCTTTCTACCATCCCACAGGATGGAAGACACAACCTATCTATTTTCTCTTCCCCCATAACATGAACATCCTGTTTATCATTGTCTTAATCAGACTGCTGTGACAAATTACCATGGACTAGGTGGCTAAGACAACAAACATTTGTTTTACACAGTTCTAGAAGCTGGAAAGTGCAAGATTGAGGTGCTGGTCAATTTGGTTCCTGGTGAGATACTTCTTCCTGCTGGTTTATAGACAGCTCTCTTCCCATTGTTTTTGAGAGAGAGGAGAAAGAGAGAGATCTTATTTTTTTTAATAAGGTCATTAATCCTATTAAGACTCCATCCTTGTGATCTAATTTCCCCCCAAAGCCCTATCTCCAGACACCACCACATTGGAAATCAGGGTTCTAACATATCAGTTTTGGGGGAAAACAAACATTCAGTCCTTGGAATTCATAACTTTGGCTTATTTGTTCTGGATAATATTCCCTTAACACACCTACACCTTCCTGGGAGTCACATGATTCATGTTCAGCCTTGGAGGTAGAATGTTTTAAGGGAACAAGATTTAAGGGGCAATAAAATATATAGTTTAATATTTTCACAATGGTATTTTCATTATAAAGCTAAAATAGTTTTAAATTTGCAAAGAAATTAGCAGTGGCTATACATATATGTAAGTGTGTGTGCATGTATGTGCACACACATGCTTGTGTGGGGGTGTAAATGGTTCCCTATGCCTGTGTGAGTGTGCACACACAAGGTGGTGGTCTATAAACAGTCATAGTGAATGCAGTAATTGCAGTCTATGAGAGCAAGAGTATGTTAATCATTCCAACCTTTACTAGCTGAAAACTTAAGAGTACTTTATCACCTGCCATAGGTAATGGTGCCTTGAAAATAGACATGAGCTATCAGCCCAAAACATACTCCACTCCAGGAACCTGAATGTTTCCTCCAGAAGGTATCAGGGAAATGTCAAATCATTGGAGACTGCCTTTTCAGCCCCAGCTGGACTTGACCTGGGCTAAAATTCATGTTTCCTGGAAACACCTCACAATTTAGCATCTACAGCAGAGGTCCTGTCTGCATTTTCCACACACTCTTCTGCTTTCCCAGCCTTCCTCATGGAGAAGAGACATAGTGCCTCTACGCCGTCCTGTGGAATAAGCTGATGTTTAGACAATCTTGTTTTTCCTCTGGAATAAAGTAAGTGTGTGTTTCTCTCCCAGGTAGTACCCCAGAAGTTATGTTTAAGAAGACTCAAACTTACAAAGAAATAGAGTAAGTGAAGAGGAAATCAAGTAAGCGAGATTTAGAGAAAATTCCATTTGGTAAATAATTATTTGCTATCAACCACGGAGGGGTAAGTGTGAGGTAATATCACACTTCGCTTGTATGTAACCAGTGTCTTCTTACAGCTGAGGCAGAGTCTGATGGCAGGTCTCAATCAGTCACATATCATTTATTAATTTTATCCACATAAAATATGCAGGAAATCTGCTGCCCCATAACCTTTCTATTGCTAATAATTGGGAAATGAGTATAACTGAATTCACTTCATAATGCACTGCTCTTTTTAATCAAGAAGTACATAACTTTAAATACTATTTTTTGCTTGAAAAATTCTAGGACTCAAGTTACTCTTCGAAGTAGTGCTGTGCAAAAAAAAAAAAAAAACATGATTTGGAAAATTAGAACTACTTTTAAATCCTGGCTCGCTATGAGCTTTCTATTTTAGGGGCAGTTGCTTTCAGTCTTATTTAATCATCTGTGTAATGCAAATAATAATACAGAGTAATTAGGAAAATCAAGTGAAAATAAGGCTGTAGTAACTGACTAAAGCATTTTCGGTGCCTTTAGAATAGATTTTCTGTCTGACCCTGAGGACCAAGTCTATTAACAGCAGTTTATATGTGTAGGGAGGAGAGAAGCCATGGTCAGGTAAAGAAATACTCGTATTGTGTCCCCTGTGTGATTAGGTTTCTTCAGAGCTGACATAATAAACATAAGTAACATAACACAATAATCAATATAAAGAGGATGGTGAATGGTCAAGAAAGAACAGTAATTGGCTTCCAAGGACAAAGCTTCCAGAACACAGGTCTTATGTGCAGCCAATCCTATGACAGTGTCCACAGATATGTCCCTTCACTCAACATGCCTTGTGAACAGAGGAAATGTTAAGCATTGAGCTAGATAAGATGGATGTAGTCAAGAATAAGAGTGTCTTTGAACTCAAAATGCTTATTATTTAGTTGAGGAATCAAGAAGTAACACTGCAATTCCAGTTTGGTGTAGTAAGTGCTGACCAAGGTGTAGTTAGTGGGTGCCATGAAGGTGGGTTTCACAGAGAGAGCCACACCCAAGCTGCAGTCTAAAGAACAGGGGCGTTTCTAAAGCTATCAATGCCAGCTCGTTCATACAAAGTAGGAGAAAAATCACCTATACTTTGTTTTCTGTAAAATTTTATTCACAATTTCTGCTCTTGTCATGTTCTCTTTCTCTTCAGTAATGTTGTACTGAGTATAATTTTATTTTTAGCACTGAACTAGTTTGTTTACTTTTCCAATGCTTCTCAGTTGCTTATAAAGTAAGTTATTCAGTTGAATTCCCTACATGTTGTCAGTCCTGAAATAGCTGAATATTCACCTAAGTGTAGGCTAGGAAGTTGTTATTATGGTAAAGTGATGTTATGCACATTTTGTAGCATAAAGCACAAGTCTTTGCTTTTTTTAATTTGTTCAAAGTTCATATTTAATAATGCCAAGTTACATGGATGCAAATGGCAAGTTCAAAATATAATTTTTAAATAGTTAAAAATATACTCATTTTTATCTTATAAAGCTTCTATAATTTTTACTAATATAAGTAAACAGAAAACATTGACTGTTTAACTGGTATCTTTTTTAATGTAATTTATAGAAAACTAATTCAAATTTGTTTAAACATGATAAAAGAGAATTTTTCAAATTTTCAAATATAGCTGGATCCAGGTCATCAATGCTTCTCTCTGTCTCCCTCCCTCCTTCTGTCTCTTTATCCATCCATCTCTTGTCTGCCTTTTCTTTGTATATGGTAGTTTCTTCATACCTGGTGGTAAAAATAGTCCCCAGCAAATCGACTCAAAGCTTTTGTCATCCTTATAGCTAATTACAAAGAGAAATAAGGACTTCTTCCACAACAAATTCAGCAAAATTCCTGACGATGACACTGATTGGCTAATCTGGGTCCTGTGCCCATCTATGTACGGAACATCCACTGCAGCCGAGGGGAGTAACGTAATAGACCCAGGTTGAATCACATGACTACAATCCTAATAAGAGAGGTAGCTGCTTGTGACCAACATCTTCACCAGATTGGAAAGGGCAATTGCTGAAAGAAAATGATATTGGACAGACAACATATCAAAGATTCATTATAGCATGAATCTGTCAAGTGTGCAGCATTTTTTAAGTGAGGCCAGTAAAATGTTCGAGTGTGTGAGATCTTATTGCTAGTTCACCTTGCAAGGATGTCACTTCTACTAAAGAATAAGCGAGAATTATCTCTAGAACCTGCATGTACTTACAATTTTAATCCAGCTCACAGGGAGTTAACCTCTGAAGAGTAAAGCCTGAACCACGGGCTCAGGCAGAAACAGAGGATTTTAACTCTAGAAAAATGGCACAGGAAATTCGAGAAATCTCACCTGGAAGAAATATTTTGGAAACACATATGGCCATCCAAAGGTGCTAGGAGGCAAGCTCTGGCCTCTGACACACAAATTCAGTCCATGATGGGAATTCTGCATTTTAAGGGAATTATGCTGAAATTAAGATAGTTCCAAACTGTACAATAGAAATGTACAGAATATAAGTGAAGTAAAGGGTTAGGAAAATATGGATTATTTAGCGGGTAGAAAAGAAAAAAGCAATCTCTTTGCTTTCTTTTCAATTCCCCCAGAGCCCATGTAACAGTTTAATTGTAAAAAGATGCTTTAAGCAAACCGTCAAAAAACATTAAGCTGCTCTGTGATAAGAACTGTGCTAGGGGCTGAGGACAAACTAAATGAAGTATGGTCTTACCCTCAAGGAAGTCACTGTTTTGTAGGGAAGAAAGCCCTACAGAAGACTATTAAATTATAATATTCTACAAAAGAGGCTTGTAAAAGGTGCTATTCTGATGTATAGTATGAATTAAAGGGGTCACACCTACAACTCTGCCAATAAATATGTTCCTCACTATTGCCTGAACTTCCATTATTAGGGGTTGATAAATTTGCTTTAAAAGACCTTCTAAATTTTAAATAGCCATGGAAATAATATCACCTTGATTAGGATTGTTACATAATTATTCATGCTTGTTGTGAATTAATCAGGTCATCTTTCACTAAATCTCACCTCAAATCAGGAAAGTCAGGAAATGGGTTTTCATGGGGAGACTTGGGGAACAAAGGTAATAGAAGAAGAGACTACTGGATATGTAGGGTGAGAGAACCCCCAAAGTCAGGCTGCCCCAGGATAGCCGTGTTTACTCCCTTGAAGCACAGAAGTATCAGGATATTTAGGAACACTTGCTGCTGTTCCTAAAGAATTGATGATTAATTGACTGTGTTTTAATTGGCTGCCTCTAGGCTCATCAGGAAAAGTGAAATGAATTTCAGCCCTCACACCTCCTGCATCTCCAGCCAGACTCACCAGGTGTCTGGGTCCTCGAGGTCTGGGGGTAGTTGTCAACTGGAGGTGGACCCTGGCAGACACTAACAGGACAGGGAAACCCACTTAGTCAATTAAGCTGAATTTGTCTGAAAAAGGTACCCCTCCTCCAATCACCATGCCAAAGAGACCTTGGTTCTCCACAGCATGAAAATAGGATAAAATTTGCAGGTTCTAGCAGATCTTAAACCACATTTGAGAAGACTTCACAGGGATGGGCAAAGAGCACAACCAAGGGATACCCTGGATTGAGGGTATCTCTTCTTGTACCTTCTGAAATCTGTTTAAGCACCAGAATCCACATCCATTAGCATGTGGAGGGAAAGGAAGCCAGGAACAATGACTGATAGAAGACATCTTACCAGATCTCATGGATGGGGTTCAATAAGATTCAATTTGATTTTGATAAAGAAATGAAGCATACTTGTACATAGTAAGATGGCATGAATAACCAAGTTCCTATTATACAACTATTGAGAAGTTGTCATTTCAGTAAAGAAGATTCAAGATCAAAACAGAAGATATTTAAAGGAAAACAGGACATACACAGTAGTGGACTCTTCAAAGTCCTTTGTACAACCTTATCAGTAATTGGTTTAAGATTGGCATTTGATCTAATATGGCCAATGAAACATGCAGGCAGGCCTACTGGAATTTCTGGGAGAGGACTCATCATTCCTAATAAAGAGACATAGAAAAGAGTTAGTCCTTTTTCCTAAGGACATTATATTTCCAGATGAGACTGCTAGACCGCTACAGCCATGTTGCAACTAGCCCAAGGACAAAGTCAACATATGGAAGAGAATGTGTTGACAGCTAGGAAATGGTTAGTAGGAATATTTCAGTGGACTTGGAGCCCTGACAGACCACATGCAGAGCCACTGCCTTCTACACATGTTAGATGAGATGCTGAGTTTCAGTTTTCTCTCACTTGCTGCCACGAACATTTGATATACGAAGTGTGACTATTTCAGTGTAATCCCCCGACACTCAGCACAGGTTCATTACCCATCAACCAGCACTGTGGATCACTATATGGTATGACCCCATTCCTGACTATTCTCTACCCTATACCAAAATGCCATCGTCCCCAAATAATCCAATCTGATTGTATCTCTGCTTAGAGATCAATATGGACTTTCTATTTTCCATAGGGGAAAAGCCCTACTCCAGCAGGCAAGGTCCATTCTACGCATCTGGCATATAACATTCTGGCCTTCCCTATGTTGCCCAACACTTTACCCCTCTCTGCGTCCTTTGGATCATGCATGGGAAAGTCATCTACCTAAAATGCCCTTACCTGTCTTTTCTGTCTGCAAACCTACTTCCCCATCCATACCAATCTTTTGAAGCCTTTCCCTTACTTCCATTTTGTCTTTGTTTCATAGCACCTGTGTCCTGTCTTCTAGGATCTTTTCATAAATCTATGTATGTCAATGCTCCTTACTAGCTTGTGTGCCCCTTGAGACGGTCTTGGTAACCTCAGCACCAAGTTCAGTTCTAGACCCATTATAGGCATTAACTAGTGGAGCAAATAAATAATGAATGAACAAATGATTTCAGCCTCCCAGGATTTAGAAAAGTTAAAAGTTATAAATTCTATAATATCTGGAGCTCTTCCTCTGAGTAAACAACCACTTCCTACACCTCTGGAAGATATCACAGCTAACCAGTTCTGTAATGTTCCCAGCCCATAATGTGATTTAACCCATCACCTGAAGCTATATTCCTGAGTACTCTTTATTTGAGGGCCAGATCACTCCAGTTGGCATGACATTTTTATACTGTGTTTTAAGTATGAATGTGGAAAAACTGATTTCCAACCACAACAGTTACTTGGGATAGTTGCTTAACAGATGTTATGACATTGTGTTAAGAGAACTAAATTTAAATTATGTTATATAGTGACACAGAGACAAAAATATCTTATACATTTGTAATAAGTGTCTCCTAAATGTATTATTTATTGATCAAATACTAAGTATCTATATGTATTTTTATATTAGAAGTGTTTTCAAAACTGAAAAATGTTGGCAGGAATTAAAATTTGGTCATACTTTTATGTAAAGTACATAATTAGTTACACTTATGCATGCATTAGTATGAATATTTCTTGAGAGACATAAATATATTTGGAAAGATAAAACAGGCAAGAACACAGAGTAATGAAACTAGGCATTATACTGATGCAATTTTTCTCAATGGCTCTCCTTCAGCTGCTTGCATTTGGGAGTCTGACAAAGCCGCACTGGTCCCTGGCAATCTGGAAAGTTGGCTGCAAGTGGAGGTTTCCTAAGTGGTTGCTTGCGACACCATGCTGGTGGCATTAATGCCTGGGAAATACCAATAGCTAAATGCTTTCCTATTTCATTTTCTAAATTTCATAGCCCCATAACAGCCAAGCTGCAGGCATTGTATTCTGAAAAGATTATTGCACTTCCTGAGAAGTTAAAGTCACTCAGCTTTTGCCCCAATGGTTTAGGACACCAACCGAGACATACTGCAGTCACACAGCTGCAATAGACTGTCTCTGGTGGCTTTCTGCTTAATGATATTCCAAACATCAGAGCTCCCTCCTATTATATAAACTCTTTGCCACCAATTCCCTTCTGCTTCTTTCAAGCCTTTTTCCATTTTTGTATTTACCTTATTTATCTTACCTTCACACTTCCCTGACCTGATTACCCTTAGACATAATCAACTCCTGTTTTCCTTTGTGTATCAGTGGCTGCTGCTTGATGTTATGGTGTTATTTTAATATCGTAACAGAAAATGATAAAGTCCAATCAATTACTTTGTATTATCCATTGTGTTCCATTGGGATTGATTTTCCTCTATGTAATCATGTTTGCAGCCATAAAAACAAAGATTAAAAAGGGGTTTCTTCCTATTTTTCATATTCAAAGGAGTTGCATTAGTATCCCTGTCTCATAATGCTAAGAAAGGAACATCAAGAAAATTGGGCCACTAAGAGGTGGCTAGGGCCCTGGGCAGAACCCAACGCTAGCCCTGCCACTCTGGCCCGTGTCACCAGTATTTATTTTCCCTGCTGCTCTCTAGAAAAATCTGTCATCACATTCATTATCCAATAAATGGCAACCCTTTGTCAGCTGCACGTTTTTACCTAAGAGGTTTCCACATTATCACTTCGCCTTCTCCTCACCACATAAAAGGCTTAAAATCTCCCACGTCAAATAACCTAGAAATGGACGGATAATGAATCTCCCCCAGTACCTCTGTGCCGTTCACTCACTTAAACTTCATGCCCGCTGAGGTTCTTGAGAGTAAATATGTATTAGATGCAAGCGGGGCGTATACACTGGTCCCGAGATAACGCAAAGCGGGCTACCGGCTGGCAGAAGAGTCCGCAGAAGTCTCCCAGTCTCTACAGCAGGGAGATTCGCTGAGCAAGGACTCGGCTTCAAAGAGATGAGCTAGAGAGCCGAAATCCTCTAATCCCGTCCACCCACCATCGCTCCCTGGCCTTCCGTGCGCGGAGACAGACAGACGGGGGGCAGTCGCCTGCCGGAGCCCTGGACACCACGGAGAACGGAGAACGGAGCTCCCGGCAGCCCAGCTCGCCGCCTGAGCTGTCTGCCCTCCCAGCTGTTATTCCCGTGGCCAAATGGGTCGACTGGCCTCCTGCCTCTTGTTAGGTATAAAAGCTTAAAGGGCAACCCTGCCTGCGGGTTACTCTGTGCCGGTGCGCTTTGGTCTGACCTCCCTTTCATTGCTGGGGCACTCCGGACTCTTTGCCCTCCTCTGGCCCCTCAGCTGACCTTTTCCGCTGAAATTAGCAACCAGCGTGTGTCAAAAATCATTCCAGGTTTGGGGGGAACTGACGAGGGCCAGGGTTGGTGATGCCAATATTCCCCTGCAACCTCGGGACTAATCGGACGCCGCTGCAATCTCGGAGAAGATCGGGGCTCCCCAGCAGCTGCTGGTGCATGCCCGGCTTCTCCCTGGAGGCCTGTAAGATCCCCTTGTCTGTGGCCCTGGACTCTGGAAATCGCTGCTTCTGTCAATTGCCACAGTTCAGACACTGTGTTTTAGGGTACGTGAGACTCTAATCTGTGCCTGCTTAGGTGAAAATGCGCATAACATAAAGGAGACCAAGAAGTGCTCTGTACGTAAGTTCGAGAAGTTAGCTCACAAAACTGCATTCCATTCGGGGCCTTCCCTGCGGTTTCTGAGTTGTCCTTACCCCTTCCCAATCCTCAAGCCTGTCTTCTCTTTCCCAGCTGCCTCCTCCACGGAGTCCCTCCGGAGCAGCGCTGTGGCCTCCCGGGCAGATGAAGCCACGGGAAGAAAGGAAGGTCTGCCACAACACCCTCCCTCCCCTCAACAAAGCCCCGAGCTCCTGTGTGCTCATTTGGTTAAAAGAAAGTCTCCAACTGCCTCTCGCAGCACCCTCCCTTTGAGAGTTCATGCTCAAAGCCACCGAGTAATTTTCATGGTAGAACAAACAGTTGCTTAAATAAGTTGTCTCTGAGTGGCCGTTATCTCCCCCTCCACCTCCACCTGCTGCAAATCTCCTGGGGTGCGGGGGCAGCTGCTGTCAGGCCTGCCCCACACCCCTCGACAGTCCTCGTAAATAAGCGGGACTCTCAGCAGACTAAGAGAGACTTGTGGAAGTGGGAGTAGTCCAATGATCTCGAACTTTTAGGAAAGCGGCCCAAATGCTTCCTGGCACACTTAGCATTTTGAGAGTAGGGAGGCTGTGGGAATGGGGTCAAGCTTTCTTCCTCAGGGAAATCACTCCAATCAGTTTTAAAATTTATAGTCTGTGTTGCGATAATAAATAAAAATAAAATATCACTCCCAAAGTCAGAGTTTCTTTGGCTGAAGCTGTCCTCTGGGGTTGGCTCCCCCTACTGCTATTCTCTGTTTTGACAGCAAAGTAGAGAGCCCTTTTTCAGGAAGCTGCTCCGGGACTCCCACTCAGTCCTGCTCTCATGCCTTCTGCCTCGAGCTCGGGACTGTCTTTCTCTGCCCAGGCCTGGCACTGACACCCTGATCTCCTCTCCACACCACCCCCCACCCCGCCCCATCTACTACAGCTCCTTGGGTTCTCTCCATCTAAGGCAGAAAACCCCTCAAATCAAAGGCAGCTTCACTCAGCTCTTAACAGTACCCTGTTGTCAAATAACAAAGTGCTGCTGAGGTCTCCTCCTCCTATTACCCGAGTGGGTCCTTGCCCCAGCCCACGGCACCCCACTCCAGCTCAAACTTGTTTGCAGCACCCCCAGAACAGTGACATACAGAATTAAGTTTAAACGTTTAACATCCAAGGTTTCAAGTCATGTATGCAATTGTATAATCAGCATTTACCATATTATAAGATAATATTGTTTGGGGGGAGATGTGGGGGTTGCACTAATGGGTGTTTTTCCTTGTTTTCTAAAAATAATCTTGATGGTTTGAAGAGGAGACATTGTTAGGTCCTAATGCATCTCATGAATTGTGTCCAAATACAAAGAAAGCCCACTAGTTTTGAAATAGCAACATCTGCCCCAATTCACTTGCTCCTGCACGATGATTCTAATTGCACTCCATCTAGCCCATTGTTGTTGGATTCCCTCAGGATCTTGGATAATCTAGTGAAAACAATGTGGAATGGATTCCGTGTGTGAAGTCAATAGACTTCTTTTTCCTTTGCCTTAAATATTAAGTTAGAATATATAACACTTCACAGCCCATATGAAAAGCATTTCAAGTGATATGGATGAAATTATCTCCTGAAACTAATTTCTCACATAAATATTGAACTGGGTGAACCCTTCTCGTAAGCAGCTGACAGGTAAAGAATCTTCAGTGAGTTATCTTCAGTTTTGGAATATTCTTTTCTCTAAATACATTATTTGGGCAAATGATTCAAGTCATTTGTACAAAGCATTTTGAAGGTATATGTATCTGAAACCTTTTGCACCTATTTTAATTTCAGGGCACAGAATTATGTGTATAACATATTCTTGTGGTATCTGCTTCCATTTAGTGTTGTCATCAGAATAAAGTAATAAGGGAGCTTGTGTAGATTTACAAAAAAAAGGTCTTTTACTCAAAACATTTATCATCAGGGGAAAAGGACTTTCAATTATTTCCTTTAATAATATTTTTAGTACTTAAAATGTGCTAGGTACTGTAGTAAGCACTTTCTGCACATTGTGTGTTTGCCCCTCATAAGAGCTTTTTCAGGTAGTCTTATTGCCCCCATCTTACAGGTAAGGAAACCAGAGGTTAAAAATCATGCTCAAAGGTTATGGCAAAGTCAGAAATGAATGCAAGCCCATCTGCATATCACAGAAGCACACAGAAAAGGTTTCTGTTGTTGCTGACTGTTTTTTATGCAGGCAGAGTTCATTCACTGTAGAAGAGCTAATGTTTGAATAGTGTTAGCAAAGATCCTGCAGGAAAGAGTTGGGCGTGTAAGGAAAGCAAACTTTTATTTCTGTGTTGTTTCAGAACACGCGGTAGGGCCAGTGAGTCTGACAACTTGCACATACCGCTCTGTTACTTAATCAGTATTGTACAGCGCCACTTAATCCTTTTTATGACTTAGTTTGCCCTGTAAACTGCTGCTGATAAACCCATTCACAGAAATAATGTACCTTTCAAAAACTGACACGACACGCTGCTTTTAAAGCGAGGACACTTTATTTTGAAAGTTTCTACTATATCACCACATTCATTATAACACAGACACAAACAGCAGGGTTACCTGGTGAGGATTTAAGACAGATGAAACCATTTAATACAAGTATTCATTGCACTTTCCTATAATCAGAACTCAGAGGAAAGTGCCATTGAATTTTTATCATAATATGCATCAAATTCTTCAACAGTTATAACTATAGTACATTTTTTTAAAATTTAAGAATTATTTCAATCCTGAAAATTTGCACAGATTTCTTTGGGGGTGGGGGCTAATTAAAGCAATATTTATTGCAACCTCTTCTGGAAAAGCATTTTGTAATCAAATATCCAGAATAGTTACCAGTTTTAATTTTAGTAAAAGAAGCATCCTAAATAAGTTGAAGAATTTTTTAACATGGCATTAGAGTAACAGCATCAGTCTGCTTCCTTTGAGAATCAATTAGCAACTAAACAACTATACAGACTCTGTAATGATACATGTCTGTGGTATTTCCCCAAATTACCTGGAGCAAGGTAAATGGCATGAGAGCGTTTGTCACCAGGGAAAGCATGAAAGGATATACCACACCAGCATGAAGTTATTCAGGAAAAATCTGTAAAAAAAGTAAGTGTCTGAGGCTACACGGCAGCTGTTTCAAATAATAAAATATCATTTGCATCTCTGCTGAGGGTTTTGGTTTTGTCAGCTGGTTGTGACCCATTCATTTCTCCTGAACCTCCTGCTCATATTTTTGAGCTTAGCCAGTTACAATTAAAACATCAAGTAGGTACACTTGTTTGTTTCGTATATGTGAGAGACACAGTAAAGCTTCATTTCAAACAGAGATGCCCAAGAGGAAAAGGTTAGCGAATGCTGTGCAAAGCTGTGAAACACTGACTAGCGATTTAAATTGGAATCAGACAATTCAATGAGAATAGGAAAAGAAATAAAACCCCCACGCCCTTGCACACACAGTGTGTGCAGTGGAGTGGGTGAAGATAGCAAAAGAGGTTTTATTTTTAGAAGCTTTTGCTAAGTTCTTTATAAGTATCTCAATCTTTGTTAAAAAAGAAACAGCAGATACACACATTTTCCTTAGGGGAGCATTTTTTTTTTTCATATAAAATTTTAGTAGTTGGCTGCCTAGAGTGAGGCTTTTTGTAACAGAATATACAATTTGTATTTTTATGGCTCCTTATTTATAGTGAAACAACCATTTTAATAAAATGATTTACTTAGGTTATTTTACTGCTTTTCATTACAGAACTTCGTATTTTTTCATTTGTTCCTGTCCTTCTCCTAGTTAAAATTAAAATGTTTCACTCTACGATTAATCCCAAATGGATTTGATTTTGAAGTACTTTATTCTTTCAGAAACAAACTTGCTAAAATACCTTTCTACAAACATAAAGATCAAAATCAATACAAACATTTGGCTGCTCATGTCATCTCTGGGCTCACTTAACTGTTGCTCAGAGCAAATATATAGTAATTATTGATTGGGAGGAAGGGGTATGAAGCAAACTTAGTACCCTAAAAGCACCAAACTACCCTTGCCCCTTCCAGATTATAAGAGCAACATTGATACCTAATGCATTTTAAGGTGTTTTATTTTGATTTGTTTTGTTGGAGGGATAGAGGTGGCTTTTGTTTTGTATTTGAAATATCATAACCTAAAGACTATTTTATTCTACAAAAGGCTTTTTTGTCATGTGGTATGTGCCATCATTTATCATAAATCATGAAGGAGAAATACAGTATTCAACATCATGAATAATGTTAAAGAAAATTCTGAAGATTGTGCATCTGGACTCCAGTAAATCCAGTTTAAAGCAACAGGGCTTATGTTTGTGGAGAGGAGGATGGTAAAATGTATCCCATTCTGTGAATGCCTTTTGCATGCCTGTTAGCAACCTAAGTGCCTTGTGACATTCAACTGTAGGTTTATGGTTCTAAAAAAAGAAAAGATTGTAGCAATATAAATTACTTCTCATCTTATTTGAAAAATATGATTCAAATCAATATTAAATAGAACTAATATGATTAATGTGAAATTAACCTGCTAAAGTAAATTTTAAATTAGAGATTTTAGCTAAACACCAGAAAATTCAAAATCACATTATTTTTGTTTTGAATGTATCATATTGCTGAAATGTTTCCTATATTGCTTTGACAACCTTTAGTGTATGTGAAGATTTGTAAATAAAATGGGCGATTCCATTGAGAAAATATGCATAAAGAAAAATGCTGCTTATATTATTAATATATATTCTCACAGAACTTGTTGTAGCTTAAAATATAAAAATATACACACACACAGTCTCTCTTCTACCTAATTTGCTGAGTTAATGTTCCTTCTCAGAAAATATATACTTTGAATAAGATGGATTAAATATGTTGGTTGGATTTGGAATACAATAAAATGATTACATTAAAAATGACCATATTTAAGGGAAAAATAGCTAAGTTGGGCTAATTTATTATTATTACTCATTGCATTTAAAGAAACTTGGACTAGAGATCAAAGTGCATTTTGATTTGTTTGAAAATTGTAAGTGACCCATTCCCAGATTTCCAACCCCATAAAGTTAGAATGCAGTCTGTGAGTACTCTCTGCTCTAATCAAGAAGGAAGGGGCTTCAGCTTCAAATGTCAATGCTGTAAACATGTTAAATCTGGAAAATATTTTCTAAGCAAGCAACCATGTGTTAAATTTACCGAACTTGTCATGAAAGGGCTGCAGCTGCAAACCTGCAAACCTGCAAACTTCTCACTTCCATGAAGACTCCAGATGCTGAGACGGGGGAAGCGAGGTTTTCATCTTGGACCCCCGGCTGTCTGTCACACCTGAGAATTTTGCCTGCCGCCATCATTTTAAATAGCTTTCCACCAGGTAAAGAAGCAGTGACCATTGCATACCAGGCAGGAAAATAATGGACTTACTTCAAAAAGTGCTCCATGTACTTTACCACCACGTTGTCAACTGGAACATTCAGCCACAGACTAAGGTTTGCAATCTATTCAGCTGCCCAGCTAAACCCAGGGAGTCTAACAGAAGCTCCCAAATGCAGAAGGAAAAATCAGCTAATTATAAAATTAGGCAATTGTCATGTGCTACTACCAAAGAGGATTCCCATTAAATTACATTTATGCATAATTTTGAAAAAACTTTTTTAAAACCATGTTTGTGACTTATAACTAAAAACATCTTGGGATAAATTTAAAACTTTGCTTTACTAACAGAAATATAAAATCTGCCAGATATCATCATAAACAAAGACAATTTGATGAATTTTTAAAAATTACTAACACTACTTTTAACACCACTAGCATTATATATAATATTTACAATATGCAATCTTCTTTTATAATGTAAAGTGTTTTTAAAATGAAATCTGCACTTAAATGCCAATATCCTCTCCTTCTGGCTTCTCACTTTATGACACTAACATAGGATCTCATTCACAAGCCAATTGAAATTTTAATAAAAGAAAGCAGGAGTTTCTAATAAACTCCTGCAGTGAGCTGATAATACTAAACATCTTTAGCAGCATGGTGTTTTTTATTATTATTTTAGCTGTATATTAATATGCTAGTATTTGTAAACTCCCCAGTGCCACTAGATTTATTTCAGAAGCCTTCGCTACATTCTTTTATTGTGAAAAGTTTATCTGACAAAAAAAAAAATCTTTCTCGGTGGCTTTCCATCCAACAACTACTTGACAGGAGAACATATAACTGACAAATGCATCGTGACTGTGTGTTCAGTTGGAAGCAACAGTGACTGATTTTACTTATTGTGGTGCCAGTTCTGGGCTAACCAGGAAAACTAGCATAATCTATTACTGCAAGAGAGGCATTATTCTGGCTTTTGTTTGTGATTTAGCAAACTGTGCTGACCTACATCTCTCACTCCCATGCCTCTATGCTAACTTTATCTCAACACCTCCACCCCCGGACCCTCACCCCACCTTGCCAACAAGACACCACCACTCTGCTGTCTGAGCAAGAGGGACTGTGACTGCATAGCTTCCACTTAAAACATAATATATAAGAGTCCATGTTTACAATGTAGTTGGAAGTGTGGAATTCCAATAAAACCATGGGGGATGTTCTTTTATGACACCAGGTGTAATGTGGAACTGTTACTGTCAATAGGCAATGAACTTCTACATATTTTGTACATGATAGAGTCGACATTTAGACAGTGTTTACTATGTGCTAGGGGCATTCTTGGCACTGTGTGTGTGTGTGTGTGTGTGTGTGTACAGGGTGCAGCAGAAGTAATGCCTGCTTGAGTGTGGTTGGTAGGGGTATGTGAATGTCTCACATGAGATGGACAGCAGTTTGAACATTTCACCTAAAATGTCACATGGTATGCTTGAGTGAGATATTGTTATGTTATGGAATTACATGCTTCTGATTTTGTAATAAAAGATTTTATAATAAAAGGGGCATTATTTGTGCCAGACTCTGTGTGCGTGTGTGTGTGTGTATATGTATATATGTACACACACATACTTTACTATATATATATATATATATATATATATATATATATATACACATGCATATGTATATGAACCTACTTGATGCTTTCCACAGCTCTGGGTGGCAGATACTGTTATTGTTCTCACTCTGTAAATAATAAAACTAAGATGCAGGAAAATAACTTGCCAACATCATTCAGCTAGAATGAATGCAAGAACTCTGGGCGCAAAGTCCAGCTATTTGTCACTCTGCCCCTGCGAACTATGTTGTATTAAGAGTAAAACTGTCTTAACAGTTGGTTTTAATGGTGGGGAGCTTTTCTGGATGATATCTCTGGTCTGTTTAATCTTAAATTCAGGAAGGGAAATGAGTCCTCTCACTCTAATCAATACTACCTCTTCCTACTTGTTTAGGTAAAAACACCCAAGAAACATTCATTGTTGGTGTTCTTGACACAGGGTTGAAAGGGAGACAGGAGCAACTCCTATGCATCTTTGTGAGGTTTAGGACAAAGCTGAAAATCTGTGTCATTTAACAAGTAGGGGGTCCTTACACAAAATTTTAAAATTCACCCTTTCTTTCAAACTGTCAGAGCCAGCATCCAAGGCTTGGTGAAAAGTCAACCATTTGCAGACCATTCTTACACCATGGTAACCATGGTGATGCTGAGACCAGCTTCAGGTGAGCTGGCCCAATGTGGGAAAAAAACATGTGGATCCTGGTGGCCTGGCCTGGAGAGCTCTGATGTCAAGACCACACATTTTAGAAAAGGAGAACTCTGTTTCTTCTGAAGCCAGGATACTAAATCAGTTCAACAGGCGATGGCAGACCCAGAGGCTGAGGCTACAGTTTAGGTAGATGTATAAAATACATCAAAGTGGACCCCCCAAATCATAACAAGTCTACTTTTTTCCCAAACTTTGTGGTCTCCATCATAAGACCAGATATTGGTTTTACATAGTTGGCTACAGAAGGCAACACCATGCTATTTCTGTTTTTTTAATCTTCACCTGAGGATATATAGCTATTGATTTTAGATAGAGTGGAACAGAGAACGAGAGAGAGAGAAGCACTGATGTGAGAGAGAAACATCGATCAGTTGCTTCCCACAACCCAGGTATATGCCTTGATCAGAATCCAACCCCCAACCTTCCAGTGTACGGGACGACACTCCAACGCACCGACCCCCCTGGCTGGACAACCATTTCTTGAATTATAGCTCAGATGTGCTGACATTAGATTGCTGTTCAGTGTGTCTCATAATATTCAATCATTTATTGGCCATTAGGTGTCCTAAAACTGGCTTCTACAAGCAGGCTATTAGAAGCCGTAGGCACATTTTTAAAAATAAGGTAATATTTGGTGATAGAAATACCTAATACCTTATATTTTTGTTTAGAAGTCGAGACTTCTCCTACTAATTCAATTACTTCCCCTGCGGGTTTAAATCAAGAGCAGCTTCTGTTAAATTTAATTACTTTCCCCTGCGGTTTACATGGCAAAGGTGTCATTGCTACTCACCCAGTGCTTCCTGCCGAAGTGAAAGCTTGGGCACAGTTTTCTCCGTTATACCAGTGCCTTCCCTCATAATCATACTTCTCTCTTTATCCGATAGCATAGTTCTGTGGACATTTTATTCATGAAATCTGCCTTTGATATCTTGAAAATTATTCAATTAATAGGATGTGATTGACAGGTGAAATCTGAAGGAAAAAAAGTTTGATAAATTTCAGCACAAAGATAGCGTGGATTTATTTTACCACTTTAATTGTTCAAATGTTTAGTTTATGTCTTGCAACAGCACATTAAAGTTGTCATTATGCAGAATCTGCATAAAGGCACACTTTTCTAAAAATTTTCTGAATGTGACAGTTATGATCACTTTTATTTTATTAGGTGTGTGTCCAAGATAACAATTTTTACTACTAATTATAGCAACACCAATTCCAATTGCTCCTCTGCCCTTTAATTGTCAAAGTTCACATGCAGTTGTAGCTACCTAACAATGTTGCCCTGCATCGAATTGCCAATGCAATGTATTCACAGAAGTGAATTCCTAAAAGTTTGCGTCTCTCAAGATGAAGTAGATCTTCATTAACATTCTGAAAATGAAATGCAGCTTCATAAAAAAAAAATAAGGCAGCTTTCAGACCATTTTAGAATTTCAGAGAAATTTTGCATTATCTTTCCCATGATTCTATGCTGATGTCAGGCTATATTTCAACTGAAATGACAATGAAATCATTTCAATTCCATGCAATGTGCAAAAAAACAGTCAATTTTTCACTTGGCAAGCTGAAGTCTAAAGTAATTAAGCACTGCTGTGTGGGAGGCAGCTTCCTGCTCTGAAGTCAGCCTGAGATAATTACCATATTAAAGTCAAAACATCATGTGCCGCCCTGATAGATGGATGGAGAGATTGGGCATCTATTAAATGATCCATTTTGTTATGCTTCCTGGGAAATGTGCCATTGATGCCAATTAAGAAATATATATTCCAAGTGAGTATTTCTAAGTGACAAAACTTCTATCCGGTAAATTGA